>NW_027256883.1:13242006-13627006 GCF_029215685.1 Pituophis catenifer annectens | reverse complement strand
CTATTCTATTCTATTCTATTCTATTCTATTCTATTCTATTCTATTCTATTCTCCTCTCTTCTTTTCTCTTCCTCTTCCTCTTCCTCTTTCTAATTTAGTCTATTCTGTTCCGCTCTGCTCTACTCGATTCTCTACTCCAACTTTTCAGGTTACTGTCACTGCAGATTTTCAAAAAAAAAGCTGGACAACCCTGTGACAGGGATGGTATAAGGTTCCTCCCTTAAGCAGAGGGTCGGACTAGAGGACCTCTATGGACCCTTCCAGCCCTTAGGATTCTGTGTGACACCACTAATTAAGTCATGGGGTTTCTGTAAGAAAAGGAGGCCGTTAATTGGTAACCTGTCTCTGAAATTAATACAGTAGACAAAAATAATTCGGAACTTTAAAAAAAAATGAGAGGAAACGGGGTTTTTTTTTAGACAAAGAAAAAAACAACAATGTTCAATTGTTCTGAGGAAAGGGACTTTTATTCTAATAAACTCTTGTCTGCTAAATATATATTTTATTGCTACTTTTACTATGTAAGTAATGATGGTGTTTTTTTTTTTTAAAGACAACTTTCCTTTCCAAAAGGGAAAAGAAAAAAGAGAAAAAAAAAAAGAAAAATTTTACAGAGATGTTAAATGTTATTTTGCAAATCCACCGGGGCTATAAAACAAGAAATAAAGCAAGATGAACTCAAAAGCAGGCTGAAATCAATAGGTCTGCTTCCAAATGAACTTGAATCTAGTTAAGAGTTTGATACAGAATTGCCAACTTTAAAAAAAAAATACAAAATATAAAAAGCAAAAATGTTCCCAATTGGATATTCAGCATAAAAACTTATTGGAAGGTTCGTCTTGAAAAGTATGAGCCCGGTTTTTAAAATGTCTGAATGACACCGGCAAACCCAGGTCCTCATACATTCCCAGATACAAGAAGTCCTCAACTTGCAACAATTTATTTACTGACCGCTCAAAGTGACGATGGCACTAAAAAAAGTGACTTACGACCGTTTTTCACACTTACGACCATTACAGCATCTCCATAGTCATGTGATCAAAATTCAGATGCTTCTCAACTGATTCATATTACGCCACTAAAAAAAGTGATTTATGACCATTTTTCACACTTACGACCATTGCAGCATCTCGTTATATGGTCAAAATTCAGACGCTTTTCAACTGACTCGTATTACGCCACTAAAAAGTTACTTATGACTGGTTTTCACACTTACGACCATTACAGCATCTCCAGTCATGTGATCAAAATTCAGACGCTTCTCAACTGACTCGTATTACAACGCCACTAAAAAAAGTGACTTATGACCATTTTTCACACTTATGACCATTGCAGTATTTGCATGATCGCGCGATCAAAATTCAGATGCTTGGCAACTGGTTCATACTTATGACCGTTCACGTGATCCCTTTTTGCGACTCTTTGACAAGCGAGGTCAATGGGGAAGCCAGATTCGCTTAACAACCAGGCGACTAACTTATCAACGGAAGTGATTCACTCAACAACCGTGGCAAGCAAGGTCGTAAAACAGGGCAAAGTTCACTTAAGAAATGTCTCCCTTAGCAACATAAATTTTGGACTCCATTGTGGTCATATGTTGAGAACTATCTATGCAAGAACACTGTGTGCGATTTTGGCCCCCTCTTCCTCCAGCCTACCTCACAAGGTTGTTGTTGAGGAAAAAAAACAGGAAAAAGCAGCTGTAAAAAAAAAATCAGTTGTAAAAAATTGCATAAAGTCAGGGACTGAAGCAGCGTTACCAAGTCTGGTTTGAGATTTAGTGGCCCAAATGCCACTAAATTTTAGTGCCATTCGAGCTAAATTTTAGATTCTTGTTTGCAAGGCCGACATTCATGAACCATTCATGAAGGAACTCTTCCTTTGTCGTGTTCCATGAACATGGGGAACATTTTCTCCATCTGGCTGTCCAGTGTCCCTCGATATCAGGGCAGACAAAGAGGTAAGACAACTCAAAGCTGCATTTTATTTATTTATTTATTTATTTATTCAATTTATATACCGCGCTTCTCCTAGTGGACTCAGGGCGGTGCACAGCCAAAACTAAAATACATAACAATACAAAATTTAAAATTAATTAAAAGAATTATATACTTTGGCCCAAATTAAAACAGTGCGAATTAAAACCCATTAACAAATTAAAACTAAACAATTAATAACCATTAAAAACTAAAAAACTAAAAAAAACTACCATTAAAAACTAAAACTAAAACTTTTATTATTTCCTCCCCTTTTTTAAAAAAAAAATTAGTATTCTTTTTGATGTTGTGTACAGCAGATTCAGCCAGGTTGAAGGCTGATCCTAGAGCTGAAGATTCTTCATATGCTTCAGCACAGCATAATCATAATCATAAATTTATTTGTCAAGCATATATAAGATAACAGGTAAAAGTATAAACATAATTTGAATACATGAAAAGAGCAAGAGTAAAAAGGAATATTAGGACAGGAACTGTAGGCACGCTGGTGCACTTATGCACGCCCCTTACAGACCTCTTAGGAATGGGGTGAGGTCAACAGTAGACAGTTTAAGGTTAAAGTTTTGGGGGTTTGGAGAGTCAGGTAGTGCATTCCAGGCATCGACCACTCTGTTACTGAAGTCATATTTTCTGCAATCGAGTTTGGAACGGTTTACCTTGAGTTTGTATCTATTATTTAATAGATTATTTAATATTTAATGTATCTATTATTTAATAGATAATAGGTCTGGCTTTATTCCTAGTGTTAGAGAGATCCTTGACTTTTCTGACCCATAAAAAAACAGGAATAGCTATTGCGGGGACAGATAGTCCTTGACTTACGTCTGGTCACTTAGTGACTGTTGAAAGTTACAACGGAGCTAGAAGGCAGGACAAGGCGCAATGGCTGGAAACTAATCAAGGAGAGGAGCAACCTTGAACGAAGGAGAAATTTCCTGACAGCGAGAACAATTAACCAGTGGAACAACTTGCCTCCAGAAATTGTGGATGCTCCATCACTGGAGTTTTTAAGAAGAGACAGGAGGGCCATTTGTCTGGAATGGTATAGGGCAGTAATGGCAAACCTTTGCTGAAAAGGTTGCATGGAAATGTTGCATGCGCACTCGTCAGGGCTGCGCTCCGGAAAAGCAGAACTTCCAGGTGGATGTGTGCCCAACGAACAGCTGGCTAGCGTGCATGTGCAGGCCAGTTTTAGGCACTGCCGCACGCACGAAGGGATCGCAGTCCGGAAAAGCCAAACTTCTGGGTTTTGGCACACATGCACACCTGACAAAGCTGGCCAGCATGTATGTGCACAGCAGTTTTCAGCACTGCTGCGCACACGGACAGCTGATCGTCGCACACGTATGTGCATCAGAAACCCAGAAGACAAACAGGCAAGGCCGTGCGTGCCGGGCGACATAGCTTCGTGTGGCACTTTGGCCACGCATGCCATAGATTCACCCTCACGGGTATAGGGTCTCCTGCTTGAGTAGGGGGTTGGACTAGAAGACCTCCAAGGTCCCTTCCAATTCTAATATTCTGTTTCTGTTCTGTTCCTTACAAACCCACTGTCATATGTTCTGAGGGTTGAATGCCCCCCATCCCACCGATATGTGACCAAGCTTTGTGAGCTTGGAAACCGGACTCTGTTTTCAGCCAAACCACGCCCACAGCAAACCATCGGCTTGCTTAACGACCCCAGCACAACTGGTCATAAAATCAGGTCGGTTACCATTTTACAACCCTCACAACTTAAAACCTATGCTGGGAAGCCTCCGTTCCAGTCATAAGTCAAGGACTACCCGTATAAACGTTAAGTGGGAGGCAGGGCTGCATAATTAGAATAAAACAACGTAGTGGTAAATGTGTAGAGGCAAGAATCCAGTATGTGGTGTTTTTTTTTCAGGAAAATGTGGCCGTTTTGGTGGCACTTGGCACACATCCAGACCTCTGGCGCAAACGGCCGTTTCGGTAGCGCGAATTCGCAAAACATCCTTTCCGCCCCAAACCCATGAATTCGTCTCAAAGGGAATTTGCGCAAAGAAAAAAGAAGCTCTTAAAACGATTTAAATGAAGTCAAAAGGCACTGAGAAACAGAAGCTCCATGGAGGGTTTTTGCACATCCACTTTTTTCTAGGAAACTTTCTTGCAAGGATGGGGAGATGCTGGAGCCGAAAGGTTTGCAAAAGGAAAAAAAGAAGGAAAAAAAAACCCCCCCACGAGTTTTCAGAAGCGGTCACTAGAAGAGTGTGACCGGAAACTGCCATTAACTTTTTAATTTTTTATTAAAAGAGAGGAGGGGGGGGTCGAGCGGCTGGAAGACCCCACCCCAACACCCCCCCCCGTCGTATCTCAACACCCAGACAACCGGTGAGCCGCCACACCCCTTTTTTTTGCTTCGCTTTCGCCGTCATGCGCGGGCCGCCACTAGAGGGCGCGATTACTTCATTTTCGCCGGCCAAGCCCTCCGCGCAACCTGCGCAAATCTTCAACGCCGCTGCGGCTCTTCCTTCCTTCTTCCTTTCCACCAAAGGGCGTGGGTGCGACCCGCGGCTTTCTTTTCTTTTCCCCGCAAAGGGGATCCACTGCAAGGAAGCCCCACCCACCCCCGTTGCTTTTCCAGCTCTTTGCAGGGAAAGGAATGCACCCACGCGTAAAAATCAATCAATAAATGCACGCATGCATGCCCACGCGGGAACGTTTCTTTGCGGGAAAGCAAGCCAGCCGGGCTGGAGGGCGGTCGTTCCCACTCGCGTCGGAGCGGGAAGGCGTCCATTGACTGGGAAATCGCGCGGGTCCCGTCAACGGGGCTGCCCGGCTTCCAAGCTGAGCCTTCCCTGCGCCTGGCTTAATCGGCCTTCGTGCAACCCCACCCCTCTGGTGAAAAGCGATTGTAACACTTTGCACAAAGGAGCAACAGTTGATAACACGCCCCGGGTTCAGCTGGAAGCTGGCTGGGGGGAAGCTCTGCTGCAGGAGGTCGCGCGTGGGTGGGTGGGATCGCCACGCGAAACCCACCCACCTACCCCCCTCCATATGGCCGGCCGCGGTGGCGCGATCGCCTTCTGCAAAGCGCTTTAAATCTTAAAATGCACCCACCCGCGACGTTGCAAAGCTAAAATCAGCAAGAGGGGCTCGCTTCCCTTTTTTGGGGGGAAGGGTGGGAGGTTAGGGGGTGCAGGGAGCATTTAATGCAGGGAAATGGACTAGATGAAATCCCATCGGAAGGCGATCCCTTCGGGGCGAGTTGCGACTTTTAAAAAAAATCCAGTCGCCGGTCCGGCTGCAAAGATCCTCCTTCGATCTTGCACGGGGTCAAATTTTTCTCACCTACGCCAATTTTTTTTTCACCGCTCTGGCTCCGGTGTTTGAACGCCGCCTCGGGAGGAAGAGGAAGCTGGAATCAAGTTGGGGTTATATATATATATATAATTTAATATATAATATATTATATAATATATAATATATAATTTATATAATTTATATATAATTTAATTATATATATATATATATATATATATATATATATAATTTAATATATAATATATTATATAATATATAATTTATATATAATTTAATTTAATATATATATATATAGGGGAAATGCAAAGGCGGCTTTTTGCAATAGTTGGGGGTGCCGCGCAGTGGAAGCCCGAAGGTCGCATTCACACAAACGTAGGAAATGATAGGCAATAATAATAATAATAAAAAGGCTGGAAGGATCTCTTTAGGTTCTCTTCGTCCCGGCCCCGCTAAACCGTCCTCCCCCCTGTCAAACGGGGGTGCAAAACGGGGCAGCGTCGTGCAAAAGCGGCAATTTCTCGCGACACGTGTTGAGAGGGATCGTGTGAAACCAAGCCGCTTTTGCTTGCTTAAGGATTTAAGCAAAAGCCGGTGCTTTCCCAGCCAGCTCAGTAGCGCTGACTTCCCGGGCCCTACAATTTTAATCCCTTCGCCTCTAAAGAAAGGGGAGGAAGTAGCGCGGATTAGCCCCTCTCCGATCCTTCTTCCTTCCCCTCCGCCCTCCCCGCATATCCATTGAAAGAGTTGCGTCTGTAATTAAACTTTGAACTCGGTAACCTCCAAAAGCTTGTTTCCTTGCGTCGCCTACTCCAAAGAGTCCCGGAGGGCGAAGGCAGCTTTCTCCAGATCCGAGACAGAGAGAGACGCTCGGGATTTTTAATTTCGTCCCGGCAAAACCGTGGTCCTTAAGACACGGGTGGGCGCGCGGGTTCCCACGAGCAGGTGCGCTTGGGCAAACTCAACTCGGGGGTTCCCGCGTCGCTTTGGGGGTTGCTCTTCGCAAAAGTCAACCGCCCCGAACTTTTCCTCGCGAACGCAGGACAAGCCCACCCGGGGAAACGCGTGTTTTTTTTTTCCGCCCACCCATCTCCAGCAGTTTTTTTTTTTTTTTGGGAAAAGTGCGCGGAGGTCGTGGGAACGTCGTTCTCCTCGCATTCTCCCTTCCCAAACAAAGCCGCAGGATTCGGCTTCGTGCACCTCGTAACCCCGATTGTGCCCCCCAATCCCGAACTAAAACCCATAGATTTCAATTGAGCTTGCTTAGCCTTCCATGGATTAAAAAAAGAAAAACCCCGGCGCGGTAGCTTTAAAAAAATCGACTTTTGCGTGTCGATTTGTCCAGAATTGCAAAACTCGGGGAGGAAAGGGGGGGGGGAAGGCAATGCAATCCCTCCTCCCAAATCGCCCCCACCACCACCACTCCCGATTTGGGGGGGGGCGAGACAGGGTCGACTTTTCTCTTTTTTTTTTTTGCTCGAAATTCTTCCCCCCCCCCAAATCTTTGAAAAACTGGAAGGAAACAACGGGCTGAATTTACCCGGGTTGGCCGAGCAAAGGCGCACCTGAGTGCCTTCCCTCGCAGCCGTTTTTTTTTTTTGCAAACCGGGGAGGGGAAAAGGAGAGAAGCCGCGTCGTGCCGCAGCAAACCCTGCAAGCCCCCTCCCCACCCGATGCACCTTCCACGCACTCGCGTGTCTTTTTTTTCTTTTTTTCTTTTTCCCCTTGCTATTTAAGACGTCCGCCCAGCCCCGTGGGCACGCGAGCCCAGCAAGGCAAGCGCTCTTCCACCCGGATCGCAGTGCAGAACCACAGCCAGCCAACCCCCCCCCTTTGCCCCCCCTCTCTCTCTCTCTCCTCTCGCTGCGGCAGCGCCCCCTCCCCTTTGCAAGGTCGCCCCCTCCCCGCTTTTTTGGGGGAGAGGGGGCAACATTGAGAAAGAGAGAGAAAGACAGACACAAAGAAGGGAGGGGAGCCAGCCAGCTCTCCCGTTCCTCCTTTCCCTGCGCGAGCTTGTATGTGTGTGTGTGTGCGCGCGTAGGTTTTTTATTATTATTATTATTATTTTATTATTATTATTATTTTTCCTTCTTTTTTTTTTCTTTCTTTCTTTCTTTCTATCCGCCCGCCTTGCTTTTTTTTTTTTTTTTTTTTTTTGCTCCCAGCTTCTCACTATCCAGGCGTTTTTTTGCTTTTTGTGTTTTTTTTTTTTTTTCTGCAAAGGGGGAAAAAAAAAAGGGAGGGGTGGAGGAAAGGAGGGAGGGTGGGTAGGTGGGTGGGGGCCCGGTTGGCGGGAAAAGGGAAGGCGGAGCAGCGGCCGAGGGCTTTATAAAGCAAGCGGCGGAGTCCTGCAGCTCAGAGGCGACACGGGGGGAGGGATCGGAGGTTGCACCGGAGGAAGGAGGCGCTGCCGCCAGCCGCCGCTGCTGCTGTTGCCTGCTGTAGCTATAGCCGAGGCATCATAAATAAATACGAGCGTAGGGGATCCATCGCGCGTGCACGAAGCCCCCGCTCCCCTCTTCCCCGCCCCTTGGCTTTCGTTCCCGAGCCGGCGCTTTTGGAAGGAAGGAAGGAAAAAAAAAAAAGGCTTTGACTCCAGCCTGGGAATTCGGAGCTGCCGCCGCCCGCACTGTGGACTTACAATATCCTCGGCTCCTTCTCCTCCTTTCTTAGCACCGGTTAAAGAGACGCCGAAGGAACAGACGGTGCAACTGCGCGCCTTTGCTTTTCCCTCCCCCACCCGCCCCTTGGCGGGGTGGTCTCTTCTTTTTTTTTTTAGCATTTTGCAAAGACTTTGGATTTTTCCTATTATCATCACTTAAATTATTTTTGCAACCGATCTTGGACTTTCCAGCGCGGTCTTGGGCCGGGATCTGAAAAGAACCGGTAAGTTTTGGAAGCGCCTAATAGCCAGGCCGGCGTTTCGGCAGCTTTGCTTGCCTGCTTTTTTGCTTTTGCTCGGTCGCTCCGATCTCCCGACTCCGTTGCGCACCGATCCCCGCCCGAGCGAAGGCAGAAGCGGGCAGGCAAAACTCTCCTCTAATGCCGCCTTCCCTTCGGAGGCTTCCCCCAGTCTCCAAAGGCGGCGGCGGCGGCGGGGGAAGGAGCCCCGAGCAGCCGGCTGTTGCTAAACCTTCCCGGGGCTCTGCTCGGAAGACTTTTCGCAACCCCGCTCCGGTGCCGGGCTTCTCCCCCCTGCATATGAACCCCTTTTGGGCTCGGGGGGGGGGGAACCTGCAGCCGGCGAAGGGGGTGGCGGTGGCGGATCGGTTGGAAAGGGGGAGAGCGGGCGTTGTGCGGAATCCTCTCTGCTTACTACGAGGTTGCGGGGTGATCGAGAGCCGAAGTGACTTGGAGAGGCGGGGACGGAGAAGAGAAGCGGGGAGGGGGGGGAGAGAGAAGGGAGGGAGGGTTCCCGAGCCCGGACCGCCACGGAAGTCCAGAGCGGGCCGGGCTCAGAGCGCGAACTACCGCTGGGGCGGCGGGAGCCGGGTAGTTAAATCCCGGACAGGCGCTGCTGGAAAGCTGCCCGCTTGGCTTTATGTGTGTGTGTGTTTTAAGGTGGAGCATAAAGCCGGAGTAGTGTTGAGTTGATTCTCGCTGGGTGGCGCCTACTCGGGGGGAAAAAAGGGGGTGTAGCGTAGCCGAAGCCACCCGGGTCAAACGAAACGAGCCGCGCTTGGACGGTTCGGTTCCCGCGCCTCGACGGATTCCGGGCTCGGCTCTTTTTGCGCTCGGATATCCAGCCCCCCGCGAGTTGGAGCTGCGCTCCCGACATCCTCGCCAGTCCCGTCGCCTAGGTTGCCTGTGCCGGAGCATCGCCCTTCTGGCTTAATAGTTATCCCGAATTGCCCCCAAATTCTCCCACGTTTGAAGAAGTGGGTTGAACGCACGTCCCGGAGTGTTTCATCCAAAGCGAGGTAGTAATTCCGGAGTAGTTGGCCACGCTTAAGTTTTTTATTTATTTATTTATTTTATTTTAGTTGTATATCACCCTTCTCCTGCGGGACTCAGGGCGGTGTACAGCCAAGATAAAACATTGCATATAAAAGATTTAAAAACAACCCCCGCATCTTGATTTGTGTGTGATTCTATTGGGAGCAGAGTAGAGTTGCCCAATTAACCATCTTCCCCTTTCCTTCCCCCCCCCCTTTTCAGGCACCCTCCATCATCATGCCCCTAACTGTCCCGAGCTTGAGCTATCCCAGCCGGGCGTACGATTACGACTACGACTCGATCCAGCCCTATTTCTACTACGAGGATGAAGAGGAGAACTTCTACCTATCGGGCCATCACCGGGGTTGTGAGCTGCAGCCTCCCGCCCCGTCCGAAGACATCTGGAAGAAATTTGAGCTGTTGCCCACACCCCCGCTCTCGCCCAGCCGACGGTCCAGCAGCTTCCCTTCCAATGCTGACCACCTGGAGATGGTGACGGAGCTGCTGGGCAGCGAAGTGGTCAATCAGAGCTTTATCTGCGATCCGGATGACGACGCCTTCGTCAAGTCCATCATCATCCAGGACTGCATGTGGAGCGGGGGCTCGGCGGCAGCCAAACTCCAGAAGGTGGTCTCGGAAAAACTTGCTTCCTACCAGGCGGCACGCCGGGACGGGGCGGGGACCCCGTTGTCCCTCCGCAGTGGGAACAGCAGCACGAGTGGCCTCCCGCTGTCTTCCTCACAGAGCTCTGCCTCTTCTCCCAGTAGCAGCTCCTACCTGCAAGACCTGGGAGCCTCTGCGGCCGAGTGTATTGACCCCTCCGTGGTCTTTCCTTACCCGTTGGGGGAGAAGACCCCCAAAGCTGTAGAAGCTGCTGCCTCGCCTGACCCATGCCCGGCTTCCTTGCTCGGCCAAGATACGCCCCCAACCACCAGCAGTGATTCAGGTGAGTGGTGGGTTTCTCTTTTAGGACCTCTTTCCCACACTTGGTGGTGTATGGAAGTGGGGGGTGACCACTCTAGAAAGTGGGATTTGGGTGAAGGAGCAGCAAGTCCCAGTGGTGCTTAGAACAGGCCCCCCGGGCATTTGCAAAACATGGACTTGTAGGTGAGGTTAAGAAAGTTGTCAAACTGGAAATACTACACTTAGTATTATGATACTGCATACTGGAGTAATTCATTAGTCCTGTTCCAGCAACTACCAAAATGCAAAGCGGTGTGTGCATTCTCATGGACGCACATAACAGCTTTCTCAAGCCCAAGATAAAAAGTCTATGGGCAAACCTTAACAGTGGCACACTTCTGAGCAAGGTTTTTAACTGGCCAACTAAGATATAGGGTGGACTTCTTTTCTTTTATTTTATTTTTAAACCAACCAAGGCCAAAACTGGCTTGAACCATTTCCACCTGGCTCCTATTTTCAGGTGACCTGGCTCCTTTCCTTTCACAGTCGCCTGAAGCAGCTTGGAGTGGCTTGTTGGGCAGTGAATCATCCCAACTTCATCCTCTTCCAGAGGGCATGAATGAAATGTTCCCATTGTACTGATAGGCTCACTGAGGCTGCGAAGGGCTGTTCCTGTGTCTTAAAAAGTTTCAGGGGAAAACTCACTTGGATTTAAATGGGTTCCGTTTTTGCTTGGTATTTCTCCTAATAGTGCCACCTCAAAAAAAAAAGAGGGGGGGGAGTTTCAGGCAGGGATTAGGAGCTGCCTTGCCTCCCCCCCCTTTTTTTTTTTAGGTGGGGGGGAGTTAAGTGTTTGAATACCTTTTCCTCTTTGAAGGGGGAGAAAGCTCAAACATTCGGCTTCCCTCTAGAAAGTTTTACTTGCGTAGCCACTGAGATAACGAAAACCTAATGGAATGTCCTGCCTTTCCTTACATCACATGTTGGCTCTGCTGAACACCGCGTCTGCTCTCTCTCTCCCCCCTGCCCCAAATACTTCAATTGCACAGCACCTCCCCTTCCAAGCATATGTGTGTACTCTTATTACGCTGCCACGTTAGCGACACACATGGGGCGGGCTTCCCAGGAATTGCATTTCCTAGAAAAACTGGCCGGAGGCAGATCAAAGCCAAGATGCTTTTTCAATTGGGGTCTAATGGGGTCACCGC
The DNA here is from genome assembly GCF_029215685.1 of Pituophis catenifer annectens. NCBI lineage: Eukaryota > Metazoa > Chordata > Lepidosauria > Squamata > Colubridae > Pituophis > Pituophis catenifer. The sequence continues at coordinate 13,615,680 of NW_027256883.1, read as the reverse complement.
AGATCTACGGAGCGGGAACTTTAAACCCACTGGCTGAGCTTTATAATCGGGCTTGTCCTTTGGTTGACATATAGGTGATGAGAAGAAAGAAAGAGAAAAAGGGGATGAGCCTTAAGAGAATCATTGGGGGGGGGGGGAAAGGCACCCTATTTTTTCAGGCTGCTTTGTGCATGCCTGAATAATAGGGTTGCGGAATTCCCAGGGTAGGTTAAATAGGAATTGCTCCTGGCCATTAAAACTTAAAAAAAACTGGGTGTGGTTCCAAGGATTTTTTTTTTTTCACTTTCTCACATTTCCACACTCTTTGTCTCTTCTGACATTGCAATAGTTGGGAGCCTGGGGGTGTGGGTGGACAACCCATAGGATAGCCTTAGGGCCAAATGTTGAACTTCAGCTCCTAAGCAGCCTGGAAGTCAGGGATCATGGGAATTGTAGTCTTGCCACCTTCAGAATGTGACCGGTTGTGTCTTCACCAGCAGTTGGGGGGGGGGGAAAGCTGGCGTAGGGTGGATAAGGATGGCCCCTGGAGACAGATGTCATCCCTGTTAAATAGCCTAGAAATTTGACTTCCTTGGCTGAGAAGCCGCACAGTTATGCAATTCTGCAATTTCAACATCCACGAGATGGCAAGGATTCAGTTCTTTGGAATTGTCATCTTGGTTGAAATGTGTGGAGTTGCGTCCTCAGTTGCATAATAAACTTTTTTTTTTAAGTTCTGCCCCTTTTGGAGAGAAGTCCATTTTCAGAAGCGTGTGTGTGTATGTTTGTCTACAGTTCCTGGCACCCGTTTCCAACTTGGCCAAAGAGACAGACAGATTAAGGGAGGCTAAATCCCAACGGTCCCATCTTTTCTAGGAGGAAAATAAAAAATTAACCTTCTCTCTATCTTGGTTTTTTTTTCTTTTTTCAGAAGAGGAAGAAGAAGAAGAAGAACAAGAGGAGGAAGAAGAAATTGATGTGGTTACTGTAGAAAAAAGGCAACCTTCAGCCAAGAAATCCGAGTCCTCTGGCCACAGTAAGCCCCCTCACAGCCCTCTCGTTCTCAAGCGTTGTCATGTCCCGATCCACCAACATAATTATGCCGCCCCTCCTTCCACACGCCACGAATACAGCTCCACCAAAAGGCTAAAGTTGGACAATGGTCGGGTTTTGAAACAGATCAGTAACAACCGCAAATGCTCGAGTCCGCGCACCTCAGACTCGGAAGAAAACGACAAAAGGCGAACGCACAACGTCCTGGAGCGACAGAGGCGGAATGAGCTAAAACTGAGTTTCTTTGCGCTGCGTGACCAGATCCCCGAAGTAGCGAATAACGAAAAAGCTCCTAAAGTTGTCATCCTTAAAAAGGCCACCGAATATGTCCTCTCCATCCAATCCGAAGAGCACAGACTCTTAGCGGAAAAGGAACATCTGAGGAAGCGACACGAACAACTCAAAAACAAACTTCAACAGTTGAGGAACTCTTGTATTTAAAAAAAAAACAAAAAAAAAACAATTTAAATGTTGCTATTAATTTTATTAACGCCTATAAACATTGGGAAGAGAAGTGGACCTAGAAGGGGTGAAATATCAACGTGACATAAATGCATTCAAAACTTTTAGCGCTTCTCATGGATAAAACAAGCCCACGTAAATCTCATAATGGACTCCATTTTGTAAAATCGCAGAACTCTCTGCGAATGCATGCCGAACAGCCATCCAGCATCTAAGAACTGGTGAAAATTTTGGGGTGCAAGTTTATCCTTGCAAAGGGGTGAGGGGGATGTATTGGCGGGGTGGGGGGGGATAATGAAGTTTTTTCCACTTTCTTTTTTGTATTTAAAGCCATTTTTTCTCTTAAAAGTGATTTTGGACAGGCTTAATTAACCGTTGTCAAAGTTCCTGTAAATATTTACACAGTCTAATGATATGTAAATATCTTTAATAAAAAAAAAATCTTTATAGAAAAGGTTAAAAACAAAAAAAAAGATCAGCAGATCATACTTAATGGTTGTGGCCACTGAATTTATAAATTGTCTTGAATTTTTTGGTGCCATAACATCTCTCACAGATCATTCTTATTTAAGTACCTTTTTTGTCATTTTTTTTAAAAAAAACTGATTTTATTTTGTGTTTATAGATAAATAAACTATTTCCCGTAAAATTGTAACTGGCTATATACGGTGTGTTTTCTTAAGTTTTTAAAAGTGATTTGAGTGTCTTGAAAGATCCTAAAACATAGGGCAGTATGGATATTTATGGGTTGTGTTATTAAATAATCAGAGAATTATTCTGAAAGAGGGTTGCTGTATACGCCCTCCTGATTTGATATCTCTGGTTGTGGGGGGGGGAGGGGCTCCCCCACTGTTCCCCACAAATACAAATATTGTGTACTTCAGGTTAATGCTTCCTGCCTCAGATTATGTGATTTGGAAGTTTGCAAAAGTACGAATCCTGCCTTGTACGTTTGAAAGTGATACCCTGTCCAAATCTCATCACATGGTGTGTCTTTAGTTTAGTTTAGTTTAGTTTAGTTTAGTTTAGTTTAATTGATTTGTATACCGCCCTACTCCCGAAGGACTCAGGGCGGTGAACAGCCACAAGATAAATACACATAAATATAAAATTTAAAAACAGAATAAAACCGAATTAAACAATTTGGCCAAAGACAGATTTAAAAACACCCCAATAAATTAAAAACAAATTAAAATTTGTGTTTTAAAAGGGAAAAAATTAGGCCAGGCCAGCCTGATGGAATAAAAAGGTTTTAAGAGCGGGGCAGAAGGTGCGTAGATCGGAGGGAGCTCATTCCAGATAGTAGGTGCCCCCACAGAGAAGACTCTCCCCCTGGGGGCCGCCAGTCGACATTGTTTGGCCGACAGCACCCGGAGGAGGAGCCCCTCTCTATGAGAGCGTACCGGCCGGTGGGAGGCTACTGGTGGCAGCAGGCGGTCTCGTAGATAACCAGGTCCTAAGCCATGGAGCGCTCTAAAGGTGGTAACCAAGACCTTGAAGCGCACACGGAAGACCACCGGGAGCCAGTGCAGCTCGCGCAGGAGAGGTGTTACATGGGAACGCCATGTCGCTCCCATAACCACCAAGTCTTTAAAGACTTGTCAGTCATCCAGGCAGAGTCTTCATCCACATATTGCAATGCATTTTGGGGAGGGAACGCCTGAGGTTGGTGTGGCAAGAGGTGGTACATTCCAATGAGACACTGCCTAACCGACTTGGTTTGATTGATGAAGCTGCTCGGATGAGCAGCGAAATGTCTTAACAAAAATATAGCCTACTTGCCATGATTCAATCTTTAGATACCTTTGCCTGACATGTCCCAAAGGTTGCCGCTTTTTCAAGAGGCAATTGGGTTTCCTTGTTTTTCATCCAAGAAGCTTCTTCAGCTCTGGCTGGATGGTGGGGAATGGAAGGATTTATACTCCTTGCAGACAGGTGGACATTTCCATTCTTCTAGAGGGTTGTTAAGGCCACCTGGAGGTTTATCTGTGTCCTCAGGGACATCTGAGTGGTGCAAATGGGTGTGGAGAAGCTTTTTGGATGAGAAGTGAAAAGTCTTCAAAGAAAAAATCAGAAAGTCCAGTTGCCTCTTGAAAAAGCACCTTTGGGACAACCATGACCTGGATGACTGAGAATCCCCATAGACACTTGCCTGCCACGATATCGCATGGTGATTAGCTAAATCAGGGTTAGAATAACCCTACAACGAGCTGCATATAAACCATGGCCTTGAACAATTCCAAAAACTGTCATAGTTCACAAATTTGGAATATAAGATTATTTATTTATTTATTATTGCGATTTATATGCCGCCTTTCTCCCTGGGGACTCAAGGCGGCTTACAAAATGACAAATTCCAATACAAATCACAATGAAATAAAATTAAAATCAGCAACCCTATTAAAACAGTTTAAAATTATGACAGTGTACCCCCCAAACGGATCAGTTGAGTTGACGGAAGAGCCACGTCTTCAGCTCACGACGGAAGGAAAGGAGGTCGGGGGCTGTCCTGAGCTTGGTGGGCAATCCATTCCAGAGGGTCGGGGCTCCCACAGAGAACGCTCTCCTCCTGGGGGCCGTCAGCCGACATTGTTTGGCTGGCGGCACCCTGAGGAGGCCGACTGTGAGAGCGCACAGGACGGTGGGAGAGCGGCTGGAGATGGTCCTGCAAGTACCCCGGGCCTAAGCCAAGATGTGATCGTTTTAGCTTTTCATACATTATTTCCATACTTAGGGCTGAAAGAAGTTTGTGGAATTCCACATTTCTCATTGCAGCTGTAAGGCAAGGAAAAGAAGTTTTTTTTTTTAAAAAAAAATGGAGGTTATGGGATAGCATTATATAATGTTAACACACCTAGTTATAACTAGCAACTTTCTAACAGCTGCAGGTATTCGTCAGCTTCTGGCTTGATGCCATCAAACAGCCAGTATGATAGATGGAGTGATGCAAGCCGTACCTGACGTAGGTGTATTGATGCTCCTGTTCTAAAGAGGCAGCCTTGCTAAGGTGTGACTGTCTCGTGTCAATTTCACTCACTTTCTTTTCCTTCCGCACCAACCCCTGATGACTTACGTTAGAACTGTATTTGCCACAGGGTGTTGTCTCCCAGGCAGCTCATACTGTCGTGCATTGGGCCATAAATCAGTTAGGAATCACGTGGACTAGGCCTATAGAAGACACTCAGTTGCAAAATGTGCTTTAGCTTAGCACATGGACTTGGACAGAGCCACTGATTGGATGTTTGCATTCTGGGTTGATGGGGCAAGCGTTTTGCTCCAATCCAGGCTAGCTATCTTAGGTCATTTATTTTTTTAATTTGATTTATATGCCACCCTTCTCCGGAGACTCAGGGCAGCTTACAATGCGTTAAGCAATAGCCTTCATACTTTTGTATATTTTATACAAAGTCAGCTTATTGCCCCCACAAACTGGGTCCTCAATTTACCTACCTTAGAAAGGATGGAAGGCTGAGTCAACCTTGAGCCTGGCGAGATTCGAACCTGCAGTAATTGCAGGCAGCTGGTCTTAATAACAGGGTGCTTTAGACCACTGTACTACCAAGGCTCTTTAAAGCATGGGCTGTCTCAGTTACAGTCCAAGTGACTTCCATGCTATCATCCTGATGCATTAGAACCAGTGGTGAAATCCAAATTTTTTTACTACCGGTTCTGTCGATGTGGTTTGGTGGGCGTGGCTTGGTGGGTGTGGAAGGGGTAGGATATTGCAAAATCCCCATTCCCTCCCCACTCCTGGGGGAAGGATATTGTAAAATCTCCATTCCCAGCCCACTCCAGGGGAAGGATATACAAAATCTCCACTCCCTCCCCACTCCAGGGAAAGATACTGCAAAATCCCCATTCCCTCCCCACTCTTGGGGGAAGGATATTGCAAAATCTCCATTCTCATCCCATTCTAGGGGTCAGCCAGAGGTGGTATTTGCCAATTCTCCGAAGTACTCAAAATTTCCACTACCGGTTCTCCAGAACCTGTCAGAACCTGCTGGATTTCAGCCCTGATTAGGACTTCACTCCCATCATTCTTAGCCAGTGCATCAGGAAATATTTAGAAGGCCACCAATTCCTCCACTCCTAATTACAATCAACTTGGTAGCTCGAAGTCTGTAGAGATTCTCAGTCATCCAGGTCATGGTTGTCCCAAAGGTGCTTTTTTCAGGAGGCAACTGGACTTTCTGGTTTTTTTTTTTTTCTTTTGAAGACGTTTTGCTTCTCATCCAAGAAGCTTGTTCAGCTCGGACAGGATAGTGGGGAATGGAAGGATTTATATTCCTTGCAGACAGCTGGTGATTCGCATCCTTTTGGGGGGTTGTTGAAGCATTTGGAGGTTTTTCTGTGTCCTCAGGGTCACCTGAGTGGTGATCCTGGTTCCTGTGGTCTTTTAGCTATATAATTTGGGATGAACACCCTTTGAATGGTGTGGGAATAAGGAATGGATTCCCAGAGGAAAAATTGCAGACTACAGGAACCAGGAGTTCTACTCAGGTGATCCTGAGGACACAGATAAACCTCCAAGTTCTTCAATGTCCCTCTAAAAGGGTGCAAATGACCAGCTGTCTGCAAGGAATATAAATCCTATTCTCTTATCCTGTCGGAGCTGAAGGAGCTTCTTGGATGAGAGGCGAAAATGTCTTCAAGGAAAAAATAAGAAAATCCAGTTGCCTCCTGAAAAAAGCACCTTTGGGAGTCTGAGGATCAAATTTATATGTGCAAGAATTATATATTTTTTCACTCTTTTTAAAGAGGGAGATGTAGATGTAATCGGTTTCTTCCCATCAGAAATAACAGAGTTTTGAGAAGCTGTCATAGCATCTTTACATTTTATGAGTAAAGGGGAGTTGATTACAGGGTATCCTTCCTGAGTATGCAGCTGGACAAAAAAATTGGAGTTAGGTTTACACAGAGCTCCCCAAACAAATTCTGTATTAATAATACTAAGAAATCTCTGAATCTTTCCCTTCACCCAAAAAAATGATTTCTGCAACCCCAGGTATCTAAAGGCAAACAAGAAACTCCATATAAACCAAACACATTTCAAACTGAGTAACAGTTGGCAAGGACAGATTAAACTGACTGAGATAATTTATCTGCCTAGTAAAACGGCTTAATTATTCCGGGGTATTGCAAAGGTGCTTACCTTTTGATTTGTTCTAAAGCACCGTATATTCCATTGGCGCAATGTAATAGCGCAGCTTTCAGAAGCATTTCTGCAATCTTTCAGAAAAGCTCTCCAAAGTACTTTTATGGATAAACTGTATCAGGGTGGGTTGTATTTTTGGAATGTACAGAAATTTTCTTCCCATTAAGGATGAGAGTTTCTTTTCCAGGGAGAATTAGTTGTGCCTATAGACATGTCTAAGGGATGCGGTGGCTCAGTGGCTAAGACACTCAGCTTGTCGATCGAAAGGTCGGCAGTTCAGCGGTTCAAATCCCTAGTGCCGTATATCGGGGTGAGCTCCCGTTACATATCCCAGCTTCTGCCAACCTAGCAGTTCGAAAGCACGTAAAAAATGCAAGTAGAAAAATAGGGACCACCTTTGGTGGGAAGGTAACAGCGTTCTGTGCGCCTTTGGCGTTTAGTCACATATATATTTGTGGATGTGACTTGGTGGGCGTGGTGTGGTTTGGTGGGCGTGGCTTAGTGGGTGTGGCAGGAGAAGGATATTGCAAAATCTCCATTCCCACCCACTCCAGGGGAAGGATACTGTAAAATCCCCATTCCCTCCCCACTCCTGGGGGAAGGATACTGCAAAATCCCCATTCCCTCCCCACTCCTGAGGGAAGGATATTGCAAAATCTCCATTCCCACCCCACCCTGGGGCCAGCCAGAGGTGGTATTTGCTGGTTCTCCAAACTGCTCAAAATTTCCGCTACCGGTTCTCCAGAACCTGTCAGAACCTGCTGGATTTCACCCCTGATGGAGATGTCTTCGGACAGCGCTGGTTCTTTGGCTTTGAAACAGAGACGAGCACCGCCCCCTAGAGTCGGGAACAACTAGCACATATGTGCGAAGGGAACTTTTACCTTTATAGACATGTCTGTCCTTTCCCCAACTCTAGATTACAGTTCTACTTCTTCTTTGGACTCTACCATTAAGGATAATTTTGTATGAGCTCATGTTCCCTGTTTTTTTTCAGGTTCATTGAACATGTCTCAATGGTGATTTCCCAGGAGAGGAATCCCTTAATAGCTGGTAGCCATCATAGCAATAAACTCAACTTGGTAATATACAGTAGTGGCCAAAATTGTGGAAACCTTTTGGGGAAAGTGTATTTTCTAAAACTAGCTAATAACACCACTTTTTTTTTTTAGTAGTACCATAAAATTATATATCAATGGAAAGATAATTTAATCAGGAATGTAATGCAATAACTTTTATGTGGGATTTGTTATTAGAATAGCAGTTACAGTATAAAGAAGAAAAGTGAAACACGTAGAAAAAAACAACATACGCAAAAATTATCACCATAGAAAAAACGAGATATACCAAAATTATCACCATGTCAGTTAATATTTAGTTGGGTAACCTTTAGCATGAATTACATCCTTACAACCTCTTCCCATGGAGTGAACCAAGCCTTTTAGTTCTGCAGCTGTTCTAATGTGAAACCAAGATTGAATGATGGCTTCTATTAACTGGGTTTTATTGCTGGGTCGCTTCTGACTAACAAGTTTCTTTAGTCGGCTCCATAGATTTTGAATTGGGTTAAGATCTGGGCTATTCCCAGGCCATTCCAGCAGTGGAATATGACTATCTTGAAACGCCAAAAAAAAAAGGTCTGTGCAGCTAGTAGCTGATTCCGACAGCGAGGAGGCTGGTGTGGTGCTGCGCCAGCAGCCTGTGCATCTGGCACTCAAGTCAGACAATGAGGAGGCTGGAGAAGATGTGGTGCCAGAAACGGGGATTCAGCCAGGGCCTTCAGAAACTCCAGAAGCTCCCATAAGTGAAGAGGAAGAAGAGGAGGAGCCTCTTTTTGATGAACAAGCGCGCAGGAGGAGGCTGGTATGTGTGCTGCGTTCTTTGGGGTCCATAGCTGGGGCAGAACAGTGGCGTTATTAGCCATCAAACCTCAAAAATACACTTTTCCCAAAAGGTTTCCACAATTTTGGCCACTACTGTAGAAAATAGAAGACAGCCGAGTTGAGTGGAATCACTGGACTTCTTCTGAAAAACCTGTGGCTTGCAAAAGGAGACAGGTTGAGATGGAAGACATTGGTCTATACAGAGACCAGAAATTGAATCAAAGCTTGTTGAAACTTAATTATCCTATCGATGACTTTGAACCATTGATTTGCCCCAAATTGTATAACTGTGAATGGAGAACAAATTTTTTTTATAATCTGTGTGTTTTATCTTTTTGGCTGTTCACCGTCCTGAGTCCTTCGGGAGTAGGGCGGTATATAAATCTAATAAAATAAATAAAAATAAAATAAAATAAGAAATTGGTTAATCTCCTGACTTTCTTACAATAGAATCTTAGACACGGAGCTTCGGAAATGAATGCAAGATGATAGGGAGGGATCCATGTTAGCTAGTCTAGAATATCATGACTGGAATATCATCGCCCTTGTTCCACACTAGATTTATTATGATTTGCCTACTGGTGTCCATCATTTCCAACTGGCTTGCAAGGGAGAGTCTTGAAATCAACCTCCCATTTTCCTCGGTGCAAATATGACTGTATTTTTTTTTTTGAATTTTTTTTTTATTTTTAAACAAAACATAAAACATAAATCCATCATCCATTACAATTGCAAACAGTGTGTCGGTCGGCTACAAGTCTTTTGTGCTTCATCCCCATATTCAAAGTTTACTAATTATCTAATTTCTCATATCGTCAAACAAATAGACATCCTCATTTTTCATTTATTTAACTATGACTTTATCGCTTCATAAAAATTATTTTTGAATATTATATTTATAACATTCATTTCATGTTTCATATTTCATTTCCATGTTTTATTATCTAGCCATTGATAAAATAAATCCCATATCTTATAATATTGTTTATCTTCCCAAATATGACTGTATTATCAGTGGTGGAATTTAATTTTTCTTTTACTACCAGTTCTGTGGGCATGGCGTGGTGGGCGTGATGTGGCTTGGTGGGCGTGGCAGGGGAAGGATACTGCAAAATCTCCATTCCCACCTCACTCTTGGGTCAGCCAGAGGTGGTACTTGCTGGTTCTCCGAACTGCTCAAAATTTCCGCTACTGATTCTCCAGAATCTGTCAGAACCTGCTGAATAGCAGCCCTGTGTATTATCCTTTTACCAGGAAACTGCAGATGAGAGAAGCAAAGAAAAATAAACCCCTACAACATTTGTAGTTTGACCTCTTTTGAGTGCAAAATTGCCTCATTGTATGGATATGTTTGCATTCGGCCTTCTAAAGGGAGAAACCGAGAGCACTTATTGATTTACAAAATTTGAGGGCTTCCCAAGGATTCAGCTTATTTGAAAGAGCTGAACCGCTCTCAAAAAAGAGGAATATGATGCGAAATAAAGCAGTCATGTCTACACTTTGGAGAGTCCTTTCTTGTTCGTTTTCTTTGATTCTTTCCTGATTCAGAGATACAAACAGAAAATTCAAGACTAGCTCTCCTCAATATGGTTTTGCTAGTATGGATTGTTGTGGCTGATGTCTATGGAGATTCTCAAGTCATTCAGGTCATGGTTGTCCCAAAGGTGCTTTTTCAAGAGGCCACTGGACTTCCTTGTTTGTTTGTTTTTCTTTGAAGATGTTTCGCTTCTCATCCAAGAAGCTTCTCAGAGCTTCTCCCAGCTGAAGAGGATGAGAAGCGAAACGTCTTCAAAGAAAAAACAGAAACTCCAGTTGCCTCTTGAAAAAAAAAAAAATGGCACCTTTGGGACAATTGTGGCTGATGGGTACTTTGGTTCCACATAGCTGAAGGACAACAGATTTTGCACTTCTGGGCACCATGTTTCAAGAAAGATTGAGAGAAAGTGGAATAACTTTAAAGAAGAATGAAACATGATTGGGGACTAGAAACGTGCGTGAGAGAATGAAGAAGCTATATTTAGACTTGAGAACTGAAAAATAAGGCATGGGATAACAGACTCAAATCCTTGAGAACTGTCACATTAAGAAGACGAAGATTCATTACCACCTTAACTTGCAATATACAGAACCATCATCCCAAAGATGCTTTTCCAAAAGGCAACTGAACTTTGGGATTTTTTCCCTTGAAAATGTTTCACTTCTCATTCAAGAAGCTTCTTCAGTTCTCTGAAGAAGAAGCTGAAGAAACTTCTTTGATGAGAAGTGAAATGTTTTCAAGGGGGGAAAAAAAAACCCCAAGGAAGTCCAGTTGCCTTTTGAAAAGCACCTTTGGGACCTGGATGATTGAGAATCTCCATCGATGATACAGAAAATGTTTTCAGTATACAGGAGAGCAGTGTGTACACTGATGTAAGGAAGAGAAATCCTAATAATCAAAACAATTTGGTCATCTGTTATTTGAAACAGCAACAGGTTCCTTTGCTGGGTGCTTTTAAGGAGCTGCTGGACAGTCATCCAGTAAGAATGCTTTCACTTCAAATCCTGGAAGCTGAACTTGATGACTTTATCCTTCCTGTTGATCTGCTAAGACCTTTAGTGACTCAACAGTCCAGGTTTCTGAAGGCTAACCCGGCTAATAGATTTCGTTCCTTCACCTCAGAGATTTTCACTTCATTGAACTGGAAGAGAGGAAAACTAAATCCAAAATCTAAAAATACCTTTTAGCTCACAGCTTCAAATGAATGTTGCTTTCATTATTATTATTATATACTTTATTCATTAAACATGAAACTCAGACAACTGAACATTTAAAAATGCATCACCAATACCATTGATTGGTGCTAATGGTTGATACAGGTTGCTGCCAGTGTCCTAGGTATCAACCAAGTACCTTCTTAAGATGTCCGATAGAATAGAATAGAATAGAATAGAATAGAATAGAATAGAATAGAATGGAATGGAATGGAATGGAATGGAATGGAATGGAATGGAATGGAATGGAATGGAATGGAATTTTTTATTGGCCAAGTGTGATTGGACACACAAGGAATTTGTCTTGGTGCATATGCTCTCAGTGTACATAAAAGAAAAGATATGTTCATCAAGAATCATAAAGTACAACACTTAATGATAGTCGTAGGGTACAAATGATACAAGCAACAAAATTACAGTCATACAGTCATAAGTGGAAGGAGATGGGTGGTGGGAATGATGAGAAGATTAATTGTAGTGCAGAAGTGAGAAAATTAATAGTATGTTCTGAGTAGCGCAGTTTTTTTGCAGTTCCGCTGGTGTTATTGCAGGAAACTGCAGTTTCTTGATGTGTTTTATAAAATTCTTGGACATGGTACCACGTGCCCCAATGACAATGGGTATCACTGTTACATGTTTCATCCATAATCGTGTAGTTTTGATGGCCAGGTCGTGATATTTCGTGATTTTTTCCAGTTCTTTTTCTTTGACTCTGGCATCTCCTGGTACCACGATATCAATAAATTGTACATTTTGGTTTTTGACAATTGTGATATCTGACGTGTTGTGTTCCAGGTGACGATCCATCTATATTTGAAAGTCCCACAAGATCTTCACCTTCTCATTTTCGATAACCTTTTCCACTTTATGTTCCCATGGGAATACAGGTAAATGGTATTTTTTACATAATGACCAGTGGATTAATTTAGCAACTCAGTCATGTCTAGCTTTGTAATCAGTTTGTGCAATTTTGCTGCATTCACATATTAAATGTGAAACAGTTTCGACTTTGTCATTGCAAAGTCAGCAGTTTGGATTATCAGTGGATTTTTGTATCTTCGCTTTCAATTATTATTATTATCTCTTTTATTCATTAAACATGAAACTCAGTCAACTGATAATTTAAAAATGTGTCACCAATACCATTGACTGGTGCTAATGGTTGATAAGGGTTGCTGCCAGCATCCTAGGTATCAACCAAGTATCTTCTTAAAATATATGATGTTCCGAGTAGCACAGTTTTTTGCAGTTCCGCTGGTGTTATTGCAGGAAGTTGCAATTTCTTGATGTGTTTTGTAAAATTCTCGGACATGGTACCAAGTGCCCCGATGACAATGAGTATCACTGTTACATGTTCATTTTATTTTTATTTTTATTTTATTATTATTATTGCATTTTTGCTGTCATGTTTAAAGATATCAACTTCAAAGGGTTTCATTTCATTCCAAGTGATGGGAAATTGTTTTTCCAATTTATTCTGCAAGATCATGCAAGAACCTTGTACACCGTGTCCAGTTTGAGATTCCACATTTTAAGAAGAATTTAAAGAAAATCAAACAGGTGTAGTGAAGGGCAGTTAGAAACTAGGTCCTACCAGGAGAGGTGATAAGATCTGAGATGTTTACACAAATTCTGAGAAGAGAAGATTGGAAGGAGAATCCTGGTGATTCCAGACCAGTCTTTCTCAAGATTGTCAACTTTAAGATTTGTGCGTTTCAACTGGGTGGACATTCAACTCCCAGAATTCTGTGAGTCAAAGTCCATCAATCTTAAAGTTGCCAAGGTTGAGAAACACTGATCTCAAGTGAAGGACACAAAATCTGGGGTTGAATTTACAAGGACCCCAGTTAGTAGGGCACATTGCTTTAATTCTGATTCTTGCACTGAGCAAAGGAATGTCCCAAAGATGCTTCCCCCCCCCCCCAAAGGCAACTGAACTTTCTTGGCGTTTTCTTTTTTGAAAACATTCTGCTTCTCATCCATCTTCAGTTTTAATTCAGCTCTTTCCTCAGAGTGGACACAACACAGGAGAACAAACCCATCAGGACAATTCATTCAGCAGCCCATCTGCATCTGAAAAGCAAGGGTCACTCTTTTGAAGACAGCAAAGTTCACATGCTGGACAGAGAGGTCAAGTGGTTTGAAAGAAGGGTCAAAGAGGCCATCTATATTAAATTTGAACGGCCCTTCCTTAACAGAGGGGGAGAGATAGCACACCATTTTTCTCCTGTTTACAATGCAGTCCTTTCATCAATTTCAAGAAGATTCCACACCCTTTTAGGTGACTCTGAGAATACAGATAAACCCTCAAGTGGCCTCAATGACTCTCAAGAAAGCTAAAGACCAACCCTGAGAGTGCTAAGGACCAGATGACTGCAGGGGTGGGCTTCAAAAAATTTAGCAAGGGGTTCTCTGCCTGGTTGCCTGGTGGGTATGGCCATGGTGGGCATGACCTAGTTGGCCTCCTGCAACATGATGGAGGGGGAAGTTTTTGCCTGCCCTGGGCTCCAGCGGCTTTCCTCGAGCCTCCGGGAGAGCGAAAACGGCCTCCTCAGGCTCTGGAAATCCTCTGGAGGCCAGAAATGAGCCCATTTCCGGCCTTCCCGAACTTCCAGTAGGCCTGTTTTTTGCCCTCCCCGAGCCTCCGCGCGTGCCCTGCACTTACCTGCATCCAAAACGGGCCATCTGGGGACTCGTGGGAGGGGCAGAGTGGGTTGGGCGGGGCCAGTCAGGAATGGGATTTGGGGGTTCTCTGAACTGCACAGAATCTTAGCTAGAGGTTCTCCTGAACCCCTGAGAACCCCCAGCAGCCCACCCCTGGATGACTGCAAAGAATATAAATCCTTCCATTCCCCGCCAGTCAGTTAGAACTGAAGAAGCTTCTTGGATGAGAAGAGAAACATCTTTGAAGAAAACATGAAGATAGTCCAGTTGTCTTTTGGAATATATATATGTAGGTCTTTGGTTATTCGGGTTTTCTCCCGTGTAAAATTGGAGGTGTCTTGGCAACGTTTCAACAAAGTCTCATTCGTCATCTTCAGGCTGGTGTTTTCGGCTTCGTGCTTCTAGGAGCACGAAGGATTACTCCTAGAAGTACGAAGCCGAAAACATCAGCCTGAAGATGACGAATGAGACTTCGTCGAAACGTTGCCAAGACACCTCCAATTTTACGCGGGAGAAAACCCGAATAACCAAAGACCTACATACAAACACCCGCAAAAACCTCAGAATATATACATACATACATACATACATACATACATACATACATACATACATAGGATAACCATGACCTTGAGCCAGGGATGGTATGTTGTGGACTGATAGTATCCTTCTCATTCTGAATTTCACTGTTTTTATTGTTGAGCATCTGTAATGTTCTTTTAATAACATACTCTGGGCTTTGGGAAAGGGGGAATGAAAAGCCGTATAAAAATAAAACACCATCCATGATTGATTTATATTATATAGTACTATTTTATTCTACAATAATAGCAACACTACTGTATATTTGGTGAAAATTGCATTGGCTTGAAGACGGAGAACCCAGAAAGGTCCATTGAAAGAAACTCTTTAAATCTGGCATTTTGTCATTGTTCAGATGAGAAAAGTGATGTCACTCGATGATCATTAGAGGAATTTTGGCTCCAGACTAAATCCCCAGCCCTTCCTTTCTACTGAAAATAGAAAGTCAATTTTTGCCCTGTTGCTAACAATTCAAATGGCATTAATCACTTGGGGTGACTGGCATACTGTAAGCGATGTACTCACGATAAGAAAATATTACAGGGAGAAAAGATAACGAATGGAGGTATTTAAAGGAAACAGTGTCAAACAGTTGATAAAATATAAATGTAGCATTGTCATAAACATTTTAGGCACATTTCATAATTCTTCCCGTGTGTGTGTGTGTGTGTGTGTGTGTGTGTGTGTGTGTGCGCGCCTTTGAGTCAGTGTTGATTCCTGGTGACTGCTTGGAGAGGAGGAGGAGGAGGAGGAGATCCAGCTCCTTGTTTTGAAATGGAGATACACTTTCTGCAAAGAAGATCATGTGCTTTGCTTTTGAGCTTTGGTCCAATATCTCTATTTGCAGATAGGCTTTAATTTACTAGATCCCCTTCTCTAGATAGTTGGACAGTCATTTGCCTGGAATTATTTGAGAATTCCTGCCCTGGGCAGGAGTTAATCTATATGTTGTCCAAGGGATTCATCATAACTCTGAACAGTAATTAACCAACCAGTTGTAATTGAGGGCTACCTGATCAATATAGAAAAGTAAAATGTTCAAATGCTTGTTGGCATTGTATGGTAGTTATATTCACATGTACACACATATGGGGAGACAGAGACAAAGACAGAGAGGGGGGGGGAGGGAGGTTTCTTACCTGCAGTTTTACCTTTGGCAGAACGTTTTTAGGCAGGGGTCTCCAACCTTGGCAACTTTAAGTCTGACGGACTTCAACTCCCAGAATTCCCAAGCAAAGCAAAGCAAAGCTGGCTGGAGAATTCTGGGAGTTGAAGTCCGCCAGGCTTAAAGTTGCCAAGGTTGGAGACCCCTGTTTTAAGGAGTTAAAAACGAAGTAATTTAGAGGCAAGGTGAGCAACAGGAGCTGCGATTCAGAATAAGGATGAAGGGGCCTGTTGGACAAATGGAAGTGGATCCTGCAGTAGTAGGTATCCCTTTTTTCATGAATACAGCACTAACATAATCCGGTGAATGATATTGTGAAGTGTTAAGCTTGCTGGTCCTGAAATGAGAGTCATGCTAAAACGTTATCACTTATTTAGAACATCCCTTCTCCTCTTTCTCCCTCTCCTCCTCCTCTTTGTCTTTCCATTTCTACTTCCACTTCTTCTTCTTCTCCTTCCCCCTCTTCCTCTTCCTCCTCTCTTTCCACTTCCAATTTCTCTTCTCTTTCTTCTCCTCTTTTCCTCCCCACTTCCAATCCCCTTTCTCCTTCACTTTCCCTTTCTCCTCCTTCTCCTGCTCCTTCCTTCCTTCCCTCCCTCTCATTCTCAGTCGTCCTGATACGTAGAATTTTTTGCTCGACCTCACGGTCTCCAAGGAATCCAGCTATGCCTTGGAGGCACACATGCTTCCCTCCTGCAAAATTAAACGAAAGCAAACCACTGGCCTTCTTTTTAATTTCCTCCTTGACGACTCTTTCATTTTAACTGAATTACATCTGGTGTTAATGTGTGCAGGCATCTAATCACACAGCAGAAGGCCGCAGTCACAGCCTGTCATCAAGTCCAGGTTGAGGCTTCCTTCAACAACTCTCCAGTGTGGGAGAGGGCTGCAGAAAACAAACACACCCCGGTTTTATTTGGGATAAATGTTTGCTCAACAAAGGCTTTTTAATGTTAGGCGTCTATGTTGTCCTTGTAAACCACAATTAAAGGGAATGACTCAGAAGTTAAGTTCATACAAGGAACAAACCCAATCTTTTACTGCTCCTGGGGAAATGAAGGGAGCTTAATTCAATAGCCAGGATGAAAAAAACACACACTATCTTGTTATTCCAGGAACTTTGGCTGTTTTTCGACTATTTTAGTTCATTCCTGGACTCCGGTCACAATGTTTGGGTTCTGCTTTTTAGCTTTGTTTTGTTTTTCCCTTGTTTTGTTTCCCCTTCTTTCTTAAAGTTGCAGGAATTCAGATGACCAAAACCCCACAGTTTTTAGTTGTTGTTAGTTGTGAAGTCGTGTCTGACCCATCGTGACCCCATGGACAACGTTCCTCCAGGCCTTCCTGTTCTCTATCATCTATCTCTATCATTTAAATTTGTGGGGTTTTAAATTGAGCCAAATTTATTTAATTATTTTAAATTTTTAATCGATGTTTTGTCTTGTGTTTTTAAATAGGCTGTACACTGCCCTGAGTCCTTCGGGAAAAGGGCCGTATAGAAATAAAATTATTATTATTATTATTATTATTATTATTATTATTATTATTATTATCATCATCATCATCATCATCATCATCATCATCATCATCATCATCCTCTGGAGCCCATTTAAGCTCATGCCGACTGCTTCGGTGACTCCATCCATCCACCACGTTCTCTGTCGCCCCCTTCTTCTTTTGCCCTCAATCTTTCCCAGCATTAGGCTCTTCTCCAGTGAGTCCTTCCTTCTCATTAGGTGGCCAAAGTATTTGAGTTTCATCTTCAGGATCTGGCCTTCTAAAGAGCAGCCAGGGTTGATCTCCTCTAGGATTGACCAGTTTGATCGCCCTTCAGTCCAAGGGACTCGCAGGAGTCTTCTCCAGCACCAGAGTTCAAAGGCCTCAATTCTTTGACGCTCAGCCTTTCTTATGGTCCAACTTTCCCAGCCATACGTTGCAACTGGGAAAGCCATAGCCTTGACTATACGCACTTTTGTTGGCAGGGTGATATCTCTACTTTTTAGCATGCTGTCTAGATTTGCCATAGCTTTCCTCCCCAGGAGCAAGCGTCTTTTAATTTCTTGGCTGCAGTCCCCCATGGCTGCGGTGATCTTGGAGCCCAGGAAAATAAAATCTGTCACTGCCTTTTCTAGTACTCTACCCCAAATCAATATTTGGGGTGGAATACGGTGGAAAAAGACAATAGAATGGGAATCGAGAGAAAAGTGGGAGGCTCAGACCCTCTAGCAGTAGACATGACCTAAACAAGAAGAACTTGGCTAAGATATTTTTATGGCAAAGGTGAAGGACAAGGGGGGGGGCAGGAATCCACTCCTGATGCCGCCTGCTAAATAAAGCTGGATTTATGATGAGTCATGTCTGCTTTGCAGCGTTTGATACTTTGCAAAGCCTAGCTGAAGGCTCTGGGTGGAATTAAAAAGGAACAGTATAAAAGTGACAGTTGTTACTTCTCTTCCAACATCAAGTTACCTAGGGAAATTGAATCACTGGGACTCAGATGTGTCTTCACTGCCAAAGCGGTAGAAAGTGACATTCCCAAGTTTAGAATAGAATAGAATGGAATGGAATGGAATGGAATGGAATGGAATTGGAACTGGAACTGGAACTGGAACTGGAACTGGAACTGGAACTGGAACTGGAACTGGAATGGAATGGAATGGAATGGAATGGAATAATAGAAGAGAAGAGAAGAGAAGAGAAGAGAAGAGAAGAGAAGAGAAGAGAAGAGGGGAGGGGAGGGGAGGGGAGGGGAGGGGAAGGGAAGGGAAGGGAAGGGAAGAGAAGAGAAGAGAAGAGAAGAGAAGAGAAGAGAAGAGAAGAGAAGAGAAGAGAAGAGAAGAGAAGAGAATAACATAGTTGGAAGGGACCTTAGAGGTCTTCTAGTCCAACCCCCTGCTTAGGCAGGAAACCCAACACCACTTCAGACAAATGAAGGTTATCCAACAGCTTCTTAAAAACGTCCAGTGTTGGAGCATTCTCAGCTTCTGGAGGCAAGTTGTTCCAACAATTAATCAGTGGAACAACTTGCCTCCAGAAATTGTGAATGCTCCAACACTGGAAGTTTTTGAACTAAGACTGAAGACAGCTAAATTCCAATTCCCACCTGGAATTGGAATTCCTTTATTGGCCAAGTGTGATTACCATAGATACACAAGGGATTTGTCTCTGGCGCATAAGTTCTCAGTGTACCTACAAACAGCGAAGTGATAAGTCGTAGATCATAAATTGCACCATCATAAATCATAAGATACTGATAGGAGAACGTAGTAGGAAAGATGAGATGAGAAAGATAAGATGAACAGGATAATAGCAATACAGCCCTACTACATGGGTGATGAAATAGGTAAGTTTGATGAAGAGAAGGACTTGGGGTGATATGATAGCAGTGTTCCAATACCTCAGGGGCTCCCACAAAGAAGAGGATGTCAAGCTATTCTCCAAAGCCCTTGAGGGCAGAACAAGAAGCAATGAGTGGAAACGAATCAAGGAGAGAAGCAACTTAGAGCTAAGGAGGAATTTCCTGACAGTTAGAACAATTAACCAGTGGAACAACTGGCCTCCAGAAGTTGTGAATGCTGCAACACTGGAAGTTTTTAAAAAAGAGATTGGACAACCATTTGTCTGAAATGGTATAGGGTTTCCTGCCTAAGCAGGGGGTTGGACTAGAAGACCTCCAAGGTCCCTTCCAACTCTGTTATTCTAAATATCTTTAGGCATGGATTCCCATCAGCCTGTCTCAGTGTTTTTCAAATGCGTCAACTTTAACATGGGTGGACTTTAACTCTCAAAATTCTGGGAGTTGAAGTTCACACATCTTAAAAGTTGACTTGTTTGAGAAACACTGGTCTACTATTCTACTTGAGTGGGAAGGTTTTGCAGGGAAACAAAAAGAGGGAAATAACCATCTGTGGAACACTGAATTCCAAGCCACAAATGGAAAAATAAATACACGCGATTGAAACGTTCCTGTTCAGTCACCTCCGTTTGCTCTTGGCATTAAGCTTTTCCTATCATAAATGGCAATCCGGCACTGGAGGGTGATTTGTCTCCTTGCAAGGAGAAAAAAATTAATTCCATTTAACACAGAAGCACTTAACAACTGCAAAAAAAAAAAAAAAAAGTTGCAAAATTGAATGCAGCTTACTTAACAACCACCTTGCTTAACAATGGAAATTATGGCCATAAATCGAGGACTACTTTTTATTTTGGTGGCTGGATTTATACCTACATAAAGCACTAGGCTGCAGAAATCGACCCATTCAGGGATGGGCTTTAAAAATTTTAGCAAGGACTTCTCTGCCCAGTTGCTTGGTGGGCGTGGCCATGGTGGGTGTGGTCTAGCCGGCCTCCCCAGGCTCCAGAGGCCCTCTGGAGGCCGGAAACAGGCCCGTTTCCTGCCTCCCTGAGCCTCTGCGCGTGCCCTGCACTTACCTGCATCCAAAACAGGCCGCATGGGGACTCCTAGGAGGGGTGGAGCAGGGTGGGCGGAGCCAGCCAGGAGTGGGATTTGGGGGTTCTCTGAACTGCACAGAATCTTAGCTAGAGGTTCTGAACCTCTGCGAACCCCACAGCAGCCTACCCCGGACCCATTGTTATTTCCCAGGATTCTGCATGGATTTTAGGGAGATTCTGATTAGATATTTTCTCTGTGCCATTGTCTTCTTGATCAAAGAGGACAAAGTTAAAAAAATACCAGTTAGAAAAGGCAGAAGCAAGTTTTCACATTGAAGACTTTAAAAACGAGCAAAAATTTCTTTCTCTCTTGAGATGCTTAATATGACAGGTAAATTTCAAGCATTTTGACTACTCTTGAACCATACCATGCTTATCTGTCGCTCTTAAAATGCAGGTTGTCTCTGGTACCTAAGGTGGGAAATACAACATGTACAACAAAACCCATGATCCAGAATTTAGATTCCCAATCTGGATTTCATTTTATTTATTTATTTATTAAAATGAGTGTATGTCTCTCAGAATATAAACAATTCTGGTAAAATAAATCTAAGTGCCCTGATAATTTTATTATGAAATGAGTAAAGATAGTCCTTGACTTATGACTACAACTGAGCCTGAAATTTATGTTGCTAAGTGAGACATTTATTGAGTTTCCTCCTATTTTATGACTTTTCTTGCTACATTGGTGAAGTGAATCGCTGCTGTTGTTAAGTTAGTAACACAGTTGTTAAGTGAATCTGGCTTCCCCGTTGACTGTGCTGGTCAGACGGTTGCAAAAGGGGATCACATGACCCTGAGACATTGTGACGGTCATAAATGTGAGTCAGTTGTCAAGCATCTGAATGTAAATCACGTGATGATGGGGATGCTGCAACAGTTGTAACTGTGAAAAATGGGCATAAGTCACTTTTTTGGTGTGGTTGTAACTTTGAACAGTCAGTAAATGAATCTTTTTAAGCCGAGGATTACCTGTATTGATACTTGCTAACATCTTAGTGTTCCTTTGTCCTTTTTCCTGAGCCAGTTGGCATTAAGCTAAACCATTTTTATATTCTAAGACAGTGGTTCCTAACCTTTGGGGCACCAGGGACCAGTTCCAAGAGATGTTTTTCGTGGACTGTCCTCCTTAGTGAAGCATGCAAACCAGCGTCTGCATTTCCTGCATCGGATGAGGAGAACACACCTTTCTCCTTCTGTCCTGGCCACTTTTTACAGAGGCACAACTGAGAGCATTTTAACAAACTGTATCACTGTTTGGTTTGGTGGCAGCAATGCCTCAGATAGAAAGTCCATACAGAGAGTGGTGAGGACAGTGGAGAAGATTATGGGAAGCTTGCTTCCTGTTTATTCAGGATACTGCTTATAAGCACTATGCGCTTAGAGCTCAAAGCATCGTTAGAAATCCCACACACCCACTTTATGGTCTGTTTCCTTTGCTCCCCTATGGAAGGAGGTTTCGAAGTATTTCTAGCAGGACTACCAGATTCTGTAACAGGTTTTTTTTCCCTATGCCATCTGTTTTGTAAACTCACAAGATTAGTTTCTCTCACCATGTACATATATACATCCGAAGTAGGCTGTGTTGTTTCTCTGTGTCACATAATATACTGTATGTGGGTATGTTGGTATATGGATATTTATTTATTTATTTATTTATTTATTTATTTATTTATTTATTTATTTAGTCATGTTTAGGTAGTGTATATTGGAGGTGGTGACCCTTTGAAAGCTGTATACAATGAAATTTCATTTTAATGTATAGCAATTAGTGTACAATCAAAGTGGCAATTATGCTATTCTCTTCTCTTCTCTTCTACTCTACTCTACTCTACTCTACTCTACTCTACTCTACTCTACTCTACTCTACTCTACTCTACTCTACTCTAAGTCTAAGTCTAAGTCTAAGTCTAAGTCTAAGTCTAAGTCTAAGTCTAAGTCTAAGTCTAAGTCTAAGTCTAAGTCTAAGTCTAAGTCTAAGACCGGGCATGGTTTCGCATCCTGGCTGCATCCTGCGGATGGGATTTCACTTGCTTGCCTGGCCCAGTTTCTGGCATGCCGTGGCCCACTGCTAATCTATGGACCTGGGGTTGGGGACCCCTGTTCTATGATGCCTCCAGAGCAGTACTTCTCAACCTTGGTAGCTTTAAGGTTTATGGACTTGCGTTTCCAGAATTTAGATTCTCAGTCTGGATTTTATGGACTTCAGTATGCTCATCTGGCAAAAAAGATTGCAATATCACTTAATAATAGCCTAAATAGCAATGGAAATCCTGGCCCCAGATAAAGGTTGCAAATTGAGAATTTACCTGTAATTTCTTTACTAGGCTGGTCCAAAAATGTTGTACCTTATGATTCTTGACGAATGTATCTTTTCTTTTTATGTACACTGAGAGCTTATCCACCAAAGATTCGATTCGATTCGATTCGATTCGATTCGATTCGATTCCACTCCACTCCACTCCACCCCACTCTACTCTACACTATTCTACTCCACCCTACTCTACTCTACTCCACTCCACTCCACTCCACTCCACTCCACTCCACTCCACTCCACTCCACTCCTATTCTATTCTATTCTATTCTATTCTATTCTATTCTATTCTATTCTATTCTATTCTATTCTATTCTATTCTACTCTACTCTACTCTACTCTACTCTACTCTACTCCACTCCACTCCACTCCACTCCACTCCACTCCACTCCACTCCACTCCACTCCACTGTTCTCTACTCACTCTACTCTATTCTATTCTATTCTTGACTAACTCAATAGCAGTTTACAATCCTAGTGTTCCAAACAGGGGTTAAAATCACTAACGGAACTAAAGAAATAACATACATCAAATCTACAAATTCATCAGGATCACCGCAACGTATTCTGATGTTCTGCGAGCAGAAAAATCCATATTGTCATAAATCAATGTAATGTGTGGTTGTTTTTTTCTTCAGTCATACTTTCTAAAGGTTGCAGCGTCTGGCCTGAAACCGCCACCAGTCCAATCAACTGTGTTAAATGGTTTATATTGATGGTCTCACTTAACAGCAGGCCACCCTTCTTTGCTGAACCATGACTGGCCCTAGAATATTGGAAACCAAAGTGATTGCCTCGGCAGCAGACTTTAGACCAGGTCAATGTGCAAAGTGCAACAATTCCCCCATGAAATGAAGCTAATATTTCAGAAGGATAAGCATGGGATGTGTGGTGGTGCTTTTACAGGTAGTCCTCGAGTTACAGCCGCCATTGAGCCCAAAACATCTGTTGCTAAGCGAAACGTTTGTTAAGTGATTTTTGCCCCCTCTTACGACCTTTCTTGCCGAAGTTGTTAAGTGAATCGCTGCGGTTGTTAAGTTAGTAACATGGCTGTTGAGTGAATCTGGCTTCCCCCATTGGCTTTGCTTACCAGAAGGAAGCTAAAGGCCATCACATGACCCTGGGTCACTGCGTCCGTCATAAATATGAACCAGTTGGCAAGCATCTCAATTTTGATCATGTGACCATGGGGATAACGTAATGGCCGTAAGTGTGAAAAGCGGTTACAAGTCACTTTTCTCAGTGCCATGACAACTTTGAACAGTGTTGTGGCCCGTCAGCAGCCTGTGCAGCTAGTAGCTGATTCTGACAGCGAGGAGGCTGGTGTGGTGCTGTGCCAGCAGCCTGTGCATCTGGCACTCGAGTCAGACAATGAGGAGGCTGGAGAAGCTGTGGTGCCAGAGGCAGGGATTCAGCCAGGGCCTTCAGAACCTCCAGAAGCTCCCATCAGTAAAGAGGAAGAAGAGGAGGAGCCTCTTCTCGATGCACGGGCACGCAGAGCTGCCAAAAGGCAGGAGTGGCTCCTCAGGAGGAGGTCTCCTCGAGAGTAAGGCTTGGGGCTAATTGGCCACTCCCTTAGCCTATTTAAGGAGGAATGCCGACTGAAGCAAGCTGTAGGGAACAACTTTTAGTTCACTCTCCTTCGCGTCTGGATTCTCTGCAACATCGCTTCTGGGCTTTCTGCCAATCCTAGTAAGATTACGATTATTTATTCTTTGGATTCTTGTAGGCTGTTAAGAAAGTTAATTAACAGACTTTGTGTGAAAAAAACTAATTTAATTTAGTAAACTAAGGTTTATACAGACTTTGTGTGTGCTGCGTTCTTTGGGGTCCGTAGCTGGGGCAGAACAAACAGTCACTAAATGTTGTAAGCCGAGGACAACTTGTAAATAAAATAATTTAGTGTATGGGCCTGTGTATTTCTTGGACAGCAAAGGTGACTAACAAGCAGGTACTTGAATGCATGAGAGCAGATGTGTCACTGGCAGACAAAAATCACAAAAATGTGTCTCAATTATCTTGGCTGTATCATGTGGGGGAATTCCCTGGATAAAACAATTATGCTTGGAAGTATTAGCAGTAAAAGGAAACCAGGCTGCCAATGAACACGGTGGCTGGAGACCATCAAAGCTGACACAGCGTAGAACACCTGGAAGTAATAATGCAAGATTGGAAGAAGTGGAGAGACCTGGCCTGTAGAACAGCCAAATCGGCACAACTGAATGGATATATATCATCATCGTCAATCATGCAATCACGGATATACAACATTTAGACTTAGCGACTTCAAATAACTTTGTCACTTTGAACGTACACTAATTGGCATACATTAAAATGAAATTTTGTTGCCTATGGCTCTCAAAAGAGTTCACACCTCCAATATACATACAACAAAATGAATGAATGAATGAATAAATAGATCAACAGATAAGACTTTTAGAGTTAGAATAACTTTATTGACACTTTGCATGTACACTAATTGGCATACATTAAAATGAAATTTCATTGCATATTGCTCCCAAAGGGTCTACACCTCCAATATACACAGGACAAAATGAATGAATGAATGAATGAATGAATAGATCAACAGATAAGACTTTTAGAGTTAGAATAACTTTATTGACACTTTGCATGTACACTAATTGGCATACATTAAAATGAAATTTCATTGCATATTGCTCCCAAAGGGTCTACACCTCCAATATACACAGGACAAAATGAATGAATGAATGAATAAATGAATGAATAGATCAACAGATAAGACTTTTAGAGTTAGAATAACTTTATTGACACTTTGAACGTACACTAATTGGCATACATTAAAATGAAATTTTGTTGCCTACGGCTCTCAAAGAGTCTACACCTCCAACATACATACGACAAAATGAATGAATGAATAAATAAATGAATAAATAGATCAACAGATAAGACTTTTAGAGTTAGAATAACTTTTGTCACTTTGCATGTACACTAATTGGCATACATTAAAATGAAATTTCGTTGCCTACAGCTCTCAAAGGGTCTACCCCTCCAATATACACAGGACAAAATGAATGAATGAATGAATGAATGAATGAATAGATCAACAGATAAGACTTTTAGAGTTAGAATAACTTTATTGTCACTTTGCATGTACACTAATTGGCATACATTAAAATGAAATTTCGGTGCATGCAACTCTGGGAGGATCTCCACCTCTAATATAGACTACATACACATGACAAGTACCAAATTATGCATGTACCCTCACATACATTATATGACTCAATATGGTTGTTTCAATGCGACGGAGCAAAAATAGCAAAAATAGCTGAAACCTTGCAGGTGAACCCCTCGCTGGCTTTCATACCTCCACCTCTCGCTCTTCCTTGAAGACAGAACTTGCAAGATCTGGCTGGAAAAAAATTGGCCTGAGCGGTGGTCAGCGCAGCCACTCCCCGTCCCAGGACATCCTCACCACTCGCAACCCAGAAGCTATTCATGTGTGTGTGTGTGTGTGTTGTGTGTGAAGGAACGACACCAGGCCGGCTAAAGCCGTTATTCGAGGGATAGAGGAGCTGCTCCGTTAAAGACACTGGGGAGCAGGGAGGGAAATAAAGTTGGGTCATCTCCTGCACTTGTGCCGCGCGCTCTTCCTCCCCCTTCCTCCTCCTCCTCGCTTCTTTCCCCCCCCCCCCCAACCTCCCAATTTCCACCGAGTCTTGGAAGATGCGAGGTGGTTTGCAAACTGCACCGTCCTCATCGGAGCCGCGCACTTTTCCTTTGCAAAGCCGCCGCCGCCGCCGCCGCCGTTGCTGCAAAGGCTGCGAGGCAGGATCAGCTGCTTGGGGGTGGGGTGGGGGGGGCGGCGGTGACGTCACAGGGCTCCAGCCAGCACAACGTTCCATTGAGGCGAGCGCGTGCTCCGGCGAGCACATGGGAAACAAGCAGCCAGCCGAGCCTTCCTCGCTCGCTTGCAAAGAACCGCGGCCTGGTTCTTTGGCGGCCCCTTTTTTTAAAAAAATCCTCCCGTGGGGGGGTTTTATTATTTTCATTTTTCAATTTTAAATCTTCTTCTTCTTCTTCAACGCCGGGGACGCTTCTCGATTTTTTTTTTAACAAAAATTTTTTTTGGAAAGGGAAAAAAAGAAGAAGAAAAAAAAAAAAAAAGCCCCGATCGAGACGGCGAAGAACTTTGCAAGGCTTTTCTCCCCCCCCCCCCATTGGTTTTTTTTTCTTTGGAGGCGGGGGGGAGGAAGGAGAACTTGGTCTGGCTTGGGGAAGGAAGGATGCGTGCGTGGTAAGTCAGCGAGGTCGGAGTGGGGAGGGGGAAGGGGTAGATGAAGAGGGGGGGGGGTGGGGGGAGGGATGCGTGGAGTGGAGTGGGGTGGGGGTGGGGGTGGGTGGCGATCGTGGCTTTCCGATTTGCCTCCCCCCCCCTCGCCTTTGTTTTCAGCGCGTTTCCTGAACGAAGTCGGGCCTCGGGAGTTGGCTCGGAAGTTTACAGGTGCCCTTCCAAAAAAAAAAAAAAAAAAAAAATCGCCCATTCGCCTCGCGTGGGGGGGTTTTTGCGTGGGGGGGGAGGGGAGGAGTGGACGGAGGAGATCCTCTGTGGCGAGCCATCCCGCCGATCCACGCACGCTGCTGCGCGAGGGGTGGACGGTGGGTCTCGGGCATAGGCAACCCAATCGGCCTGCCGAGCTTTTTCCAAGAGAAAGAGGATTCCTTCCCCTCTTTCCACCCTCCAACACCCCCCTCTCCCCAGCATCAGACCGGCGTTGACCCCCCTTTTTTAAGAGGGTCCCGGAGATCTGCAAAAATCCCCCTTCCTCTTACAATCGGGGGGGGGGAGGGGAGGGGAAGGGATGGAAAGGCGGCCGTCGGATCTCCTGGCTGATTCCAACTCCCCTTCCCCCAAATCCATCCCCCCTCCCACTTCCCCCCCAAAACTGGCTGATTTTCCCCGTCTCCCCAAAATCGAGCGATCTCCCCCTCCTCCCCAAAACCTCCCCCCCCTCCTTCGTTCGCGCCTTGGCATGGATTTTATTTGGGGCTCCTCTCGTCCTCGCCGTCTGGGAAAGCGAGGTTCGCCTCGAATCCCGGGCTCGGGTTCGCGCAGGGTTTCGCCTCCGCCGCTGCTGCTTGGTCCAAAGGGCAGCTTGGAGATGAGCCGCGGATCCGGGATCGTGGCTTGGCGTTGTCTGCTGTGAGGTGGCCGCTTTCCTCTACCCCACTCGACGTCTCCCCCCCCACTATAGTCCTATTAACCCTAGTTGGGGTCTGTCTCTTATGAGGGGATCCGACCATCCCCCAAAAAATCAAGAAAAGGCGCTTTTCTTCCACCTGGATCCCTGTAAGGTGATCCACCTCGCTTCTCCCTCTTGCAACTAATTATATTTATATCACCCCCCCCCCCCCAAAGTCCACATAGCCTCCCACTGCCCCTTTTTCAAGCCCTGCTCCATTTCCCTGCAGAAGAAACCTATTTGGATTACTTACTTACTTAGGAAAACGTGCAAGGTTTAATAGTAGCCCCATCCTGAAGAGCCACAAGCAGGCCCGTGGGCAGAAATGTTTGTGCAAGAAGTGCGAGTGTAGTAGGGGAATCATTTGTGCTTTGGTTGCAAAGGGTAGTAAATGCACGCAAGGAGTAGTAAGTGCGTGGAAAAAGAAGAACGGGCATCATTAAAATCAAAATAAAATTGCCTCCTGAGTATTACGACACCAGGCTCTAAATTTTGACAAGTTGAGACATGTTTTGCCTGGGCCCTTATTTCTGGACTTGCCCTGTGTCATTCTGAAACTCTTGTGGCACCAACATTTCCTTTTATTGTGTTTCAGAAACATCTCCAGTCTTTAAATGTGCATCTTCATGGAGAGGATTATTTGGTGGGAAACAATTTATTTTATGGTGCAGTTGATAACTGTACCACTTACTTAGGAGCAGTTCTCCCCCCTCACCCCACATAAATATAAAATAAATATGATACGGTTTCTTACTGAATATTGTTCATAAGAACGGCGTATAAATACTATAGTTAATTCCTGTTTAAGTGTCCATAAACCCAGTTGCATTACCAAAAGTTATTTCAATGCAGTGATATATATATATTTTTGTTATAAGTCATTAATGTTAATTGTGCTGAGTTTTTGGTCCTTGTTTTTAACAGGTCCGCAGATTGTTTAAATAAATCTTCCCAATGGAGGTTAAAATTTTCCACCGTCTTTATTTGTGGAGTTCTTCAAATAGCTTATTTCATGCAGAGTTGCAGGGTTTGCATTTTGATAGGAGAGTTGCTTATACAGTCATAATCTGTAATATTGCCCTGTGGGGGGTATATGTGATTTTTGAAGCAATATTTTAAAAGTATTCATAGCTTGCACTAAAATAAATGATCGTATGCCAGGAGATGACTTATTCATTGATGGTCCTAATGTAAAATGGAAGATTATTTCTTTTTTCAAACTGTAGCCTGTAACCAAAAGTGGCAAGGGACATGATGGCTATTTCTGCCTGCAATATTTCACAAAATGTAGTCTTCCTGTTCTGTTTGTTATTTTATTTAATTGTCTAACTAGGACTTCTTTTCCTGGAGCTCAGAATACTGCACTGCTTTCATTTACAGCCTCTTCTTGAATTATAATTTTTTTTTTATAAGGCTGGCCTTCTTCAAGGTGATGCTTTTAGAAATGTTAAGAGTTTCCAAAATTCCTAGTTCTTTTGGTTGAAGGGATTCTGGGAATCGTAGTTCCAATTTATCTGTATCGGATCAGATTGGAGAAACTGACCCAAAACCTCTCTATAAAATAGAAGTTTGAAGCTAGGCCTGTTTGCATCTCTCTCCGTGAAGGCTGATTTGTGGAAGAGACCCTTTCTTAACCAACTTTCTTTTTATTGGAAAAAGCAGTTTTCCCTATTATGGTGCATATGTGCCTTTTTGTCCCAGAGTTCTTTAATGGGCAAAGATACAAGTTATTTGTATAGAAAAAAAAGGGACTCGTTTGGAGAGGGCTTCCTCTTCCTTTGCACATTCTCACTTAAAAAGAAATTGTATCCTTTTAATGCAAAGCAGGATGTCCATATGTCAGAAAGATTTTCATGCTTGTGTAAATATGGAAATGGATCAAGCTCAGTGCTTGCTTTTTTGAGATTTAATCTAGCACCCCTGCGTTTGCTAGTTTGCATCTGCTTAAGGCTTTTCTCTCTAATGTTGTTAAAGATTTGAAAGGCAGATCTCTGTTTGACCTCCCTTCCTCTCACAGCAGTGGAGAAGCTCAGAAATGGATTATATATTTATTTACCACTCGAGCAGTATTTATAGACTGCTCCAAAGACTCTGCATGGTGTACCTCACCAAATCTATATATGGGGATATTTGCATGTTTGTAGGAACAATTACAATTATTTAACGAGCAGGAACAATCAGAGTAGCATATACAGTAGTCCTTGACGTACAGTAGTTCGTTTAGTGACCATTCAAAGTTGCAACGGCACTAAAATAATGACTTAGGACCATTTTTCACGCTTATGACCATTGCAGCATCCCGATGGTCACGAGATCAAAATTCGGACACTGGGCAATCGACTCCTATTTCAACAGTTGCAGTGTCCTGAGGTCATGTGATCACACTTTTGTGACCTTCTGACAAGCAAAGGCTTTCCATGGGAAAGCCAGATTCACTTAACAACCGTGTCACTGACTGAAACAACTGGCAGGGAAGGTCGTAAAAGGGGGCAAAATTCACTCACTGAATGTCTCGTTTAGTGTCAAAAATTTGGGGCTCTATTTAGGTCGGTCCCTGTATGTCCTATTAATTGATGAATCCCTCAGGTCACAGCTACTTAGACTTCCTCATTTTAAGTAGTAGTTAACAGTAAAACTACTAAACATTGGCCAGATCCTAGAACAGGAGTGTCAAACTCGATTTCATTGAGGGCTGCTGCATCAGGGTTGTATTTGACCTCAGAGTGTGTGGGTGTGGCCAGGGTGGGTGTGGCCAGTTTGAGTCACTTGTGTTGGGGGTGCCTGTGGTGGCCCGAGCGCTTTGCCAGCGAAAACGGGCTCCCGATCTCCGTTTTCGGCTGGGACGGCCTGCAACCTTCTGCCAGCCAAAATGGAGTTCAGGAAGGCTGGATGCGGCCCTCACGAGCTCCGTTTTTGCTGGCAGAGGCACCGCGGGCCGGTCCTTCACTGTTTCAAGGGTGGCCCCACGGGCCAGATCTAAGCACCCTATGGGCCAGATCCAGCCCACAGGCCTCGAGTCTGACGCCTCTTTCCTAGAACATCCTTACTTCATTTTGTAGGAAGTTCTGCCAACATTTTGCTTGGTATCGCCTGAACTTTGTACTATGTGTGTGGGGAAGATGAGGGAGCCATGATATATATTTTTTAATAGTTGTGTTAGTTACGAACTACAGGCAGTCCTCGATTTATGACCAGAATCGGGGACGAAAAATTCCATTGCTAAGTAAGGCAGTTGTTAAGAGACCTGTATGATTTTTCTTTTTTGCAATGGTTGAGTGAATCACAATAATGAGCGGATTATTGCAGTAATTGTTAAGTGAATCACAGGGTTGTTAAGCGAACCTGGTTTCCCACGTTGACTGTTGGAAGTTGGCTGGGAAGGTCGCAAATGGCCAAAGGCACATCTGCTGCCAAGTACCCGAATTTTAATCACATGACCTGCAACGGTTGTAAGTGTGAGGATCGGTTGTAAGTCATTTTTTCAATGCCATTTGCAAGGCCGAATGCTTGACTGTTTCTTGAGTGTTGATGGTCCATTGTTAGGGATTAGTGACATGGCATCTTAATCTTCCCTCCTTGGTTGTGATTGATGGCTGGCGATGTTCGCATTGAAGGGGACTCTGGTATTTACTTGCAAAATTTCATTAGCCAACTAGGTAGAGCATCAGTATTATTGCTTATATATTGAATTGCTTGTGAGATTTATCTCCTACCTTACGTCCGGGAGTTCATGGTGGTGTAAATGGTCAGGGTGGATAAAAATCAATGATTTTTTTTAAAAAAAAAA
Organism: Pituophis catenifer annectens; assembly: GCF_029215685.1. Lineage (NCBI taxonomy): Eukaryota > Metazoa > Chordata > Lepidosauria > Squamata > Colubridae > Pituophis > Pituophis catenifer. The sequence continues at coordinate 13,584,212 of NW_027256883.1, read as the reverse complement.
AATCAGATTTTTTTGATTTAAATCGGATTTTTTTTATTTTTATCGAATTTATTTTAATAAAAAACTTTTGGGGTAAAAATATATCTTAAGATAGTTTTCTATTTAAGATACATAAAAATTTAGTTTATTCAGCATGAAATGGAGCTTAGTTATGTAGCATGAGGCTGTATATTTTGCAACACTGGGACTATCGGTGAGTCAACAGTGGGTCAAAGGAGTAGCAGAGATGACAGTTGCTCTTTAAAAATTATGATTTAAATCGAGTTGATTTAAATCAAGCCTTTTTTCTAGTGATTTAAATCATGATTTAAATTGTGATTTAAATCAACTCGATTTAAATCAAATCCACCCTGAACATGGTGCTCTTCTTTTCTTCTCTTTGAGCAGGGGGCTGGACTAGAAGACCTCCAAGGTCCCTTCCAGATCTTTTCTGATTCTTGATTCTCCTTTTCTACAACAATCACCACCACCACCATATAACTAGGTCAAGATGGAATGGAGAAAGACAGCAGGCCAGAATGATCCAGGGATCATTTCATGGCTAAAGATGGACCAGAATCTTCCCACTCCCAGACTTACACTATATCCACCCTGCAATGATGGCTCTCTTTTATTGGACATCCTATTAATAGCTTGAATGAGAGTTTTCAGATTGTGCCAGAACTAGAGACGCATAAAGTAGCGAATGTGGTAAGATCTAAATTGTGGTTGCAATCACCAATCTTATGTGCATGGAATTGTGCAGCCTGATTATGCATTGCGTGTATTTGCATAGAAGCCACATTCTTGCTGTCCCGACGTGTTCAACCCAAATCTTGGATTAACAAGACATAGTTCCTGTATCCATCTACTACGCTATGTCTGAACCAATAAATCACATTATAGTATTAAAGGATGGCCTGGATCACAAAGTATGGCTCCGTTGCCACCATAGGCTGAATTGCAATCTACCTAGTGGGGTTTTTTTTTAGTCTACTGTTACATATTGCATCAACTTAGTCATTGAGCTGGGCCTTGTAGAGACACAGCCAGAAGACGTGTAATGTCCTCTTTGCTTTGTATTTTAACTATGAGCAGATGCCACTACACTGTGATAGAATCTAGGCGTAGAATCAAGTGAATCACGTGAAGTATTAGCACCACTTTATAAAACCCTAGTAAGACCACGCACGTAATACAGCGTTTCAATACGGTGGAGCAAAAATAGATGAAGGCTGCAGGTGAACCTATCAAGAGCAGTACCCTAGGCCCGTGATGGCGGACCTATGGCATGTGTGCCAGAAGTGTCACACAGAGTCATCTCTCCAGGCATGCCAGCTGTCGCCCGTTCTTCTTCCGGATTCCGGCACGCACATGCATGCTGGCCAGCTGGTCATGCGTGCGGGAGCGCCAGAAACTAAAAGAGCAGCTCCCTGTCATGCATGCACATGCCGGGAAGCTGAGCTTTTGGTTTCCGGCGTGCGCATGTGCGACAGCCAGCTGTTCTTTGTGTGCACATGCTCTCCAGAAACCGGAAGACCATGTGTGCCGGGGAACTGCTCTTCCGGTTTTTGGCACCCCCCCTGCGCGCATGCGCACGCTCCCATTTTTGTACTCGGTGCCGAAAAGGTTTAGCAACACTGACCTAGGCTGATATATATGCATGCATTTCTCTTCTTAGCTGCCTCCTATCCTCATCCCTTACCCCATCTCTCTCCCCCCCCACCCCAGCTCTTTTGGGACCAGCCAAGCACCCCACTGGCTTTCCTACCTCCACCTCTGCAACCCATTTTTGTCACCATACTACCAAAAAGATGTTGAGACTTTGGAAAAAGTTCAGAGAAGAGCAACTAAGACGATCAAAGGCCTGGAGACTAAAACATATTTTTTTAAAAAAAATTTGATTTATATGCCGCCCTTCTCTGGAGACTCAGGGCGGCTTACAATGCGCTCAGCAATAGCCTTCATCCTTTTGTATATTTATACAAAGTCAGCTTATTGCCCCCACAACTGGGTCCTCAATTTACCTACCTTAGAAAGGATGGAAGGCTGAGTCAACCTTGAGCCTGGCGAGATTCGAACCTGCAGTAATTGCAGGCAGCTGGTCTTAATAACAGGGTGCTTTAGACCACTGTACTACCAAGGCTCGTATGAAGCCATATGAAGAACGGCTGCAGGATTTGGGTTTGGCTAGTCTAAAGAAAAAAAGAATTGGGGGGGGGGACATAGCAGTATTCCAGTACTTGAGGGGCTGCCACAAAAAAAAGGGGGGTCAAATTATTTACAAAGCACCGGAGGGCAGGACAAGAAACAATGGTTGGAAACTAATCAAAGAGAGAAGCAACCTGGAATTAAGGAGAAACATCCTAACAGTGAGGACAATTAACCAGTGGAACAGCTTGCCTTCAGAAATCATGGGCGTTCCATCACTGGATGTTTTTAAGAGACCAGAGAGTCACTTATCTGAAATAGTGTAGGTTTTCCTGCTTGAGAAGGTGGCTGGACTAGAAGACCTCCAAGGTACCTTCCAGCTCATTCATTCATTCTAAAAAAAGAATGCATGCATTCATATCCCCGCTCTGAAATTACTTTTATTTTGTGTACAAACATTTTACATATCTGGAGGAGTTCATGAGGCGTCAACTTCATCCGGAGTATGGACAGTGTGAGTTGCTCAGCTCTTCGAGAGGATCATTCAGGTTATTGAGATTGGATAACATCCGGAGAGTCATAGATTCATCATCCACAGTCTACGCTGAGTCCTCATTTTTGAAATGAAGCTTAAGAAGGATTTTCTTTGCAGTGCAAAAGGCAGTGAAATTTGTGTGCCTTAACAAAAGCTGTTTCATTGGTGCATAGTTTCAGAGATCACGTTTAGTAAAATATAGCTGATGTTTAAGATGTCACAAAACACGGGGAGTCTGAAGTTCAGTTACTGTAGGACAGGGATGTCAAACTCAATTTCATTGAGGGCCGCATCAGGGTTGTGTTTGACTTCGGGGCAGCCGGGGGGGTGGGGGGCATGGTCAGTTCGAAGTCACTCATGTCGGGGGTGCCTATGGTGGCCCGAGCACTCTGCCAGTGAAAATGGAGCTCCATTTTAACTGGTGGACACACCGCGGGCCAGGTCTAAGCACCCTGCGGGCCTTGAGTTTGACACCCCTGCTGTAGGAGATGACCAAGCTGAGCCCGAGGGATGGGTCAACCACATCATCAGTCTCAAGGCCTTTTGTGCCTACAGTTCTAACGCCAGCCTATCTTGAATTCCATTGACTCTTAGCTGCCGCCAATTTGCTTTGACTCTTAGTAGTTCAGACTTTTGTAGAGAGCTTAAGTCTGCAACAAACACTTATATTCATTTGAACTGCTTCCTGATTTATTGCTCCTGACAGTTACCTTTTGTAAATCAGCATATTTAAGGGAGATAATTATTTATTTATTTATTATTTTATTTTATTGAATTTCTATACCGTCCTTCTCCCGAAGGACTCAGGGCGGTGTACAGCCAAAAATAAAACCATGACAATATAAAAATTAAAAGCAATTTAAAACAATTAAATAAATTGGCCAAAAAACTCTAATAAAACAACCCATTAAAATAGTAAAATGTTTTACTATTATTTATCTCCCTTAAATATGCTACCCATGAGTTGATTGCTTAAGAGTCTCTGTTAGAATATCTGTCACCGACCTGGATGGAGGTGAGATAAGGAGAGTAGACAAATTCAAGAAAGAGAAGCTACTCTAATGGCATGTAGGAATGATCAGGGCAGACATGGAAATCGTCTCACAAGGGACCCTCACTAATTTCTTGGGTGGTATAGGCGGTAGAGCCGTGATGGCGAACCTATGGTATGTGTAGCCCTGTCAGTGGGCACGTGAGCTCAGCTATGGCGCGCATGCGCATCCCCGGCCAGTTGATTTTCGGGCCTTCTTGGCCCACCAGAAATAGGGAAACATACTGTTTCCTGCCTCCAGAGGGTCTCGGGGGTGGTGGTGGGGAAGGCCTGTTTTTCTCTCTCACCTGGCTCCAGAGCCTTTCTAGGAGTCTGGGGTGGGTGAAAACGGCCTTCCCCATCCCCCCGGAGGCCCTCCAGAGGCTGAAAATGGCCTGTTTGCCAACTTCCGGTCCCACTGGAAGTTGGCAAACGGGCCGTTTCTGGCATCCGGAGGGCCTCCGGAGGGGCTCCAGGGTGTGTGTGGAGAAGGGTGTTTTCGCCCTCCCCAGAGAGGCTCTGGAGACTGGGGACAGCAAAAAAACGGGCCTTCCGGTCCCACCGGAAGCTGGCAAATGGGCTGTTTCTGGCCTCTGGAGGTCCTCCGGGTTGGTGGGGAAGGCTATTTTCTCCCTCCCCAGACTCCTAGAAAGGCTCTGGAGCCAGGTGAGAGAGAAAAATGGGCCTACCGGGCCGCGTGTGCCAGGGGGAGGGGGGAGGGGGGCAGGGCGCATAGAATTATGGGTGTGGGCATGCGTGCATGCGACCCCCCCCCTTTCCCCCTTTCCTGGCACGCGATGGCAAAAAGGTTAGCCATCACTGCGGTAGAGAAATGTTACTTTCAGATTTGTAGAATTATGTTAATGTAACCTTATCATAAAGTAGAATTATACTCCGTCTGGCCTTACTTCCTGCCTGGACTTCTTTGCAAGATTGACATCAAGCCAATTACGAAATTGCAAATAAAAACTCAGTAGTTCTCTAAGGCTACTTTCTATGAATTTCTCCGGCATTTAGACAGAAAGAAATGATGACGGTTTTTATGTTAAGAGTCTTTGCAACTTTTTAGCTAGATGTGTGGGAAGCATTCAGAGTTTGAACCAGCTCCTTCAACTACGTCCAACTTGTGACATACCAAGGCCATTTGTTTCTAATAATGCTCTCTGTTAGTCAGTGTGAAAAAGCATCTGTTAATTGTATATTGTATTGTTTAATATGGGAATGCAGTGGATATAAAGAATACTTCTTAACATCTTTGCAAAGGCTCGAAGTTTGCTTTGAGTTTCTCTTGTTTTCCTAGCTAGAATTATATCTCCTTTTTTATTTTTATTTTTTCCCGGCCATAACTTCAGAGATGTTAGCACTGAGGCTGAAGAACAGCAGTTGTGTGAGTGCTTGGGAGTGAGCTAGCAGATCTCCAGAGAGCTTAAGATATTCCTTGACTTGCAATTGGTTGCTTAGAGACTGTTGGAAGTTACACCAGACTTCCCCTGGGGATACTATTAACCGGATGGGTTCCCCCTCTGCAGTCAGATGACCATATGTTGGACGCTTGGCAGCCAGCCTGCATTTACAGCTGTTTGAAGTGTCTACGCTTTATGACTGTTTTGCTAAAAACTGGGATTTACTTCTGATTTTCAGCAAAACTGTCCCATTGTGAACAATTGATTCACTTAATGGCTGCTGCTGCAAAAAAAGAAAAGGTTGTAGCACGTGGGGGACTTGAAATAGACTGTCTTAACTTACGACCATGATGAGCCAGCTCCATAATGGTCATAAATTGAGGACTTCATGTATTCCTTACTGAATATAGGTTCAAGCAGAATAGAACTGGAAAGGACCTTGGAGGTCTTCTAGTCCAACCCCCTGCTCAAGCACAGGAGACCCTATACCAGTGATGGCGAACTTTTTCAGCACCGAGTGTCCAAACCGGAACACACATGCATGTGTGTGCATATGCATGCGCCGGAGTGCCGGAAATCCAAAGACCAGATGGCCAGTGTGCATGAGCACGCCAGCCAGCTAATCTTTGGGTTTCCGGCACGTGCATGTGCACCAGCCAGCTGGTCTTCGCACGTGCTGAAGCACTGGAAACCCAAAGACCAGCTGGTTTGTGCGTGCATGCCTGTTTTTTGGCCGTTTTTCAGGCCGTTTTCCAGTGCCTGTGTAGACCAGCTGGACGGTATGCGTGCCCTGTTCTGTCCCCGTCCCACACGCACACACACCAACAGACGTCCAAGAGTTAAAGACCAAACCAGCCGACAAAATCCTTTTCCTTATGATAACGGAACTTGGCAGCAACCTAGTGGCTGCCTGCCAAGAGTTTATTACTGCGAAGGAAAGAGATAACTTCTCTCCACTTCTGGTACATCAAAGTAAAAAGCTCAATAATTACAGAGTAAATCAAGTCCAAAGATAATCCAGCAAAGTCTATAGCAAAAGTCCGGCAATGCAGAATGGCGTGGAAGCTTTCAGCTTTGTTCATCACAAGGTTTGACTGGTCACCCCGCTCCCTTTTATACCCTGTGGGGTGTGGTCCAGTGACTCAGCCTAATCTCAGGCACGCCTTTTCTTTTGTTGCGCGCGCTTATCTCTGCAACGCTGGCGTGGATCCAGCCAAGACTCATTACTCTCATCACTGTCCACCTGTGGCTGCGTGGACGTGCTTGGCCCCGGCCCTATCTCTTGCCCTTTGGCGGACACCAAAGGCATTGCCAAAGAGGAGGGTCCTGGAGAGGGAGGCCTTGCCAACTTCTCTCCTTCACTCTCGGAGTCCTCTCCTGCCGATGACACAGGCTCAGGTAACGGAGCCACAACATGCCCATACATGCCATAGGTTCGCCATCATGGTCCTATACCATTCCAGACAGGTGGCTGTCCAGTCTCTTCCAAAAAACCTCCAGTGATGGAGCACCCACGATTTCTGAAGTTAAGCTGCTCCACCGGTTACCATATTTTTCGGAGTATAAGATGCATCTTTTTCCCCTCTAAAAGGGGATGAAAATTTGGGTGCGTCTTATACACCGAATGTAGCCCCGCCCACCCACTGCCCCCCACCCTTTGGCCTCTGCCTCCCAGCAATTTAGCTCCTTGCAGCAAGCAGCAAGAAGAAACTGCCCATTTCAACTTCAGCACAGCCTAATTAGCACAAGTTGATTGTCCCTTGGATCGGCCTCCGGACTCTCAGCTGTTTCAGGCTGCAGGGATTGCCATTGCCTATTGCTGCGCGGGCCTCTGCTTGCTGCAAGGAGGTAAATTGCTGGGAGCAGATTTTATTTTTTCTTGTGCTAATCAAGCTATGCTGAAAACGAAAATGAAAGTAAAGCAGGCTGTTTGCTGCAAGGAGGCAAAATTGCTGGGAGGCAGAGGAAGATTTCTTTTTTTTTTTTTTTTTTAAATTTGATTTATATGCCGCCCTTCTCCGGAGACTCAGGGCGGCTTACAATGCGTTAAGCAATAGCCTTCATTCTTTTGTATATTTTATACAAAGTCAGCTTATTGCCCCCACAAACTGGGTCCTCATTTCACCTACCTTAGAAAGGATGGAAGGCTGAGTCAACCTTGAGCCTTGGAGAGATTCGAACCAGCAGAAATTGCAGGTAGCTGTGTTAATGACAGGGTGCACTAAACCACTGTATTATCAAGGCTCTTTTTCAAGATTTCTTTTTCTTGTTTTCCTCACCAAAAAAGGTAGGTGCGTCTTATGGTCCGGAGCGTCTTATACTTCAAAAAGTACGGTAATTGTCCTCACCGTTAGGATGTTTCTCCTTAATTCCAGGTTGGCAGATGAGAAGTGCAGATGAAGCTTTCTTTATGGCTTTTATTGTTTTGTCTATATATAAATTCAAAGAGAAATAGAACTGGGAAATTAGGGAAAGGGAAAAAAAGGAAGGGAAAGGAAATGTAAGGTACATGGGGAAAAAGTAAAAAAGGCATAGGCCTCTCATTAGCAATAGTACCAGATAAAAACACTCCAGCCTCAACTTTTTGCTTTTACACATTACTATATAACTAGCCGTTTCTATAACAACAAATCTATCCCATCAACAAAACCTTTCATCACAAGCATCAAGTGCAGGTGAGTTTTATAGCTAGCTTGAGGATCTTTGCTCTTGGTGATAGGAGGTCTGGTTTGCAGCTGTCTGGGGTAGTATCCCAAATCTGTTTCCCATTTTTTTCCCCCTCTTCAAGCCTTTGTAGCCACAAATAGTTCTCGACTTGTGACTGCAATTGAGCCCAAATTTTTGTAGCTAAGCAAGGCATTTAAGTGAATTTTGCAGCTTTTTTGCTCATTTGCTAAGTGAATCATGTGTTTATTAAGCGAATCTGCCTTCCCTCATCAGCTGTGCTTGTCGGAAGCTGGCTGGGAAGGTTACAGGTGGTGATCATGTGACCCTGGGCCTCTGCAACTGTCATAAATACATGCCAAAAGCCCAAATTCTAATCACGTGGCCATGGGGATGTTACAATGGATCATAGGTATGAATCATTTTTTACAGTGCCATTGTAAGTTTGAATGGTCACTAAACAAACTGTTGTAAGTTGAGGACTACCTGTATAGGTATTGCTCTAAGATAGGGATGGGCAACTGTGGCCCTTTTACAACCTGTGGACTTCAACTCCCAGAATTCCTAAGACAGCCAAGCTGGCTCAGGAATTCTGGGAGTTGAAGTCCGCAGGTTGTAAAAGGGCCACAGTTGCCAACCCTTGCTCTAAGAGTGTTAGGAGCACTAGGGGGATGGACTAGAAGACCTCCAAGGTTCCTTCCAACTCTGATATTCTGTTAGTGGGCTATAAGCGTCCCCCGAAAGGTATCCAGAGGTGATGCTGTACATAGACACCTGTCCACATAGCTGGTGCTTAGACTTCCTGTTTCATAGCTTTCTGTGTCTTGCTAAACAAAAGGTTGCCTGGAATTTTGTGAGACATTTTCCAGTTTGCTTGTCCTTTACTCTGTCAGATCTTGATCTTAACTTAACTGAGAAGTGTTTATGCGCATATTGTGCAATAGGTCTTTATTCTCCTAGTTCTTTATTCTCCTCTCCGATTCTGTTGCCGACTGCAGAGTTGAACATCACAATGGCCTGAAGAACAAATTAATTCCAAATATTTATTATCACAAGAATTATCTGGGAAGCATTTGCAAATGATCTATAAATATAAGTTGTTCTTGGCTTACAAGTGACCATAATTGTGTCCAGAATGCATGGCTTCCTGGGGAATTCTGGGAGTTGAAGTCCACAAATCTTGAATGTTGCCAAGGTTGGATACCCCTGCATTAACCATCAGTGACTTAATATATGTGAGGAATAATGACTTCTATTAGACCCTGGAGCTAGAGTAGGTAATATTCTAAATTTCATAGATTGGCCACTGGTATAAGCCATCTTTGTAGCTGTTAGCAAAAGGCATAGGACAGTGATGGCTAACCTTTTTGCCATCGCATGCCAAAAGCGGGGGAAGCGGGGGGAGTCACGCGCGAGCGTGCCCGCCCACACCCATAATTCTATGCACCCTGCCTCTGCGCATGCACGCGTGACCCACCCCCTGTGCTCCCCCCCGCTTTTAGCACGCGATGGCACGGTGGGCCCAGTAGGCCTGTTTTTTGTTCTCCCCAGGCTCCAGAGCCTCTCCAGCAGCCTGGGGAGGGCGAAAACGGCCTTCCCCCCCCCCAGAGCCTCTCCAGAGGCCAGAAACGGCCCATCTGCTGACTTCTGGTCCCAAAAGCTGAGCTTGCGTGCCCCCCCAATATGGCTTTGTGTATCACCTGTGGCACGCGTGCCATAGGTTCGCCATCACAGGCATAGGATATTGAACATGGTTTAATGTGTGAATCTAGTTACCACCAGCGAAGGTGGGAAATATTGTGTAGTTTCTGGTCCCTCTCATGAAGTTGTATGGTTGATATGGACATCTTGTTCCACGTGAAGAACAAATGTTCAGAAAACAGGCCATGAGAATGACAGGTATCCAAGAGGATTCTTTTGTTTATATAATTTGTGGTAATGATATAATTGTCATAATTGCACACAAATTTTCTTAGGTTGAAGGGCCCCAGAGGTTTATGCTATTTTACCAGATGATTTTATAGCCTTGGAAAAAGAGTTTGAGGGTTCTTAAGTGATCCAAAAAACATTTTGCATTTGGGCTTTAAAAATGGGAATGTTAGCCTCTCTCTACTTTCTCCCAAATAACTTTCCTCCCCTAATTTTTATTACGTAAACTTTTAAAAATACAGACACTTGCAGTGCTCTTAAAGGATTAATGATACTAAAATTAATTAAAGTTTAAAAATTAATAAATAAAGGAAAAGGAGAGAAAAAAGCATGGAAATTATATTTTGGCACAGTAACTCAACAAAAAAATGTTGATCGTGTTGCTTCTTTGCTCCTTTGTCAAAAAAACAAATCTTGATTTTGACAGACCGCTCATACAGATGACCCATTGCTGCCTTATGGAATAACAATTCTTTTATCAACACTTATCCTGAAAATCCTCCCAAATAACACTGTGGTATGAGTGTGGGAACATAACTTCTAGATAAAATTTATGTTTGGGAAGATGAATCCTGTTATTTCATTAGAAAGAAATGCATCCTTTCACTGTTGAGGACAACTTTGCTAATACGATTCTCCGTCACTCTCATGTGGGATAGCCAGAAAAATTGGGATGTAAATTGTAAGGCAAAAGAGGACATACGGGTGGGTAGTCCTCCACTTATGACTGCTCACTTAGTGACTGTTTGAAATTGGAATACTGGAATATACTTTATTGGCTAAGTGTGATTGGACACAGACGGAATTTGTCTCTAGTGCAGAAGCTCTCAGTGTACGTACAAACAACAAAGTGGTAAATCATAAGTCATAAGATACAATCATAAATCATAAGATACAAACAAGAAGTGATAAATCATGTGATACCAATAGGAGAAGATAGTAGGAAAGATGGGAAGGATATAGCCCTACTACATGGGTAAATATCCTTAGGCATAAGATGGGTGCTGCGGGAATGAGGTATTTAGCAGATTGAAGGCATGGGGGAAAAACCTTTGTTTATTTCATTTATTTATTTTATAAATAAATTTATTGGCCGCCCATGTTATCTCGGGGTTACTCTAGGCAGCTTATGTTATGCAAACCCCCTCCCCTCCAAAAAAGAGATATTTATACCACATGAACATATTTTGAGTGCTTGGTAGCTGACTTTGATTGATGGCTGTTTACAGCATCCCCCGATGACAGGGCTGATTTACAACATTTTGGCTAAAAGGCGGGCGTTTACTTCCACGTCTTTCAGCTAAAACACCCATAGGGAACAACGGATTCATTTTACGACCCCCACAAGAAAAGTTATGTCATTAGGGCTTGACCACCCTAATGACATAAGTTGAGGCCTAAGTACGGCCTTCTAGTTGAGAAACTAGAGTGGGTATTGATGTTAGCCGACAGGCGTGGGTTATAATAAATTGTATTTTGTTATGACTACAGGTACAATTATACCTGTTTCATTTTCAACCTGGCTGTAAGAAGAAGAGCAAAGCAATTTTTAGCTTTGATTGCAGTGTTTCTCAATAATCTTAGCAACTTTAAGAGATGTGAACTTCAACTCCCAGGATTCCAAGCTGGCTGGGGAATTCTGGGAGTTGAAGTCCACATCTCTGAATAGTTGCCAAGGTTCTTGTTGATATTATTATTATTATTATATTTTATTGTCAGTGCACAACATACGTACAATGAGATTGGTTGAGCTCCCTCAGTGCACCCCCCGAAGACCCCCCCAATACAATACAGTGCAACCCCTCTCTCCAACACAATACAACTCACAGTGAAGACAGAAAATCCCTAACCCAATAAATTGGGAGACACTGGTCTAGATTCTTCGAGAAGTGGGTGACATACAACACAACCAAACAAATAAATTACGAGCAGAAGCCGGAGTTTGAAATATGAGGGGAATAACAAGGAACAAACGGGGCTTCTTATTGGGGGGAAAAAGCATTTTTTTTAAAAAATAATAAAGTGTACTTAATTTCCCTTCTTTTTAAAATATTAACGGGGGTGTGACCTTGCATTTGGCAGCATCTTTGATCGATGCCTGAAGGGAGACGTAGTTTAAAAATGTAATTGTGTCAGGGTGACATGCAGTTTATTTTAATATTTGGCTTTGGTTGCGGAAAATCCTATTTCACAAAGAAACATCGAAGGAAAACTCTTTCCTGGTTTTTTTCTTTTTTTTCACATAAAAGCCTACATTTGTCTGTTAATTTCCTTTCGATTGTCTTTTTGGAGTTTTTGTTTTCTCCCCTGACAGTTGTTCCGACGGGGGTGTCTTGAGAAGACATCTGCCAACAGTTTCTCTTCATTCATGGATGGGCCTCATATTTGATTAGTGAAATAGAATGAATGGATGCTGCATTCACAAAACCAGTGTCTCTTGGAACAAGTTCCTGGAATACTGTCAAGTCATCCTGTGCAGCATAAAAACTCTGTTTTAAGAGTCCCATGGTGGTAAAAAACATAACAGCCTTCCCCCAAGTGGAGATGCAATTCCCACCCTTCTCAGGGAATGTAGACTATAATTTTCATGCCAAACAGCAAGGATGGTGGAAACCGTAGTCTGAAATGTTCAAGAACCTTGCAATAGACTCGGGATTTTCTTTTGCCTTTCCAAAAATAGGAAAAGTGTTGGGATAATCTGGTCTACCACCTATTAATCTATATATATAAAAGCGAAAACCACTCACGCATCATCACGAAATCTCCAGAACCGTAAAGCCTACAAACTTGACATTTGGCATGTATGTTCCTCTTGGCTTCTAGGTGCTCGCTAAGAAAAGATTTTTCGAAATGACCATCAGATCATTATTATTTCATATACAGTATTATATTTACACGCTCTGATGCTAAGGAGTTAGATGTTCTGCTCCCCCTCCCCACCTGAAAGGAACTCTGTCCCAACTGCCAGTTGCCTTATATTCACACGCTTTGATGCTACCCCTTTGCTAAACCGGGCGTGGGCACGGCTAGTGCGTGACTCATCAGGCCTGCGGGCTGGGATTCTACTCCCCCATCCCCCTCTGTTCCAACTGCCAGTTGCCTTATATTAACACGCTCTGATGCTACGGAGTTACACATTCTACATTAAGTTTCAGGCTTTAAGTGTCAATTTATCACACCCGATCACATACTTTCGTAGCGAAGCACGGGCGTCCAGCTAGTGCCCTAATATATGTAATCCATAACTGACAACAATTCGTTTAGTGACTGTTAGGCAGCTGACTCGTATTTATGACAGTGGCAATGTCCTGGGGTCATGTGATAACTTTTTATGACCTTCTGATAAGCAAAGTTGATGGGGAAAAGGCAGATTCGCTTTAACAACTGTGTACTGACTTAACTGTAGTGATTCACTTAACACTTGTGGCAAGAAAGGACATAAAATGGGACCAAACTTGCTTAACAACGGTCTTGGTTAGCCACAAATTTTGGGCTCTTATCAGTTGAGGAATGCCTGTATAAATCAATGGTGCAGCTTCATCTGGAAAATGGTGTAGAGTTCTGCTGGTGGCACCTACAAAAAGAGACTGTGGAACCACGGAAGGTTCAGAGGAGGCCAAGGAGGATATAAAGAGACTGGATCTCCTTCCCTTTCAGGTAAGGTTGCAACATTTGAGGGTTTTTTTGGTCTAGAAAAGAAGTGAGTCAGAGGAGACATTTGAGGTGTACAAAATTATGCCTGGTGTAAATAAAGCGAACAAGGAGAAGCTGTTTCTCTCTTGCCAAAATACGAAAACCAGAGGTCACCCAAAGAAATGGAGTCTTGGAAGGAGCAGGATGGACAAAAGAGAATCCCCCCTCCTTTTTTTGCACATTGAGGGCTTCAACTTGGAGTTCAGTACCCCGAAATGGGCTGGCTATCAAAAATGGGTTGCGCTAGTTCATAGAAACCATGGAGGCCCATCGCTGTTTGCCCTGATGGCAGTGGTACTGCTTTGAAGGCCAGCTCATGGGAAGCTCATGGGTTTCCTGATACACTTGGTTGCTGGGATGACAAACTACTGGATTATTTTATTCATTTGTTCATTTGGTTTTTATCCTGCCTTTATTATTGTTTATAAATAACTCAAAGGGGTGAAATACCTAATACCCTTTCCTCCTCCTATTTTTCCCACAACAACAACAAAAATGAGAGGTGGGCTGTGTTGAAAGAGAGTGACTGGTCACCCAGTTGGCTTTCATGCCTAAAGTGGGGCTAGAATTCACAGTCTCCTGGTGATTGGCCCAAGTCACCCAGCCGACTTTCATGCCTAAGGTGGGACTAGAACTTACAGTCTTCTGGTGATTGGTCCATAGTCACTTAACTGGCTTTCATGCCTAAGGTGGGACTAGAACTCACATTCTCTTGGTGATTGGTCCACAGTCACTTAACTGGCTTTCATGCCTAAGGTGGGACTAGAACTCACAGTCTCTTGGTGATGGGTCCACAGTCACTTAACTGGCTTTCATGCCTAAGGTGAGACTAGAACTCACAGTCTCCTGGTGATTGGTACACAGTCACTTAACTGGCTTTCATGCCTAAGGTGGGACTAGAACTCAGAGTCTCTTGGTGATGGGTCCACAGTCACTTAACTGGCTTTCATGCCTAAGGTGAGACTAGAACTCACAGTCTCCTGGTGATTGGTACACAGTCACTCAACTGGCTTTCATTCCTAGGGTGGGACTAGAACTCACAGTCTCCTGGTTTGTAGCCTGATTCCTTAGCCAGTATACCAAACTGGCTCTTAGATGGGCCAAAGGTGTGATCCAGCAGGGCACTGTTTATGTTGGGGAGAAAAGCAAGACATCCTTGGGTGAATTAATTTTGCAGGTGAAACGAGAAAAGAGGCAAATAAAAACACGGCAAAGCTGGAGCTGCGGTTTCAAGCCTAGCCTTGCCATTTGGTTGGCATTTCATTCATGTGTGTCAATAACAAATTAGATCTGCAGTTGGAAGATCTCAGCTCTTTCCCCAGGCCAGATCAGTGAACGTGTGTTGAATTCCACGTGGTCATCCCTGGGTTTTGAAACTTGAGACTGTCCCTCAAGGCATCTGAGGTGAGAGATCCTTTAAATAGACTGGAGTGGAAGGTCCACCAATCTTCACGAAGACAGATAGGTGCTATAGGTAGCAAAGGCTGAATTTGTTGGGGAAAAAATGTGAGTTCTAGTCCCACCTTAGGCATGAAAGCCAGTTAAGTGACTGTGGACCAATCACCAGGAGACTGTAAGTTCTAGTCCCACCTTAGGCATGAAAGTCGACTGGGTGACGTGGGCCAATCACCAGGAGACTGTGAATTCTAGCCCCATCTTAGGCATGAAAGCCAACTGGGTGACCAGTCACTCTCTTTCAACACAGCCCACCTCTCATTTTTTTTTGTTGTGGGAAAATAGGAGGAGGAAAGGATATTAGGTATTTCATCCCTTTGAGTTATTTATAAACAATAATAAAGGCAGGATAAATGAACAAATGAATAAAATAATCCAATAGTTTGTCATCCCAGCAACCAAGTAACTGTATCAGGAAACCCATAAGCTTCCCATGAGGAATCAGGCTACAAACCAGGAGACTGTGAGTTCTAGTCCCACCCTAGGAATGAAAGCTAGTTGAGTGACTGTATCAATCACCAGGAGACTGTGAGTTCTAGTCCCACCTTAGGCATGAAAGCCAGTTAAGTGACTGTGGACCAATCACCAAGAGACTGTGAGTTCTAGTCCCACCTTAGGCATGAAAGCCAGTTAAGTGACTGTGGACAAATCACCAAGAGACTGTGAGTTCTAGTCCCACCTTAGGCATGAAAGCCAGTTAAGTGACTGTGGACCAATCACCAAGAGACTGTGAGTTCTAGTCCCACCTTAGGCATGAAAGCCAGTTAAGTGACTGTGGACAAATCACCAGGAGACTGTGAGTTCTAGTCCCACCTTAGGCATGAAAGCCAGTTAAGTGACTGTGGACAAATCACCAGGAGACTGTGAGTTCTAGTCCCACCTTAGGCATGAAAGCCAGTTAAGTGACTGTGGACCAATCACCAAGAGACTGTGAGTTCTAGTCCCACCTTAGGCATGAAAGCCAGTTAAGTGACTGTGGACCAATCACCAAGAAAATGAGCAATATTGGCATCTTCAAGGATCAGAGGAGGATTGTAGGAAGCATCTAATGCTTAGGATACCCGAGGGATTTCTATTCCTGGCTGTACTGTGTTGAGATGGATAGCAACCAAATATGTTGGCTTGCTTCAGCCCAATAGCATTTTTCCAAGAAACTGTGATTACGCGCCAAATGTGTTTCCATGTGGGGGAACTGGAACATGTTCCAAGCCCCATTCCATTGGCAGAGGTTCACCTTCAGAAATGTCTGGCGTGAACTGGGTCCCCTTGCAGCCTCAAACCATGAATCTTGGGAGGAGGTCATTTCAGTTGAAGGCTGGAGAAACTGCATGCCTTGTTATTTTATTCGATGATGATGATTTTTTTTTTTTTTTTTTTTTGCTTTGGCTCGCACACAGCCTCCTGGAAGAATTAACTTCTTGACAGTTTCTTTTTTTTTTATGTTTTATTTACTTTATTTCAATAACGTGTAAAAAAATTCAATTTCAATCAAACTGTGTGTTGTCTGGGTACAGTTGTTTTTAGGCAATTGTAATCACAAAATGCTTACAATAACATTCATCACAGTAACATTGATACTATGATAACAATAATATTTAGCTTCTCTATTTTATCAAGAGGGACGTGGTGGGTCAGTGGCTAAGACGCTGAGCTTGTCGATTGAAAGGTTGGCAGTTCAGCGGTTCGAATCCCTAGTGCCGCGTAACGGGGTGAGCTTCCATTACTTGTCCCAGCTTCTGCCAACCTAGCAGTTCGAAAGCACGTAAAAAATGCAAGTAGAAAAATAGGGACCACCTTTGGTGGGAAGGTAACAGCGTTCCGTGCGCCTTTGGTGTTTAGTCATGCCGGCCACATGTCACCAAGGAGACGTCTTCGGACAGCGCTGGCTCTTCGGCTTTGAAATGGAGATGAGCACCGCCCCCTAGAGTCGGGAATGACTAGGACACATGTGCGAGGGGAACCTTTATCTTTACCTTATTTTATCAAATTTCCATTTTAACATCCTTTTTATGTCATTGCATTTCTAACTTCTGTTTTTATTGTCTAACCATTGGTAAAATAAGTCCCATGTCAAAAAGTATTCAATTTCTTCTTTGTCCTTATAGTAAGCGTTAGTCTATCCATTTCTGAAGTTCTTGACAGTTTCAAAGACAGTTTTCTCTGGGCACGAGAAAACCATGAGAACCTAAATTCTCTCCTTGAAGGGAGAGAGGGAAGGTGAAATAATGGGATGTTCCTTCACATAATCTCTGCCATTAAAAAATGATCACAATTGCAAATATGCCTATTTTTTAAATGTCAGAATCCTGATCTACCTGTTTCTGTCGGTAAAATGAATACCAGGCCAAGCTGAAGGATGCTATGAGGCTGTTCTCTCAGGAACTGATGGTTGAGATATTTTAAAAAAATGGAAGGCATGTGTGAGATGTCATCTGTTTCAACTAGGCATGTAGATGCAGGTAGTCTTCAACTTACAACCACAATTGGGCCTAAAATGTATGTTGCTAAGTGAGAAATTTGTTAAATGAGTTTTGCCTCATTTTTTGTTCACAGTTGTTAAGGGAATCACTGCAGTTGTTAAGTTAGTGACACAGTTGTTAAGTGAATCTGGCTTCCATGACCAACTGTCACAAGTCCATGTCAGTTGCCAAGCCTCTGAAGTTTGATCACGTGACTATGGGGGTGCTGCAATGATTGTAAGTGTGAAAAACAGTCATAAGTCACTTTTTAAACTACCGTTGTCAGTTCAAATGGTCACTAAACGAATGGTTGTAAATCAAGGATTACCTGTATAATAGCAGTAGCAATAGCACTTAGACTTATATACCACTTTATAGTGCTTTACAGCCCTCTCTAAGCGGTTTACAGAGTCAGCCTATGGCCCCCAACAGTCTGGGTCCTCATTTTACTCACCTCGGAAGGATGGAAGGCTGAGTCAACCTTGAGCAGGTGAGATTTGATCTGCTAACGGTTGCAACTGGTGGTTTTGCATTAGTTTTATTTTAGCAATGGAAATGATGACTGGAATTTTCACTTCCTTGTCATTTTTTGATGGCCTTCTAATTCCTCTCTGAAATGGTATAGGGCCGGGATGGCGAATCTATGGCACGCGTAGTCATATCCATGGGCACACGAGCTCAGCTCCCAGCTGATTTTCTGGCCTTCTGGGGCCACCAGAAGTAGGGAAACATGCTGTTTCCTGCCTCCGGAGGGCCTGGTGGTGGGGGAGAATGCCCGTTTTTCTTTGTCACCTGGCTCCAGATCCTCCCTGAGTCTAGGGAGGGCGAAAACAGCCTTCCCCACCCCCTTTGCAGCCCTCCGGAGTCCAGAAACGGCCCGTTTCCCAACTTCTGGTTGGACAGGAAGTGACATTTTTTTCTTGACCCCAGCCTCCAGAACTGAACTTCCAATCGGAAGTTGGGAAACGAGCCGTTTCTGACCTCCGGAGGGCTGCTGGGGGGGTGGGGAAGGCTGTTTTCGCCCTCCCCAGACTCATAGAAAGGATCTGGAGCCAGGTGAGAAAGAAAAACGGGCCATTGCATGACAGGAAGGGGGGGGGTCCACGCGTGCATGCTTGGGGGTGGGGCGCATAGAATTATGGGTGTGGGCACGTGCACATGCAAACCTACCTTGTTCCCCCCCCCCCATCCTGGCATGCAATGACAAAAAGGTTAGCCATCACTGGTATAGGGTCTCCTGCTTGAGCAGAGGGTTGGGATAGAAGAACAGCAAGGTTCCTTCCAACTTTGATATTCTTTTCTGTTTCCTTCACTCCACTCCACTCCACACCACACCACACCACACTCCATTCTTCCATTTCTATTCTTGGTGGTGTCATACTGTACAGTAGGAGTCCCCAACCTACAGGCCATGGTCACTACTGGACTGTGGCCTATTTGGAATTGGGCCGTGCAAGTGTCTGGCTGGAGCATGGACATGTGCGTGCAGGTCAACTTGCACAAAGCTGCAGGCTTGATGACCACTTGCATGTGTGCCTGTCCCACCGGTTGGGTAAGCCGAGCTGTTCTCCTATGCACCAGTCCACCACTGGAGCAAGGACGCACACATGCACACCGTCCCACTATACACGCCCTCCAGTTCCCCTCTCCCTCCCCCTCAAGCCGGGCTGCCAAACCGCAGAGGTTGGGGACCGGTGTTCTAATGATTGTCAACGGTGCCAGATTCCACCGAACAAGACTTTGGAGGAACTGGCCATTGGCTTAAGAGCCAACCTCTTAAGAGGCTTAACGTCTCATCAAGACAGCTCAGGTGAGCACTGCACAGCTAACAGGAAGGGTAAGCAGACGTGGAACAGATGGACGCCGCCTTCTGAGATTGTTGTGGCAGTGGCAGCTCTCTGACAAGTGGAAAGATTAATTGCCTCTCCTCCTGATGAGGATGAATGTAGGCTGTTATCCTGTTAGTAGCCCTAATTCTTTTTACCCCATCCTAGCAGTTTCAGGAAGCTCTCTTAAGAAGCTAAATTTGATGGATGTCGTATTACTTCATGTTATAGTTACTTGAAGAAAGACGGCATTACAGGAGCGTCTGTTCTACTGATAGTTTCGGTGCTGCGTGTTATTTCTTACAACTTGAGAGTAGGCCTCCATGCAGAGCCATCCTTGTGGGTTGGGATTAAGTGCAGGGGTGGGATTCTACCAGTTCGGGCGAACCCATAGCTCCGACGATCAACTGGGAGCGAACCGGTTTGCTCCGATGATCAGGTGGGCCTGCCCGCCTGCCACTGTGCTTTACTGACACATCTTCTCATCTGATTTGCGCGGCAGAGCGGATTGCTGCACCTCAGCTGTGTTACTCTCCAGCAGTAACACGTAAAGTAAGTTTTCGTAAAACTGCGCATATGCGCGCAGCGCGCGATCACTGAACTGGTTGTTAAACTGGCAGGATCCCACCACGGATTAAGTGACTTGTCATAAATTGAAGACTTGCCTGTATACGCAGTGGGGTAGATTTAACTCTCAGATCAGTTTTGGCTCCCCACTTTATAAAAAGCTTTGTTTTCCAAACGTCACAATGACTTCATCTCCCATTTTATTTTGCTTAGATAACCTCAGATTTTAGCTATTTGTTCTGCCTTTGCACTTTCTTTTTGTCAACTTGGACCTTCTTTTAATAACAGCCGCCACATTTTTTTGTGTTTTATATTCTTTATTCAGAATTATAATTGCCAACAATCTTGAGAATACGATGGGATGATTCATTCTTCATGTTAAGGAATAGGGATTTTTTTAAAAAATCCATGGTATATTAAATCTACTTGCATTTTTGCAACATTCTAGCCCCGTGATGGTGAACCTATGGTACACATTCGGTTGGACTCTAAGGCCTATTTTTTGCTGTCCCCAGCCTCCAGAGCCTTTCTAGGAGTCTGGGGAGGGCAAAAACGGCCTTCCCCACACCCGGAGGCCCTCTGGAGGCCAGAAACAGCCTGTTTGCCAACTTCCGCAGGGCACATAGAATTATGGGTGTGCCCCCCCCGCTCCTGGCACGCGATGGCAAAAAGGTTAGCCATCACTGCTCTAGCCCATGGGTGTCAAACTCAATTTCATTGAGGGATGCATCAGGATTGTGTTTGACCTTGGGGGTGCCTGGCCAGGGTGGGTATGGTCAGCTCGACGTCACTTGTGTCAGGGGTGCCTGTGGTGGCTCGAACACTCTGCCAGTGAAAATGGGCTCCCAAGCTCCGTTTCGGCTGCGATGGCCTCCTGCAACCCTATGCCAGCGAAAACGGAGCTTGGGAGTATCACCCACAGCCCTCATGAGCTCTGTTTTCAGCTGCGACGGTCTCCTGCAACCCTCTACCAGGGAAAACGGAGCTTGGAAGTGCTGCCCATGGCCATAGCGAGCACCATGTCCAGCTGCAGTGGTCTCCTGCAACCTTCTGCCAGCGAAAACGGAGCTTGGGAGGGCTGCACACAGTTCTCCTGAACTTGGTTTTTGCTGGGAGAGGCACTGTGGGCCGGTCCTTCACTGTTTCTAGAGCGGCCCTGCAGGCCAGATGTAAGCACCCTGCAGGCCGGATCCGGCCTGTGGGCCCTGAGTGTGACACCCTTGCTCTAGCCCATAAACTTTCAGCTATAAACCAAGATGTTCGTTTTACATGACATGCTGATCCAAAGCTGGCCAAACCCATATAATGTGTGCATTCAGCCTTGGTTTTCAACCTAAATTCCCAAACTATGGCTTTCTCTATAGTGGTGTCTCCAGATGGGTTAGATAATAATGTCCTTATACCCATGATGGCGAACCTATGGCACGCGTGCAACAGGTGGCACACGGAGCCATCTCTGTGGGCACATGAGCGTTGCCCTAGCTCAGCTCCAGTGCGCATGCGCACACCAGCAAGCTGATTTTGGGGCCTTCTGGGCCCACCGGAAGTTGGGAAACAGGCCATTTCTGGCCTCCGAAGGGCCTCCGTGGAGGTGGGGGAGGCCGTTTTCACCCTCCACAGGCTCCAAGAAAGCCTCTAGAGCCTGGGGAGGGTGAAAAACTGGCTTACTGGGCCCACCGTGCCATCACGTGCCAAAAGCGGGGGGAGGCAGGGGGGTCGCGTACGCATGTGTGGGTGGGGGTGGGGCGCTTTGAATTATGGATATGGGCATGCATACACACGACACCCTGCGCTCCCCCCGCTTTTGGCACGCGACGGCAAAAAGGTTAGCCATCTCTGCTTTTTACCTTAGCAAATGTGGAGTGGATGATGGCTGCAGATGAGGCGAGTTGAAAGTAAAGGTAGTCCTCCACTTAATGACCACAATTGAGCCCAACATTTCCGTTGCTAAGTGAGACATTTGTTAAGTGAGGTTTGCCCTGTTTTACAACCATACTTGCCATAGTTGTTAAGTGAATCACTGCAGTTGTTAATCTAGTATCACGGTTGTTAACTGAATCTGGCTTCCTCTTTGAGTTTGCTTTTCAGAAGGTCGTAAAAGGGGATCGCACGACCCCAGGATACTGCAACTGTCATAAATGTGAGTCAGTTGCCAAGCATCTGAATTTTGATCACCCGACCGTGGGGATGCTAAAATGGTCGTAAGTGTGAAAAATGGCCATAAGTCACTTTTTTCCAGTGCCGTTTCAACTTCGACTGGTCACTAAGCGAACTGTTGTAAGTCAAGGACTTACCTGTACTTATTTTGCATGCAACTTTGAGATGAAACATCCGCACAGAAAAAGTAATCGGTTCCAAATGCAGCATTGCCAGAAAGTTATAACACTTCTTTTTGAGGTGCTTTTTCTCCCTTTAGTTTTTGGTTTCCAACATATTTTACCAACCATGGAACTCCTTCAGCTCCTTATTTTGCACCTATTCAGATGGCAGTCTTGCACTTCTGTTAAAAAAAACCAGAAGAGAAGCAGGCCGATGTCTTGGGAGATAATTGTCTTGTTGATAATTAACTCTCCCATTGTAAAGTCAGTTTTTGTGTATTTTTAATCTTTGTTCATGTGGAAAAGTCTCACAATGGGGTTTCCAGTAAAATATGCTGCCTTGTCTTTTTTATTTGTTTTTGCTTTTTAATCAAGTGGCTTAAAATAGCACACTCTGGTTGGGAGAAGAATTTCCTACAAGCGATTGGCAAAAAAAAAAAAAAAGGTTGGAGCCTTTGCAAACAATGATTCAGTGGCAAAACCCTTTTGTTCCACCCTGATCTGGATCCTGATCACTATTTGGCGAAAGCAGTAAATTAAGACTCCGAATTCTAGGTTTTTTTTTTTATTGAAGTAGCTTCCTTTGATGTCTGGACCAGTTATTTGTTTTGTCACTGTGAACTATGATTAGATACTACTCTGGTTTCTACTGAGGGTGAACCAGGAAATGCTCCTGGTTCGGACCAGATCGCTCGATCCGGTAGCGATGGTGGCGGGTGGTTCGGAGAACCGGTAGCAAAAATCCCTGCCCCCCCCATGCACAGCTGATCTGCGCAATCATCAGAGGCTTTTTTTTTTACTTTTAAAAGCACTTTTTCTACAACCTCTTCCGACGAAAAAATGCTTTTAAAAGGAAAAAAAAAAGCCTCTGACGATCGCGCGGCTCAGCTGGGATCGTCAGAGGCTTCTAAAAGCATTTTTTTCTGCAACCTTTTAGCCGAAGAGGGGGTAAAAAAAAATGCTTTGAAAAGTCTCTGACGATCCCAGCTGAGTTGCCTGATCGGCAGAGGCTTTTCAAAGCATTAGAAAAAATGCTTTGAAAAGTTTAAAAAAAAAAAGTTGGCCACGCCCATCCAGTCACATTCCCCTCCCCACCAAGCCACGCCCACAGAACCGGTAGTAACAAATTTTACATTTCACCCCTGGGGTGATGCGTGAAATGAAATGTAATTTCTTTTTCCCTCCCTGGTGTGGAACAAATCTTCCATACTTCGGAAGATTTGCTGCATTGTTGTGGAACGGCTCTGCTTCGGCCCTGGCAGAGGCCGAAGAATTAGAGAGCCAGTCTGGTGTAATGGTTAAGGCAGGGGTGTCAAACTCGGATTTCATTGAGGGCCGTATCAGCAGGGGTGGGCTCCTGGGGGCTCGTCAGGGTTCAGGCGATCCTCTAGTCAAGTAATGTCCGCTCGTCGTATTTCAGAGCTGGCAGCGCTTTCAAGCAGGGAGGACTTCTGCATGCTCCATCCAGAAAAAAGTAGTCTTAAGACTTGATCCTTCGTTCATTCCTAAAATGGTTCCACAGGGCCCAGGAAGTTGTGCTTCCTAGTTTCTGTCCTAGGCCGTCTCATGTTTTGGAATGGAGGGGGCATAATCGGCGTTCAGGTAGGATGTGTTTATTTCATGGCTGTTCACCGCCCTGAGTCCTTCGGGAGTAGGGCGGTATAGAAATTCAATAAAATAAAAATAAATAAATAAAAACAACGCCCATTTCCAGCCTCCGGAGGGCCTCCGGACACCGGCGGAAGCAGTTTTTGCCCTCCCGGAGGCTCAAGAAAAGCCTTCGAAGCCTGGGAAGGGTGAAAAACGCCCCCCCTGGCTGTGGTGCAGGTGGCTGACTAGACCACGCCCATCATGGCCACACCCACCCAGCAACAGGGCAGCGAACCTGTTGCTAAAGGATCTGAAGCCAACCCCTCCATATCAGGGTTGTGTGTTACCTCGGGGGAGGGGCAGGGGGGGCATGGCCAGCTTGACATCACTCGTGTCGGGGGAGCCTGTGGTGGCCTGAGTTCTGTGCCAGCAAAAAAGGGCTCCCGAGCTCTGTTTTTGGCTGCGACGGCCACCTGCAACCTTTTGCCAGTGAAAATGGAGCTTGCAGCCCTCGTGAGCTCCATTGTCGGCTGCGACAGCCTCCTGCATCCCTCTGCCAGTGAAACGGAGCTCAGGAGGACTTATGTGCAGCCCCAAATTTTGTTTTTGCTGGCAGAGGATTGCAGGAGGCCATTGTGGCCAAAAACGGAATTCGCAGGGGCTGCACACGGCCCTCGCGAGCTCCGTTTTCACTGGCAGAGGCACTGCGGGCTGGTTCTTCACAGGGCAGCCCCGTAGGCCAGATCTAAGCACCCAGTGGGCTGGATCCGGCCCGTGGGCCTTGAGTTTAACACCCGTGGGTTAAGACATCAAGCAACAAACTGGGAGACCATGTAAGTTAGTTGTACTTCCACATTAGGCACAAAGCCAATTGGTGACCTTGATGCCGGTCACTTTTTCCCAGCCTTGGGAGACAGGCAATGGCAAGCCACTTTGGAAAAACCTTGCCAAGAAAACTGTGGGAACTTGTCCAGGCAGTCTCTGAGAATCAGACATTGAATGGAAGAAGAAAAGATACATTCTGCACAAGTTTATTGCTCTGGGTTTTTCTATAGGTTGGCAAGGTCAGAATGATCTTTCCTCCTGTCCTTTGGGTAGAGGATGAGTTGGCCATGTGCCACCAGAAGTCCTGAATTTGTTTTAATCTAGATGTGTGTTTAGCATTGATGTTGAGTAAGCAATATTTTTGTAGAATGATATATATAGAATGATATATTTTTCGGAGTATAAGACGCACCGGAGTATTAAGACGCACCTTTTTTGGTGAGGAAAAGAAGAAAAAGAAATCTCCCTCTGCCTTTGAACAATTTTGCCTCTTTGCAGCAAACAGCCTGCTTTACTTTCATTTTCATTTTCAGCATAGCTTGATTAGCACAAGGAAAAAAAAAATCTGCTCCAGCAATTTACCTCTTTGCAGCAAGCAGCAGAGCCCTGCGCAAAACAGCTGAGAGCAAATCAGCTGAGAGTCGGGAGGCTGATCCAATCAACTTGTGTTAATTAGTCTGTGCCAAAGCTGAAAGGAGTTTTTTTTTCCTTGCTGCTTGCTGCAAGGATGTAACTGCTCCAAGGCAGAGGCCAAAGGGTGGGGGCCAGGGGGTGGCGGGGCTACATTTGGTGTATAACACACACCTAAATTTTCACTCCCTTTTAGGGGGGAAAAGGTGCGTCTTATACTCTGAAAAATATGGTACATGCCGGTTACTAAATATTCAAAGTTTGATCACATGACCATGGGGATGCTGCAACGATCTTAAGTGTGAAGATGAAGTCTGGGTCATAAGCCAACTTTTTTCAATGCCATTGTAACTTTGAGTGGTCACTAAATGAATGCTTGTAAGTCGAGGATTACCTTTAGGGAACCTCTCTCCTGTGTAGTTCCTCCTGTTCAAATCGATGGCTGGTATGTGTGGGCTTGAAACTGGCAGACTTTTAATTTCCTATAAAGCAAGGTGGTTTAAGTAATTTGGATCTGGAAATGTGATCTCAGAGTAATGGATGGTTTCAATGCTAAGAAACTTGAAAAGCACGGTTTACGATTCTGATGAAACAAACTAGGTTTAAGGAAAGGTTTTTATTTCAGCTCTTTTGGTTAAAAATAGGTTTCAGATGGAATACAGCTGGCATTAGTCTCCATAATGCATAATAAACTGCCAAATTAACAAACTATCAGTGTGAGATTATGAATGACATATACATGAATTTGCGGTGAGGTTTTGAAGCACTTTACTACTTGGTCAATTAATTGGATAATTAAGTAATTAAAGAGAATCGGTTAAGCAAATTAATCAGCCGCCCTCTTCTTTTGAAAATTAATCACTGGCGTATGGGATTAATACATCATTATCAATACTGTATTCAAAATCATTTCAGGTTTTCCTTATAGTACTCATTAATTTAAATACAGTAATTTCCTCCTTCTCTTACTCCTTTAATTTAAACCTATGAGCAACATTTGGAAACACACAATGTGGATCACAGCATTTTTATTGCTGGAAAGTCGAAATAAAAAGTAAGCAAATCATAAAAGGCCATGACCAATCATTCCCATACTGTCATCAAGGAAATTTATTTCTCTGTGGTTGCGCATGCAGTGGCCAGGTGTCAAACTGGAACGGATGATGCTTACACTTGGAACAACAATGTCTCTGCAAATAATCGTGAGGGTTGGGTGAAGTTCCGGAAAATATTAATGTTTGTTTTGGTGAGTGATGACAATTACAGTATACAGGTAGTCCTCGACTTGACTTGAAGTCTTAAAGTTGCCAAGGTTGGAGACTCCTGGGTCCCCCTCTACGATTACCTGACTGAACTTTGGGTGCTCGGCAACAGGGCTGCATTCATGGCTGTTTGCAGCATCCTTGATCACTTTGCCAAATTTTATGATCCTTATGACATGGCTGTAATGGGCAGGCTCCATTATGTCCTCTTTCTTGTGCCTTCTGTCTGGTCAAGACACTGATGTATCCTCCCAAATTGTTTTATTTTATGTTTCCGTTGTTCCGTTTGTTTTACTTGTAATTAAAGAATAGATTGTCAACACTGTCAGTTCTCTTTTTTTATGTTAATATACTTTATGCTTATCTTTTTATTACCGTATTTCCCTGAACATAAGACCCTATCTTATATTTCTTTGAACCCCAAAATAAGCGCTTGGCCTTATTTTCGGGCAGGGTGGATTTGATTTAAATCGAGTCTGTTTAAATCATGATTTAAATCATGATTTAAATCACTAGTAAAAAGACTTGATTTAAATCGACTCGATTTAAATCATAATTTTTAAAGAGCAACTGTCATCTCTGCTACTCTTTTGACCTGCTGTTGACTCATCAATAGTCCCAGTGTTGCAGAATATACAGCCTTGTGTTACATAACTAAGCTCCATTTCATGCTGAATAAACTAAATTATTTATGTATCTTAAATAGAAAACTATCTTACGATAGATTTTTACCCCCAAAGTTTTTTTATTAAAATAAATTCAATAAAAATCAAAAAAATCTGATTTAAATCAAAAAAATCTGATTTTTTTTGATTTTTTTAAAAAAATCATTGATCCACCCTGTTTTCGGGGAGGTCTTCTTATTTTGGGGCGTGGCGAGCAAGACGGGGATCCTCTTGCCATCTTACCTGATTTCCATCTCTGTCTCCCTAATCCTAACCAAGAGGAAATGGCGGGGACCAGCTGCGCGTGGGTTTAAATATTTTCGGGCAGGGCTTATTTTCAGGGGAGGGCTTATTTCGGGGGAGGTCTTACCATGGGAAACATGGTATATCTATAGATTTTGGACACACATGGATTTCTCTATATGTCTGACATGAATATTTGATGTGTATTATTCCTCCTTGGCCATACCAAAGAAAGATCTCTTTATTGAGCTATGAAAGAATCTCTTTGCAGCGAGATAGGGTGGCAAAACAAATTTAATAAATAAACAAATAAAAAAAATCTCCATAAAGAGAAGGCTCCATATATGGTCTTGGGACATACAGTTCTGGAGATGATTCTGCCGAAAAGGGAAATGAAATAGGAAGTTGCTTGAATGAATAGGAAATTCTTCCTGAAAGAGGAAATTAAGTGGTACAACTGTTTTACACATCGGGAGGCAACCACTTCTGGCTTGTTGCCAAGACAAGAGCATATGTATATATATATATATATATATATATATTGTTTGAGACCTGAAGCCGAAAATTTGCTTTGGGCCAGATTACAAGTGCCCAAAGCTAGCACACCTTCTTAAAGTAAATATGTCTGTTACAGCATTGCGCAGCAATTGTGGTTAATGCCAGTGAACTAAAGTTAATATTACTTCCCCTTTGATTACATTTGAAAGTTCATTTGTTGACAATGTTTGATGGAGGCCTAAGGCAGGGGCCTCCCACCTTGGCAATTTTATGACTTGTGGACTTCAACTCCCAGAATTCCTCAGTCAGCGGGCTGAGGAATATTGGGAGTCGGTCCACAAGTTGTAAAACTTGCACATGAACTGCATGTAAAGGTGCAAAATATCTGTACAGTTAGTCCTCGACTTACAACCATTTGTTTAGTGACCACTCGAAGTTAATGGCACTGAAAAAAGACACAGCCGTGTTTCACACAACTGTTGCAGCATCCTCACAGTCACGTGATCATAATTTTGGTGCTTGGCAACTGGCATGTATTTATAACAGTTGTACTTTCCCAGGGTCATGTGATCACTATTTTAATCTCCCCAGCTGACTTCCAACAAGCAACACCAATAGAGGAAGCCAGGTTCGCTTAATGACCACATGATTCATTTAATAACTGCAGGGATTCATTTAACTGTGGCAAAAAGGTTGTAAAATTGGGCACCTCATTTAACAACTGACTTGCTTAGTAGTGAAGACTTTGGGCCCAGTTGTGGTTGTAAGTCGAGGACTACCTCTATTTTGTCAGATGTCAGGTAGTCCTCGACGTACGACCACAATTGAGCCCCAAACATACGTTGTTAAGTGAGACATCCGTTAAGTGCGTTTTGCCCCATTTTACGACTTTTCTTATCACATTTTTTTTAAAAAAAATTGATTTATATGCCACCCTTCTCCGGAGACTCAGGGTGGCTTACAATGCGTTAAGCAATGGCCTTCATACTTTTGTATATTTATACAAAGTCAGCTTATTGCCCCCACAATCCGGGTCCTCATTTTACCTACCTTAGAAAGGATGGAAGGCTGAGTCAACCTTGAGCCTGGTGAGATTTGAACTTGCAGTAATTGCAGACAGCTGGTGTTAATCACAATGCTTTTAGTCTGCTGAGCCACCAGGCCCCTTTTAAGTGAATCACTGCAGTTGTTAAATTAGTAACACCGTTGTTAAGTGAATATGGCTTCCCCATGGACTTTGCTGGTCAGAAGGTGGCATGTGTCTCTGGGACTCTGCAACGGTCATAAATGTGAGTCAGTTGTCAAGCATCTGAATATAAATCACATGACCATGGGGATGCTGCAATGGTCATAAGTATGAAAAATGGTCATAAGTCACTTTTTCGGTGGGGTTGTAACTACAAACGGTCACTGTTGTAAGCTGAGGACTATCTGTATAAAGCAGGGATCGTATCCTAGAACAGTGTTTCTAGACCTCCACAAATTAGAGCTGTAAAAACTTCAACTCCCAGAATTCTCCAGTCAGCAGGAGTTGAGGTCTTAAATGTGTTGAAATTCAGAAACTCTATCCTAGAGAGTAACGAGTTCCCAGGGTTATGCAAAGGCAAAATCCATAGTTTAAGGACCATAGGGGCTTACTGAAGCCAACACATGAATACAAAATCAATGTATTTCAGACTTAATGCCATGGTAAGAATCCAGCTTTTCCTTATTTTATTTTATTTATTTATATCCCACTTCACTTTTATTAGTTATGTAAATAACTCAAGGCGATTAACACACACACGGAGAGTACTCCTTTCTCCTCCTATTTTCCTTACAACAACAATACTGTGAGGTGGGTTGAGAAAGAGAGTGACTGGCCAAAGTCACTTAGTCAGCTTTCATGCCTAAAGTGGGACTAGAACTCAAAATCTCCTGCTGATTGGCGAGAAGTCTCGCCCAGCTGGATTTTGTACCTAAGGCGGGACTAGAACTCACAATCTCTTGCTGATTGGCTAGAAGTCACTCAGCTGGCTTTTGTGCCTAAGGTGGAACTAGAACTCACAATCTCCTGCTGATTGGCTAGAAGTTGCCCAGCCGGCTTTCGTGCCTAAGGTGTGGGACTAGAACTCACCTTCTCCTGCTGATTGGCAAGAAGTCATTCAGCCAGCTTTCGTGCCTAAGGTGGGACTAGAACTCACAATCTCCTGCTGATTGGCTAGAAGTTGCCCAGCCGGCTTTTGTGCCTAAGGTGGGACTAGAACTCACCTTCTCCTGGTGTTTCAACTAAAGTCACCTTATGCATGTTGTTCATGCATAAAGCGGACTAGAATTCAGTCTCCTGGTGATTGACCCAAAGTCACTCAGTTGACTTTGATGCCTAAGGAAAGACTAGAAGCAGTGATGAAATTCTCCATGGGTTGCCACCAGTTCCCTGCCTGCGCATGCGCAGTGCATGCCAAACGTGCTGCGTGCGTGCATGTGCAGTGCATGCCAAATGCATGCTGTGTGTGCATGTGCAGTGCGCACCAAATGCACACTCTGCATGCATGCGCAGTGTGCACCAAACGTGCGCGCATGTGTAGTGCACACCAAACGCATGCTGCATTCACATGCATGTGCAGTGCGCACCAAATGCGCGCTTTGCGCAGAAAAAGGACCCTTTTGAAGGTAAGTAGAACAGCAAGGGGGGGAAACAGCTGTGTCGCGCAATTTAGATTAGATAGAAAGCAGGATTTCCTGCTTTCTAACAAATACAAATCGCACGGCATAGCTGATCATTGGAAATACCGGTTTGGACAAATAGATAGCTTTTTTTAGTACCGGTACGCCCGAACCGGTAGTAGGAGCCTTGGTGGCGCAGCAGACTAAAGTGCTGTTAAATAGCACCAGCTGCCTGCAATTACTGCAAGTTCAAATCTCACCAGGCTCAAGGTTGACTCAGCCTTCCATCCTTTCGAGGTAGGTAAAATGAGGACCCGGATTGTGGGGGCAGTAAACTGACTTTGTATAAAAAAGAACACCGCTTTATGGGGGAGCCGAAAGCCCTACTAAGCAGGTATATACAAAAAGTATGAAGGCTATTGCTTAACACCCTGATTAGAATTCACCATTACCTGGTTTCTAGCCTGATCCCTTCCCCACTAGACCAAACTGCCCGTCTTGTGTGAGTCCCTCCCTGTTTTCCCTATGGAATTTGCACCTCTAGGGCACCCTTATCTTTGCCTCCTGACTTCTTTCCCATTGAAAGCAGAGAATCCTAGCTGGGGCACAAACCCGGAAGGCAATTCCCAGTTACTAGCACTCAGTGAGATGGAGAAGGCTGCCAAAAATAAATAAATAAATAAAAAAAGGCGTCCGCCAGCCTCTTCCCCCCACCCGCCTCCCCTTCCTAATGATCCCAGCTGGAGTGGGAAGCTCTGGCTGACATTTCCTGTAAAAATTGCTCAGGGGGGCCTGGCCTGCTGCCGCCTTTCCTCTCATTTCCCATGAAAGAACAGGAAAAAAAAGCCTTCCTGGTGCTATTAATAGCAAGAGTGAGCTCATTGAGGGGAAAGAGGCGGGCTGGGGATGGAGGGAACCAGCTGCTTGTTGCTGGCAGCTTGAATGCTGAAGGTCAGTTACTAGGTTCCCACCAAGTGTGATGGGCCTCGGATATTGGACAGCTGCACGACTGACGGCCGGCTATGGGAGAGCTGGGAAGGGCTGAGATAGGGGGTGCGTGGGGGGTGCCCAAGGGAAGGGGAAGAAGGTTTTGCTGGCAGAGCTGAGGGGCTTGGCAAAAATGCCAAGATTTGGCACCAGCAGCTTCTCTGGGCCTGGGGGAAGCTTGTAGGCTGCATCCTGCTGGATACATCCTGTGTGCCGAAATCCTAAGTGTTTTTGTTGTTGTTTTAAAGAGGGGGGGTATCCACAGGAGAGAAAACGGTGACATCATCCTGCAGTAGCCATACAGGCAGCCCTCGACTTACAACATTCAGCAACAGTAACAGAGTTGGAAGGGACCTTGGAGGTCATCTAGTCCAACCCCCTGCTCACGCAGGAGACCTGTACTGGGGATTCGAACTGACGAACTTTCTGATCGACAAGCTCGGTGTCTTAACCACTGAGCCAGCTAGTCATTCGGTGACTGTTTAAAGTTAACAAGGACACTGAAAAGAACGACCGTATTTCCCACTTAACGACCGTTTGCAGGATCCACAGGGTCACGTGGTCAACATTTTGGACGCTTGGCACCTGCGTTCATATTTATGACGGATGCAGTGCCTTTTGCGACCTTCTGATCAGCAATGTCAGCGAGGAATCCAGCTTCACCGAGCCATTTTACTAACTTAACAATGGTAGCGATTCAGTTAAAAAGCTGGTCGTAAAATGGGGCAAAACTCACTCCACCACTGTCTCGCTTAGCAACAGAAACTTTGGGCTCCATTGTGTTGTAAGTTGAGGATTAGCTGTACTGCATAGTTGTGGGGGTTTCCTATTTATTCCCCATTCAAGATATGACTGATGCCTGGTGTTAATCTGGCTTCCAAGTTCAGGCAGAAAGGCCAGTAAAGCTTCCAAGCTTTAAAGAATTAGAAAAAAAAACAGGCTGGAGAAAGGGCTATGTGAGTGTGTAAGGGATGTGGGATCCATCACTGTATATTTCGTGAACATAAACTGATGTTTTAAAGTGAACTAAGCAGGGTGGATTTGATTTAAATCGAGTTGATTTAAATCACAATTTAAATCATGATTTAAATCACTAGTAAAAAGGCTTGATTTAAATCAACTCAATTTAAATCATAATTTTTAAAGAGCAACTGTCATCTCTGCTACTCCTTTGACCCACTGTTGACTCACCGATAGTCCCAGTGTTGCAGAATATACAACCTCATGCTACATAACTAAGCTCCATTTCTTGCTGAATAAACTAAATTATTTATGTATCTTAAATAGAAAACTATCTTACGATAGATTTTTACCCCAAAAGTTTTTTATTAAAATAAATTCGATTTAAATAAAAAAAAATCTGATTTTTTTTTATTTTTTTAAAAAAATCATTTATTTTTATCCACCCTGGTGGCCGCTCAAGAAATAGTCAGGCACGGGAAGGGTTTTGTGGCTCCCGGTGTTTTCTTTTCTGTGGGAAGCAGGTCCAAATGGCTCTTTGAGTATTTAAGCTCGCAGACCCCTGGTCTAGTGGAACATGGGCCTATATAGCTATTCCTTTTTGAGCCTCTGAGCAAAACTATTCTTGTGCCGTTGTAAAGTTGTAAGTGATCGAACTTGGTTGAAATACCATGGAGATTTTGCTGCGCTGGAGAAAATTCACGGTCACGCAAGGGTATTTGGGACTAACAGCTGATCTTATCTATGCCCCCCCCTTTCTGTTTTGTCTTGCATGGCCGATGAGTCCTCAACGAACACACATTTCTACTGATTCAGCTGCCAAATTGAAGGAATTACAGCTCCTGGGTAGAGAGCAGAGAAGCCTCAGATTCAGTTAAGCTTCCAGTCGAAACACCCCCCCCCCCCAAAGAATTTCTAATCTTTCCAGATCAGGACTGTCGCTTCCTCTGCCCCAAACTAAACCACAGTCTGTTCATCCAGGGCTAAAGTTGTGAAAGTCTGGCTCGATGTGGTGTTTGGGGCTCAAACGAGAAAAGAATGTCGGCATTATCTCGGGTTCTGCAAATTTTGTCCTTGGTTTTGTCCCTGGTTACCTCATATATTGCATTCTCGAAATATTTCAATATTGGTAGATCCCCCCGCTTCCCTCCGGCATTTAAATTATAGTAGAAGGAAGACAAGATTAGAAATTTCCATGGGAAAGTATAGAAGAGCTGCTTCCAGTCCAGGTGGAGTTGGCTCTCTGCTTCCTCCGGTAAGTCTAGGATTGTAGTCCAAATGATATACAGGGCACCAAGTTTGCTGCCTTTATACAGGTAGTCCTCGACTTATAACAGTTCATTTAGTGACCGTTCAAAGCAGTGGTGAAATGTAAAATTTGTTACTACCGGTTCTGTGGGCGTGGCTTGGGGGTAATGTGACGGTGGGCGTGGCCAACTTTTTTTTTACTTTTAAAAGCATTTTTTCTACAAAGAAGTTGTAGAAAAAAATGCTTTTAAAAGCCTCTGACTATCCCAGCTGAGCCGCGCAATCATCAGAGGCTTTTTTTTTTACTTTTAAAAGCATTTTTTCAGCCAAAGAGGTTGTAGAAAAAATGCTTTTAAAAGTAAAAAAAAAAAGCCTCTGATGATCACGCGGCTCAGCTGGGCATGGGGGGGGCAGGGATTTTTGCTATTGGTTCTCCGAAGCACCCGCCGCCATCGCTACCGGATCGGGGGATCCAGTCTGAACCGGGAGCATTTCACCCCTGGTTCAAAGTTACAACAAAAGTGAATTATGACCATTTTTCACAGTTAAAATCTTTCAAGCATCTCCATGATCATGTAATCAAAAAATCCAGATGCTTGGCAACCGGTTCGTATTTATGATCGTTGCAGTGTCCCACGGTCACGTGATCCCTTTTTGTGACTGTCTGACAAAGTGAATGTGGGAAATCGGATTCAATTAACAACCATGTTACTAAGTTAACTGCAGTGATTCGCTTAAGAGCGGAGGCAAGAAAGATCGTAAAATGGAGCAAAACTCACTTAACAATAAATCGCCTCACTTAGCGATAAAAATTTTGGGCTCAATTTTGGGCTCAATTGTGGTCATAAGTCGAGGACTACCTGTAGTAGGTAGCTTCTGGGTTAGAGAATTACTGGTTTGACTCAGGAAGCCTTGGGAAGTCCCTTTAGAGTGGTTATCTTGGTGTAAAGAGCCGTGGTGGTGCAGTGGTTAAAATGCAGTATTGCCGGTGAATTTTGCCCACTGCCAGGAGTTCGATTCTGACCAGATCAAGGTTGATTCAGTTTTCCATCCTTCCGAGGTGGGTAAAATGAGGACCCAGATTGTTGGGGGGGCAATAGGCTGACTCCGTAAACCTCTTAAAGAGAGCTCTAAAGCACTATGAAGTGGTACATAAGTCTTAAGTCTGTGATGGCGAACCTATGGCATGCGTGCCAGAAGTGGCACGTGGCTCCATTATCTGAGCCTGTGTCATCTGCAGGAGAGGACTCCGAGAGTGAAGGAGAGGAGTTGGCAAGGCCTCCCTCTCCAGAACCCTCCTCTCTGGCAATGCCTTCGGTGTCCGCCGAAGGGCAAGAGATAGGGCCGGGGCCAAGCACGTCCACGCAGCCACAGATGGACAGTGATGAGGGTAATGAGTCTTGGCTGGATCCACACCAGTGTCGCAGAGATAAGCACGCACAACAGAAGAAAAGGCATGCCCGAGATTAGGCTGAGTCACTGGACCACACCCCACAGGATATAAAAGGGAGCATGGTGGCCAGTCAAACCTTGTGACGAACAAAGCTGAAAGCTTCCATGCCATTCTGCATTGCCGGACTTTTGGCTATAGATTTTGCTGGATTATCTTTGGACTTGATTGACTCCGTAATTATTGAGCTGTTTCTTTTGATGTATCAGAAGTGGGGAGAAGTTATCTCTCCTCTTTGTAAATAATAAACTCTTGGCAGGCAGCCACTAGGTTGTTGCCAAGTTCCGTTATCATAAGGAAAAGGATTTTGCCGGCTGGTTTGGACTTTAACTCTTGAACATCTGTTGGTGTGTGTGTGTGGGGTTGGGGACAGAACACACACACAGCCATCTCTCCGGGCACGCGAGCCGTCGCCCGTTGCTCTTCCGAGTTCCGGAACACTGGCCAGCTGGTCTTCACGCATGCAGGAGCACCGGAAACCGAAAGACCAGCTGCTCCGTGCGCATTTGCGCGCCAGGAAGATGATCTTCCAGTTTCTGGCACGCGCATGCACACCGGTCACCTTATCTTTTGGTTTCTGGCACGCATGCACTTGTGAAGACAAGCTGGTGGGCATGCATGCGCATGCCAGAAACAGGAAGATCATGTTCCTGCTGTGGGCATGCGCACCGGGCGGCTGCTCTTCGGTTTCCGGCACATGCATGCGCGCTCCCGTTTTGGCACTCGGTGCTGAAAAGGTTTGCCAACACTGGTTTAAATCCTGTTGCTAAAGTGGTTAATATCAGATTTTAACCCATGTTATAATTATTCGGTCATGAAGCAGGGCTGGCTTTAGAGCAGTCACGATCCATCAGCCTAGCCTACGTCATAGGATTATTACAAGTAGTCCTCGACTTACAACAGTTTGTTTAGTGACTATTTAAAGTTACCATGGAAAAAAAAATGACTTGCAGCATCCCTAGGTCACTTGATCAAAATTCAAGACACTTGACAAGTGATTCATATTTATGACGGTTGCAGTATCCCGGAGTCACGTGATTGCCTTTTTTAAACAAGTCAACGGGGAAGCCACATTCACCTTACAACCGTGTTACTAACTTAACTGCAGTGATTCACTTAACAACTATGGCAAGAAAGGTCGTAAAATGAGGCAAAATTAGCTTAATATCTCATTTAGCAGCATACATTTTAGGCTCCATTGAGGTTGCAAGTTGAGGACTCTGTAATTCAAGAGCTGTGGGTGTAGGACAGTGGTGGGTTCCAACTGGTGTTACCACTGGTTGTCTTTGCGCACACTCTTTGCGCGCGATCGCCCCGCGCAAGCGCGTTAGGTTTCTGCCCAGCTGAGGTGCGGCAATCCATTCTGCCACGCCTATCATCAGCTGGGCTAAAAAACGAGAAATAAAGGTAGGAATAACGCGGGGGCTGGCGGGAGGGCCCAGCTCCCAGTCAAAGAGAACCGGTTCGGTGACATCTCATCATCACCACTACCGGCTCGCACTAACCGGGCCGAACTGGGAGCAACCCACCACTGGTGTAGGAAGACAACATATCTGCAATATACTTTCATTTACTTCTTTGCAGGGTGGATAAAAATCAATGATTTTTTTAAAAAAATAAAAAAAAATCAGATTTTTTTTTATTTAAATCGGATTTCTTTGATTTTTATCAAATTTATTTTAATAAAAAACTTTTGGGGTAAAAATCTATCGTAAGATAGTTTTCTATTTAAGATAAATAATTTAATTTATTCAGCATGAAATGGAGCTTAGTTATGTAGCATGAGGCTGTATATTTTGCAACACTGGGACTATCGGTGAGTCAACAGTGGGTCAAAGGACTAGCAGAGATGACAGCTGCTTTTTAAAAATTATGATTTAAATCGAGTTGATTTAAATCAAGCCTTTTTACTAGTGATTTAAATCATGATTTAAATTGTGATTTAAATCAACTCGATTTAAATCAAATCCACCCTGCTTCTTTGCATAACATAAACAGGAAATAAATCTTAAAAATCTTTAAGGAGAGTGGGCAGGAATGACATCATTGTTTACAAATGGTTTAGGCTGCAAATTGTTTTACATTCTCATGTTTGCAACTCCGTTCTGCATGCTGTGTGCTAACTTTAGTCTAATGGCATTTTTGGCTAATGCCATTATCCGTCTTCCATGCCTTGTTTCTTACAATTGTGCTGTTAATAGTATCGGTGTAATCCTTTTCTTCATAATAAGAAAAGTAATAGGACTGAAAAAAGTGGCTTATGACAGTTTTTCCACACTTATTGTCACATGGCCATTGCAGCATTCCCCATGGTCACATGACCAAAATTGAGAGGCTTGGCCAATGACTCATATTTATGACGGTTGCAGTGTCCTGTAGGCCACTTTTTGCGACCTTCTGACGAGCAAAGTCGCTGGAGAAACCAGATTCGCTCCACATAGCCATGTTACCAACTTAACCATAGTGATTCACTTAACAACCATGGCAAGAAAGGTCATAAATGGGGCAAAATTCAAAATTAAGAACTGTTTCACTTAGTAATAGAAATTTTGGTGGTTGCAAGTGGCCATAAATCGAGGATTACCTGTAACACTATATGAAATGAGATAATAGACCATTACAAACCTAGTCTGTGTTTTGATTTAGCTTTGTGTTGCCTATCCTTAGTGACATCTCAAGCATAAATACTTTGTTCCCCCTGCGGTGCCCAAACGTAAAATTACAGAATATTTTCATCCTCTGACATTTGAGCTCCATTTCCTAAGCATTTGGGGCAGATGCTAAAGCTGGAACTGAAAGTTGCTAGGCTTCAAAAGTTAGTAGCTTTTGTGGTGGCTCAATCCAGCTCTTTTGAAGATCCACCAACCAGTTGGCATCTTGACTCGGAAATGTGCCTCGACTCCATGTTCTACTGATGCTGAGTCCTGTTGCAATGATGAATCAGCCATTCCTTGTTTTGTCCTCAGCTTCTCAGAGTAATGTCTGGAAGGGACCCCAGCAGGGACCATTAAACTAAGCCTTTATCTTCCCCATTAAACTAATCCCTTATCTTTGTGGGGAGAAGAGGAGAGATAATCATGTCATTCTTCTGTGAGGCTGGAGTAGATCAGAAGCACCTGTGGTTGATGATAATATCCTGAATGAAGGAGGCGCAGTGGGGCAGATTGCTTTCCTTGCAAATATCCTTATCTCTGTGACTTTCTCAGGCCTGTGAATTACCTTGGGAGCTGGCTTCCCGCTCCAGGTGTGTTTGGAATGAAACCTGACTAATTTGGGCAACTGGAAATGTTACTTGCAGCTGCAATTTGTCCTTGCGCTGACTCTGTATCCGAACCACACGGGGCAGGGAATAAGCTGCGTCAGACTTCCGTTTGGACTGCTGAGAAAAGAATTTGGGTGCAAAGTTGCA
The DNA here is from genome assembly GCF_029215685.1 of Pituophis catenifer annectens. Taxonomy (NCBI): domain Eukaryota; kingdom Metazoa; phylum Chordata; class Lepidosauria; order Squamata; family Colubridae; genus Pituophis; species Pituophis catenifer. Next base: position 13,545,790 of record NW_027256883.1, on the reverse strand, counting down.
GAAAGTTGGCAATTAAAAGGGTGCACTCAGTTCAGCATTGCTGAAAGTTGCTTGCAAAGGAGGAAGAAGCAGGATCTTATTTTGGCCACAAGCCCTTCCCGAGGATACTTTTAATAATTGGATTTACCTAGCTAGCTGGGGAAAACCTGAACCACACTTTACTATAGAGGTAGTCCTTGACTTATGACCACAGTCGAGCCCCAAATTTCTATTGCTAAGTAAGGCAAGTGTTGAATGAATTTTGCCCCATTTTATGAGCTTTTTTTTGACACAGGGAGACTGCAGGGACATGTGATGGAGAAGATGCTAGCTAAAGCCTGCCTGCCTGCCTACCTCCCTCCCTCCCTTTTTTTTGACTCTTGGCTGGACAAGTCCCTGCAATTTTTTTGTCAATATTTCACAAATGGTTTGCCATGGCCTTCTCCCTAGGGTGGAGAGTGTGACAGGCCCAAGGTCGCCCAGCTGGGTCCATGCTTGAGGCAAAACTAGAATTCATGGTCCCCCAGTTCCTAGCCTCATGCCTTCACCACTACACTAGACTGACTTTTACCTAAGTTATTAGAGAGGAGAAAAGCTAGCTTTCCATTCACAAGAAATCTGTATGGTTTTGTTGAGGCATATTCAGCTGCGGTTTAGTGTGTTATTTAGTTAAGAACCCAGGATTATCTCCATGAAGCTTAAGACATCTTAAAAAGTGGTGTTTGCATCATGACAGAGTAAGGAAAGCTCTTAAGACAGATCCACCACTTGGATGAGCAAAATTGCCCCGTTCAAACAAAGCAGACACTGTAAAGGAAGAACTCAAATGACCTCTTCGAAAGCGAAAATCCTAAAAGTGAAAGGGACCTTGTGGTTCATTGTTTAGTCATAACTCCGTCCAGGATTTCTCATCTCTATTAAATTGAACTTCGGTAATCTTGCCTGAGATTTGCTTGCGTGAGCAAGCATTTATTTTTCTTGTGCCTGCTAACTGACATTAGGGTGTATTATTTAAATACGACTATTATTTTAATTATTTATTTTAAAAAAATAAAAAATAAGTAAACAATGTGTATGTGTGTGTGCGAATAATGTATATAAAAACCAATATCCAGTTCAGTGGAGGCCCTTAAAATTATGGGAATGTGTCATTCTCAAATTAGATGAATCTCTGGAAAATAGAAGAACTGGTATTGAAAATGTATGCTCAAAGTCAAAGGACCTATTGAAAGGCACAAATGGGCAAGGTAGCAAATGTTCCAAAACTCAAATTAGGACAATACCCTTCTTTGATTATTGTAAAGGTCACTGACTTTTGTGATCTTCAGATCTTTTAATCTTTTGCCAAAGGAAGGTTTGGGAGTGTGAAAACTTGAGGTTGATAGCTTGAAAGTCTATAGAGTAGTCTGGCTGATAATGAATGTAGATCTTTTAAACATGTATATTTTATTGGGTTCTACTAATCTGGTTGAAATGTTAATTTATATAGCTAGTCCATGTTATATGATATGCTCTATGCCCCAACCCCAGGTCCGTGGACTGATACCGGAACACGGCGTGCCAGAAACTGGGCTGTGCCATCCGTAGGATGCAAGCAATACGCAAAATCATGCCTGTGGAAAAACCTCTCTCCACAGAACCAGTCCTTTGGTACCCCAAAACTTGGGGGGCCACTGCTTTATGATAAATAAATGATAGCTTGAATCTGTGGTCAGACTGAATGTGGGAAGATGACTTTTGAGACCAATCTTGGCCTTTTTAAGAGATGTGGACTTCAACTCCCAGAATTCCCCAGCCACCATTCTGGCTACTGATACCATAATTGGCTGAGGAACCCTGGCTCTAGCCAGCATTGTGGTTATTGACAGTATAGCTGGCTGAGGAATTCTGGGAGTTGAAGTCCACGCCTCTTACAAGGCCCCAGGTTGAGAAATACCTCTCCAGACATTCAAGTTAGACTGAATGTGGTGCTGTAGTGGTTTCAGAATTGCATCCAAAACTGTTCCCACAATGCATAGGGTGAATTAAAAGAGAATCTTTTTTTTTTTTTTAAAATACAGTTGTTATCTAAATGTACTTTTCAGGGAAAACATTAGAAATTAATCAATTGTGGGATTAAAAAAAAGTGTTGGTACTCTATTAGGTGATGTGTTAAGAGTTTTAAAAACTGAAGTAAAATTGACTCCTGGCAACTGAACCTCAAATAAAACAAATAAAATCCCACTTAGAACATCTATTCATTCAGTAAAGCATCCAGCGGTTTAGAAGGCTTAAATTGGATATCTTTTGCCCTTGTTCAGGTAGCAAAAAAGGAGCCATCATTGCCTTAATCAACAATTGTTTCCTCTCAAACTTCATACTAGAGGAATAGCATTTTTAACAACCTAACTCAAAAGATTCACCTTTGGCCTGCTTTTCCTAATCAGGCAGCCCTAGATTAGATCAAACCCACCAACATATGGCGGTTCAAAAAGAGGCGAAAGAGTTAAAACCTTGCACAGCCTGGTTTTATCCAATTTGCATTTATGGATCCCTGGAGATAAAGATCCTGGTAGCTCTTAATTTACTTGTTAACAAGGTTTGATTTGCATTGCATACCACCAAAGGATGTTTTTCTTAAGCAGTTTGCAGATTGAGGCTTGTTGGGAGTTGAAAAGGGGTGGAAGAGGCTTGGAAAAAGGGGTGGGGGGAGATATTTGAAAAGGAGCATTCAGCTGATTCTAACTTGAAGGCAGGTGATGCTTCTTTTGAGTTAATCAAGGCCAGCAAAGGGAGGAGGAGGAGGAGGGGGGGTGAGCTTGATTGGTTGAGTGGGACAATTTAGTGCTAAAGCCTTGAGCAGTCAAATGGTTTTTAAAGCCATTTGACTCAGAGCTTGCAAATTGAGTTTGTTCTTATGCAGTAATTCCTTTTCTTCTGTAATGTAATTAAGCAACTACAGTAAATCTAGCTAAGCCTTGATTCTTATGGGCTTCCTGGATATGCAGCCATTTAGTTCTCTTAGGGGGAAAAACCTGCAAAAGATGCTTTTCCTCTCCCCAATTTAATCTTTAGTTCTGGGATTCTCTGCTGATCTTCCATCAATCGGAATAGAGCTGGAAGGGGAAGGGACCTTTGAGGTCATCTAGTCTAACCCCCCTGCTCTTCTGCCCAAGTACTAACCAGAACTGTTCCTGCACATTTTTGTCACCTAGATTTTGTGTGTGTGTGTGTATACATATATACATATATATATATATATGGTTGTTTATATCAGGGGTGAAATGCTCCCAGTTCAGACTGGATCGCCTGATCCGGTAGTCAGGGCGGCGGGTGGTTCGGAGAACCGGTAGCAAAAATCCCTGCGCCCTCCCCCCCCATGCCCAGCTGAGCAGTGCAATCATCAGAGGCTTTTTTAAAAAAAAATTAAAAGCACTTTTTCTACAATTTCTTCAGTCGAAAAAATGCTTTTAAAAGTAAAAAAAAAAAAAGCCTTTGATGATCGTGCGGCTTAGCTGGGATCGTCAAATGCTTTTAAAAGCATTTTTCTTACAACCTCTTCGGCAGAAGTGGTTGTAGAAAAAATGCTTTTAAAAGTAAAAAAAAAAAGCCTCTGATGATCGCGCGGCTTAGCTGGGATTGTCAAAGGCTTTTAAAAGCATTTTTCTTACAACCTCTTTGGTTGTAGAAAAAATGCTTTTAAAAGTAAAAAAAAAAAAAGCTGGCCACACCCACAGAACCGGTAGTAACAAATTTTACGTTTCACCACTGGTTTATATTCTATCTTTTATTATTTTTAGAAATAACTCAAGGTGGCAAACATATACAATGTACCTCCTTTCTAATTTCCCTACAACAACCACCTTGTGAGGTGGGTTGGGCTGAGAGAGAATCACCCAGCCAGCTTTTTCATACCTAAGACGGACTAAAATTCACAGTTTCTGGCTAATTGACCCAAATCATCCAGCTGGCTTTCATGGCTAAGGCAGGATTAGAACTCATGGACTCCCAACTTTCTAAGTTTAGTGCCTTAACCACTAGACCAAACTTTTGGTTACGAAGATAATGAAGTTTCATTGAATTTATTATAGCTGTCCCATGCCAGCAGCCTCTGGATGCTCCCTTCGGTTGAGACACATAACGGAGAGCACCGTGGATAGATAGAGTGGATCCTTTCACCAATCCTCATCCTCTTGGTAGTTTTAATTCCAGTTTCTCTATGTTCTTTTCAATTGCAGTGTCCAGAAATGGATACTGTTTATAAGCAGGGCCTCACAAGAGCAAAATAGAACAATTACTTCCCATTTTCTGGATCTTCTACTCTTGTTCATGCTTTCCAAGGTAGCATTTGTCTTCTTGGCAGCTACATCACGATCTTGGCTCATGTTCCATTTGTAGAAAACATTGGTACCCAGATCCCTCTCCTATGTAGTACTGCCAAGCCTCACTTCTACCTCACCCAAATGTCATCCTGTTTGTTTCAGCCCACTGTTCAGGGCTGCCTAGATATTTTTGGGATCCTTTATTTCTCTTTTAAAGCATCACTCACTTCTGGCTCAGGGTTATCTGTGTTGTTTGATCATCTTTTCAACTCTTCATCTAAGTTAGGAATAAAAATGTGTCTTGTGGCCGTCTAGTCCACTCTTTTTCAAACTTGGAAAAATTTAAGCTACATGGGCTTCAAGTCCCAGAATTCCCCAGCCAGTGCTTTATAATTTTACCACCACAGTTATGCTCCCAAGTTTCTATTGCTATGCAAGACAGTTGTTAATTGAGTTATTCTCAATTTTACTGCCTTTCTTACCACAGTTGTTAAGTGAATCACTGCAGTTGTTAAATGAGTAATCCGGTTGTTAAGGGAATCTGGCTTCCCTGTTGACTTTGCTTGTCAGAAGGCAACAAAAGGGGATCACATGATTATGGGACACTGCAATTGTCATAAATATGAGTCACTTGCTAAGCATCTGAATTTTGATCACATGATCATGAGGATGCTGCAGTGTGAAAAATGGTCATAAGTCACTTTTTAAACTGCTGTTATAACTTTGAACGATCACTGAAGAAACTTGTGTAAATTGAGGGCTCCTTGTATTACTCTCCAGGCGGATATGAAGCCATTTGTTCATTTAGTATTTCTTTCGTTTTAATAATATCCTGCAGCAAAAAGTCTCAAGTTGGAGCATCTTATTTTTTTTTAAAAAAAAAAAAACCCAGCAAGATGAAACTACAAAAAAACATGAGAAGTAAGAATACAAGCCAGATCTTACAAGACAAGAATTCTCAACAGGATACATTTAATAGTATTGTGAACTAGGATGTAAAGAAGCAGAACTCAGGATCAAGAGTTCTGGCAAACAAACAAGGACTAACAAACCTTTTGAGCTTCGTTTCTCACAGCTTAATACAGATGAAAATGAGAAAAATCAAGGAAAAAAGGGACACTTCTTTTATGAGGCTACTTCTACAAACTCTGTAGTTCAGACAGTAATACTTCTTTTGGCAGAATATTTTGCATTTCTGATGAAGAGCCAAAAAGGATGGTTGAAGGTCTTGCACGAGAAAAATAGACCTGTGGAGAGTGTCTGTATAAAAATATAGTATAATAAATGTTCTCTCCCTCTCCCTCTCTCTCTCTTCCCCTCCCTCCCTCTTCTCCCCCTCTCCGTTTCCTACCTACTGAGAACTAGGCTTTGGAATATAGGCTCTGCAATAGTAGCAAAACATGACTTATGACATCTTGATGCAAAACCTACAAGTGGTTTGTTTTTCATTATTTATTTATTTTTTAATTCAGGCTCTGCCTCATTCCATGTCAAACGGCTGTCCAGTTTCTTCTTAAAAGCCTCCAGTTGACGGAGCACCCCACAACTTCTGAAGACAAGCCATCCATCCGATTCATTGTTCTCACTGTCAGGAAATTTCTTAGTTCTAGCTTGTATCTCTCTCAGATAAGTTCCCATCTGTTATTTTCCATTGCATTTTACAGTAAATTCCATTGTATCTGATATTTTGCATCTCTTTTTGGCTTTCCAGTTTGGGGGTGAACAAAGTGGAACACATTTCTCTCTATTTGCCCTCCTCAAAGCAAGCCAACCATTTTATTTATTTTAATTCAAGCTCAAGTCAGCAAATGCCTCTTGGAGAGTTAGTGAACCATTTAGGGAAACTTGAGACACAGGCAGGGTTCAGTAGACTTCTGTACTAACAGCAGATTTATTTATTTATTTATTTTAAAAAATCCCTTTACCTATTCATGTATAAACCACGCAATCATTTTCCAATTTCTCAAATAGCACCGGCGCGTGTAGTAGGCATTTGGATAAAATAGATTGCAAAATATGTTGTTGTTAGTTGCGAAGTCGTGTCTGACCCATCACGACCCCATGGACAACGTTCCTCCAGGCCTTCCTGTTCTCTACCATCCTCTGGAGTCCATTTAAGCTCTCGCCGACCCAGGTAGAAAGGATGGGATAAAACCAGGTAAAAAAAGTTCCTTACTTTGAGAAGTCTTCCATTTTTGGAAAAAGCTAGTATCTCACCTAGCATTGACAGAGAGGAAATCAGGTTTAAGAGAGATCAGCGGTTCGAAATCTGAGCCCAAGGACTTCCCTCTTTGTTGTTGTTGTTAGTTAGTTGCGAAGTCATGTCCGACCCATCGTGACCCCATGGACAACGTTCCTCCAGGCCTTCCTGTCCTCTACCATCCTCTGGAGTCTATTTAAGCTCACACCTACTGCTTCAGTGACTCCATCCAGCCACCTCATTCTCTGTCGTCCCCTTCTTCTTTTGCCCTCAGTCTTTCCCAGCATTAGGCTCTTCTCTAGTGAGTCCTTCCTTCTCCTTAGGTGGCCAAAGTATTTGAGTTTCATCTTCAGGATCTGGCCTTCTAAAGAGCAGTCAGGGTTGATCTCCTCTAGGACTGACCGATTGGATCGCCTTGCAGTCCAAGGGACTCACAGGAGTCTTCTCCAGCACCAGAGTTCAAAGGCCTCACTTCTTTGGCACTTAGCCTTCCTTATGGTCCAACTTTCTCAGCCATACTTTGGGAAAACCAAAGCCTTGACTATACGCACTTTTGTTGGCAGGATGAGGTCTCTGCTTTTTAGAATGCTGTCTAGATTTGCCATAGCTTTCCTCCCCAGGAGCAGGCGTCTTAATTTCCCATCTGCGGTGATCTTGGAGCCCAAAATGTATAGGTATAGTAACTTGGTGTTTACCAAAGGTTAGAATTGAGGAAATGGATGAAATTTTTTAAGAGACACACTGACCGGATGTTCTGTATGCAGCAGCTACATGAGGAAGTTAATTTCACTGAAAACTTTTATTTTCTGCATCATTTCTGCATCAAGTTCCTGAACCTGAAACTGCTCCTTCTACAGTAAAAAAAAATAAGTAAATAAAAGGAATAAAGGTGATTTTTGTTTTAGAGAGGAGAAGAGAATTTTAATCACACACACCCTATTCAAAAATGTAACCTTGAAAAAGGGATTTGCATAGAGAATTTAATTGCTGTGGTCTCTGCTTTATAATTTGGGATTGTGGGGGTAGGCAGATAACACAGGATTGGATTATTTTACCTCTTATGCTCTGCTAGGTTACAATGGGCCCATCTGTGGCTGGAAGCAGTGTCTTTAGGCTAATGGGCTTCAGAATACATCCAGGTATCACGGCCTTCCCCCCTACCCATTTAGCCCACAGCTGAGATTCCTATATTTCTATCCTTTACAGGGATGCCCAAGAAGTGTTCTGCCACTACTACACATAGTCCTCGATTTATGGCCACAATTGAGCCCAAAAGTTCTGTTGTCGAGTGAAATCATTTCTTAAGTGAGCTTTGCCCCGTTTTTTGACTCTGCCTTGCCACTGTTGTTAAGCGAATGACTGCAGCCTGTTAGTCTACACAATTGTTAAGGGAATCCGGCGTCCCCATTGACTTTGCTTGTCAGAAGGTCGCAAACAGGGGTCACATGACCCCAGAGGACGTCGTAAATATGAGTCACTTGCCAAGCCTCTGAATTTTGATCGCAGGGGATGCTGCAAAAGTCATAACTGGAAAAAACGGCCGTAAGTCACTTTTCCCCAGTGCCGTTGTTACTTTAAACGGTCACTAAATGAACTGTTGTAAATCGAGGAACATCTGTAGCCCTTTCCTTCCTTCCCCCCCCTCCTCTTGGATGTCTGCTTGATGTAACAGTCTCTATTTATTTGTTTCTTCTTCCTCAAGGTCTCCATATCATCCCTGGCAAATTCCATGGCTCTGGAATTTTCAGCATCTTGTTCCTATCGTTCAAGGATCTCCAAGTCCCTGGAATTTATCAAGCGGAGCAGAGATTCCAGAAAGTGTCGGCTGCAGATAAAGGGGAGAAAAAGGGGAGCGACACGGGGTTTTTGACCAGTTCTTCTCCCCCTTCCCTAACACTCCATTGGTTTCCTTGATTTGTGATGTCCATAAGAGATGGATTATTTTCCCAGCACGATTGGAATACGGCGCGTCAGATTTTGATGACGGTCAGATTTTCATTCTGGAAAGCAACAAAGGGCGAATAATTTAAACTCTGAGACGTCTCCCAGTCTTCCCGCACAGCGTTGAGTGTCTTGCTGAGGTATGTGTGCATGTTAAGTTTCATGAGGTTTGTGGGAGGTTCTTCCTCTTTGTACAAAACAAGTTTTCTTGAATGATGTACATACAATGCTTCTGATGTTCTAATCTAACCTCTGCTAAGGGAGAAAGTCATAAGGAAAAGGCCTCCTCCGACATAATTTAAAACATCCTCTTCTTTTCCTCTTCCTCCTCTTCTCCTCTTCCTCTGCTCGTTCCTCTTTCCCTTCCTCTCCTCTACCTCTTCTTCCTCTTTCTTTTCCTCCTCCTCCTCTTCCTCTCCTCCTTTATTTTCCTTCTCATCTTCTTCCTCCTTCTCCTTTTCTTCTCCTTTCTCCTCCTCCTTTTCTCCTCCTCCTCCTCTCTTCTTTTTCCTCTTCCTCTTCTCCTCCTCCTCTTCCTCTGCTCCTCTTTCCCTTTCTCTCCTCCGCCTCTTCTTCCTCTTCCTCTCTTCCTCCTTTCTCTTTCTTCTCGTCCTCTTCCTCCTTTTCCTTTTCTTCTCCTTCTTTCTCATCATTTTCACCTCCTCCTCCTCCTCTGTTAGAGCCCTGATGCCGTTCCCAAAGTCTGAACATCATGTCTTTTAAGTAGTGCTGTGAACTGCAGACTTTCTGTGGACTATTATTCAGTGACTTGAGCTAGCAGAATAGACTTGCTGAATTGGGTTGACCTTCACCTGTTCTTACAGCCCTTGATATGAAGTGGAATCTCTTTTTTTCCTTCTATAAGCCTCCCTTCTTCCATTGAGGAAGATCAGGGATGAAATGCTACCGGTTCGGACTGGTTCTCCTGAACCGGTAGTAAAAAAATGCTACCGGTTCGAGCGAACCAGTATTTCCGAAGATCAGCTGGGCAACGATCAGCTATGACACATGATTTAGATTAGCTAGAATCATCAGATTTCTTGCTTTCTAGCTAATCTAAATCGCGTGTCACAGCGGATTCCTCCAACCTCACTGTTTTACTTATCTTTGCAGACTCGCAAATCGCGCAATCACCGAACCGGTTGTTAAACGGGGAAGATCCCACCACTGGATGGTGATGCTGGAAGGTACCTAGTCCAACCTCCTGCCAAAGGGAGGAGACCTTATACCATCCTGGCCAAATCGTCGTTCAATCCATTTTTGAAAACCTCCAGTGATAGATCACCCGCAATTCCAGGAGCCTAACCATTCCATTGATTATTCTAATTGTCAAGAAATTCCTCCTTAATTCTAGGTTGGCTCTCTCTTTTAACAAGCTTCCACCTGTTGCTTTTTTTGTCCTGCCCTTTCATGCTTTGGAGGATAGGTTAAAGTTCTCTTCCCTGTGACAGCCCCTCAAATCTTGGAAGACCCTTATCATGTCTCCCCTATTCTTGAAGGTTTCCCGGTAATTCATCTAAGGTTAAATTCATGGTGACGTATACAATTTAAAAGCAAGAATGGCTGAATTCCATGTTGTTTCTAGGTCAGTGATGGCTAACCTTTTTGCCGTCGTGTGCCAAAAGTGGGGGGAGTGCGGTGAGGTCGCCCATGTGTGTGCCCCTGCGCATGCGCCCCCCACCACTTTTAGCACATGATGGCACAGTGGGCCCGGTAGGCCTGTTTTTCACCCTCCCCAGGCTCCAGAGGTTTTCTAGGAGCCCGGGGAGGGCGAAAACAGCCTTCCCCACCCTCCCGGAGGCCCTTCGGAGGCCAGAAACAGCCCATTTCCCAATTTCTGGTAGGACAGAAAGGCCCAAAAATCAGCTGGCTGGTGCACACATGCGCGCTGGAGCTGAGCTACGGCAACGCTCGCGTGCCCACTGATACGGCTCCATGTGCCACCTGTGGCACCTGTGCCATAGGTTTGCCGTCACGGTTCTAGGTTCTTCTTACACCATTTGAGGAACATAAGTATGGTACAACTTACAACAGTTCCATTTAGTAGAAATTACAGTGAAAAAAAAAAGCACTGGGAAAAGTGGATTATGGTTGTTTTTCGTACTTAAGAACATTTTAACATCCTGACGATCATGTGATCAAAATTCAAACGTTTGGCAACTGGCTCATATTTATGACAGTTGCAGTGTCCCGGGATCATGTGATCTCCCTTTGCGACCTGACAAAGTAAATGGGGAAATTAGATTACCTCACCAACCACGCTACTATCTTAACAACTGTGCTAGTTTTACTTAACGACTATGGCAGGAAAGATGGTAAAATGGGACAAAATTCACCGAACAAATGTCTCACTTAGCAACATAAATTTTTGGACTGAATTGTGGTCGTAACTCAAGGATTCCTTGTACGGGCAGTTCTTGACTTACACAATTGAGGCCGAAATTTTCTGTTGTTCAGTGAGACATTTGTTTGGTGAATTTTGCCCCGCTTTACAACCTTTCTCGCCCCCGTTGTTAAGCGAATCGCTGCAGTTGTTAAGTTAGTTCCATGGTCGTTAAGCGAATCTGGCTCCCCCATTGACTTTGCTGGTCAGAAGGTCGCAAAGGGGGACAACGGGACCCCGGGACACTGCCACCGTCGTTAAGTATGAGTTGCCAAGCATCCAAATTTTGATCACATGACCATGGGCAATGCTGGAAAGCTTGCAACTGTGAAAAAGGGTTGTAAGTTACTTTTTTCGGTGCCGTTGTAACTTGGAACGGTCGTTAAATGGAACTGTTGCAAGTCGAGAAACACCTGTAGCTGCTTATCTCCACCCTGTATAAATTCCCCTTTAGGGACCTTGAGATCTCTTGTTAAAACGGTGTGCATGCTTGTAATAACCACTTGTTTCCTTCTGTTGATAGGTGTGCATGATTGGCTATGCAGCTACGTGCGTGGAGTGTATATTTACTGCTCAAGAGGGTACACTTTGTGTTAGCTATTTCTTGCCGCTCCTGTCCAGGAGGTCTTTATAACCTGGAAGGGCCTGTCTTGTTATGAATGATAGGAAGCCCAGTCGCTTTCTCAGTTCTCATTATAGTTACCTTTCCAAAAATGCCTGATTGATTATAGCGTTATGATCATCGTAGAGGAAGCCAGGCATATGTTAGGCTCAATCATTCACACAAATGCATGGATGAGTAAGGAGGAGAAAAACCTGGCATAAAACCAACAGAGCGAGATTGGGAATAACAACAGTCCCTGGCTGTAGCCAAAAGCAGAATCTTGTTTTTTAACCCTGCATTGACCAACACAAAAATCGATAACTCGTATACATTTGGAGCAGAATAGGAATAGAACACAGATCGTCCTCAACGTATGACCGCAGTGGAGCCCCAAAATTTCCATTGTTAAACAAAGACAGGCGGTGAATGAGTTATGCCCCCGTTTTACCAGCTTTCTTGCCGCAGTCGTTAAGTTAGGGACATGGTTGTTAAGCGAATCTGCCTTCCCCATTGTCTTGGCTCGCCAGGAGGTGCAAAAGGGGATCACATGACCCCGGGACACGGCAACCGTCGTCATTTTGAGCCAGTTGCCAAACATCTGAATTTTGATCACATGACCATGGGGCTGCTGCAACAGTTGTAAGCAGAGGTGGGATTCAGCCGGTTCGGGAAAACCGGATGTTAATTTTACCGGCTGGCCCCGCCTTGCCTCGCCCCTCCCAGGAGTCCCCTTGTGGCCTGTTTTGGATCCCACGTATGTGCAGGGGGCGTGTGGAGCCCGAGGAGATGGAAAACGGGCCTCCCACAACCCGTTTTTTGCTCCCAGGAGGCTGCAGGGAGGCCTACTGGGCCCATAAAGGGGTGCGGGGGGGCAGTGCCCCCCCATGACCCATTTTTGCTCCCAGGGGGGTGCAGGAGGCCGAGTGCTGCCTGTCACACCTCCTGGCCATGGCCACAATGGCCACGCCTACCCATCCGGTCATTAGGGCAGAGAACCGGTTGTTAATTTATTTGAATCCCACCACTGGTTGTAAGTGTGAAAATGGCCATGAGTCACTTTTTTCAGTGCTGCTGTAACTTCAAGCGGTCACTGAATGAATGGTTGTAAATTGAGGCCTTGCTTATAGAAGAGAACAGTAGAAGAGACTGAATGAGATGGAATGGAATAGGACAGGACACTAGATAGCTTATTCACCCACTGGGCAACCATTTTATGTGAAGTTCCAATTTCACGTCCAATCCCTAAATCCTGATGAACCATGCCTTAATATGAAATTAGGCCAGACTTTTAAACCGTGTCAGACGTTGTTCACTGAAGCAAAAGGGTCAGATTATATGCGGATTTCAGCAGCCAAGGCTTAGTTACAAATCCTTTGTTTTGTATTATTTATTGGTTTATATTTCATGTTTCTAGACTGCCCATCAAAGGAGAAATGACCTTCCTCATTTTTTGGCATATCTCTTGCTCTGCAGTCTATTATTCTGTGTTTAAGTCAGTATTTCCATGTATCATCCCTTCCTTGTTAAAACTTTTTTTTTTTTTTGGCCTTTTCACATTGCATAGAAATAGATTCAACGCATATGCTTCCCGTTCTGCTTACCTTCTTGTTTAAGTCAGAAAGATACTGGATTAAAGAACGCTTATATAGAAAGAAAGAAAAAAAGAGTGGAGTTAAGGAAAATATATCTTTTTCCTGTGCTGCCAACTCCTTTATTACAAATATTGTAAGGAAATGCCATTTTGATTAGGAAGGTACTGTACAGCTGCTGGCATTTGTTTTATCACTGTAACTTTATCATTTCCTCTGTTGTGGAATTTTCACTTTTAACATGGACCCACAAAGCACGGAATTTGCCCTCTGGGTGAGGAAGCCGCTGAATTCTTAACCGTTGAGGTAATTCTATCTCTGCCAACTCATCCTGAGTTGTCCTTTACTCAGCTACGAAGAGAGCCAGGGGCTGATTGCTTAACTCTCATAATTTTATGCAGTTAGTCCTCTACTTACAACCACAACTGAACCCAAAGTTTTTGTTGCTAAGCGAGACAGTTGTTAAACCCAATTTTGCCCCATTGTATAACCTTTCTTGCCATTGTTGTTAAGTGAATGACTGCAATTATAAGTTAGTATCACTTAAGTGTTAAACAGGGAGGCGGTGGCTCAGTGGCTAAGACGCTGAGCTTGTCGATCGAAAGGTCGGCAGTTCAGCGGTTCGAATCCCTAGTGCCGCGTAACGGGGTGAGCTCCCGTTACTTGTCCCACCTTCTGCTAACCTAGCAGTTCGAAAGCAGGTAAAAATGCAAGTAGAAAAACAGGGACCACCTTTGGTGGGAAGGTAACAACGTTCCGTGCGCCTTTGGCATGTAGTCATGCCGGCCACGTGACCACGGAGACGTCTTCGGACAGCACTGGCTCTTCGGCTTTGAAACAGAGATGAGCATCGCCCCCTAGAGTCAGAAATGACTAGCACATATTTGCGAGGGGAAACTTTACCTTTACCTTTACCACATAAATGAACCTGGCTTCCCCATTGAATTTGCTTGTTGGAAGGTCGCACAAAGGGCACTGGGACACTGCAACGGTCATAAACATGAGTCAGTTGACAAACATCTGAATTTTGATCAGGTGACTATGAGGATGTTGCAACGGTGTGAAAAACATTCACAAGTCACTTTTTTTAGTGCTGTTGTAACTTAGAATACTCACTGTACGAACTGTTGTAAGGCAAGAGTGCAGAGAAGAGCAAGAAAGATGATTTGGGGGCTGGAGGTTAAAACATGAAGAATGGCTGCAGGAATTGGGTATGTCTAGTCTAGTGAAAAGAAGGACTTGGGGTGACTTGATGGCAGTGTTCCAATATCTCAGGGGCTGCCACAAAAAAGAGGGAGTCAAGCTATTCTCCAAAGCACCTGAAGGCAGGGCAAGAAGCAATGGGTGGAAACTAATCAAAGAGAGAAGCAACCTAGGAGAAATTTCCTGACAATCCGTGGAAAGTCTTGCCTGCAGAAGTTGTGGGTGCTCCAACAATGGAGGTTTTTAAGAAGAGATTGGACAGCCATTTGTCCAGAATGCTATAGGGCAGTGACCCTCAATCTTTTGGGTACCAGGGACCAGTTCCATGGAGACAGTTTTTTCCACAGATCAGAGGGGCCATGGTTTCATGTGGTGCCTGAATCCCATGGATGGGGCTTCACTTGTTTGCGCGGCCCGGTTTCTGGCATGCCACTGACCGGTAGCGGTTCATGTACTGAGGGTTGGGGACCCTTTCTCTAGAGTCTTCTGCTTGAACAGAGGGTTGGACTAGAAGACCTCCAAGGTCCCTTCCAACCCTGTTATCTGAGTTAAAATAGGAAGAGTCCTCTGGGACTCACTGAGGTTGAATGGGATTGTTGGCTTGGGAGGGTAATTCGTGCTTAAGGCTTATTTTTGGCAGGACTTGCTAGCTGGCATGCACATCAGAGTGGACTAAAAGAGTCTCCTGCTTCTCAACTTTGGGCCAAGGTTTTGGCACCTTATGCCAGCCAGTGGTCTCCAGAAAGGAGGGTCATGTCCAACGAGACCTTTCTGAAAAAGAATAACCACAAGAATAAAAAAACCAACCGCCACTTGCTTTTATCCCGGGAGATGCGGAGAAGTCAAGTGTTTTGAAAGCGACGGCTTTGCCCATTTATGTTTTAAGTCAGATTTGAAAAAAGGTAAAAAGGGAGGGGAAAACCCCCCCCCCCCCCACATCTCTGTAATGATGGCTTTCTCCATGCAGAAGATCAGAGGCTTTGGTCATCACGGGCAATCTTGTTTTCACTGATGAAAGCTCCTGTTATTATTTCCAGCATCCCATGTGGTTTATTCTTCCCTTTAATCTCTTTTCGTGGTGTCATTGGGCTTTGTTTGAGTGTGTGTGTGTGTGTGTGTGTATTTGGAAACGAAATAAGAGTACCAGCGTGACTCTGTTTTTGAGCCTACTATATACCTGTATTACATACGCAGCAATTTGTATGTGCGTGAGCCTTTTGTTTTATAAGCAGAATAAATTCATACGACACGGCCGTAA
Source organism: Pituophis catenifer annectens (assembly GCF_029215685.1). NCBI lineage: Eukaryota > Metazoa > Chordata > Lepidosauria > Squamata > Colubridae > Pituophis > Pituophis catenifer. Next base: position 13,530,332 of record NW_027256883.1, on the reverse strand, counting down.
AAACAAACAAAACACGGAGAAGCAAAAGAAATCTGGGTCAAATGTGATTCTGCCCCGTTAACTTAGACCTCTGCATGGCTCATTAAATTGCAAGGTTGTGACAGAGGGGAATCCTCCATAATGTGTTTTTGACTTTGCGGTGCTAAAACGTAGCCATCCCATTATATGTAGTGTGGATTTCTAGAAGCACCTGGGAAGTTCTTGGGAGGTATCAACCAGGTACTGGTGGTGGTGGTGGGGGGGAAATCCTTTCTGTTGTGGAGCACTATATATAATTGATAGATATAGCACCCAAACCTGTTTCTGTCCTTACCCAAAGGAAGACAATCCCTAGTTTAGGAGGATTCTGTACAGACACATAAACACACCATCATCATCATCATCATCAAAGGAAGATAAAACTGAAAAAAAAATCACTTTGCTTTTGTGGCCATATTCTCAGAAAAGTACAATAGGATGTCGTTCCATTATACAGATAAATTCATTAGGAAAAAGCAACCCTTGCTTTCATGTCAAAGCACTCCTGCTTTGAACATTGTCCTTACTAAAGCTTTAATCTATCCTCTTAGTTTTAGGAACCATAGAAAGCTACAACGAAGGGCCCTGACAAGGGATTTGGGGGGGGGGGGGGGAGGTGGAAGAGGTCATCTCCCACTCTTATTTCTCTCTTTTTCCTTCCTTCCTTAACTTAAAACTTGAAAAAATCACCCGGTAGGTAGTTCTCAATTTATGACTGGTTTTCGAAGAGCCGTGGCGACGCAGTGGTTAGAGTGGAATATTGCAGGCTGACTCTGCCAACTGTCAGCAGTTCGATCCTGACCGGCTCAAGGTTGACTCAGCCTTCCATCCTTCTGAGGTCAGTAAAACGAGGACCCAGATTGTTGGGGGGCACTATGCTAACTGTAAACCACTTAGAGGGAGCTGTAAAGCACTGTGAAGCGGTATATAAGTCTTAAGTGCTAATGCTATTAACAATCATTCAAAGTTACGACGGACTTCCCTGGGTGTATTTACAAGCTGGTTTCTGAAGTCATGACGGCCACACACACATTTGCACCTGTGTCACGTGACTGCATGTTGGGCACTTGGCAGCCGGCCTGCATTTTTGGCCGTTTGCAAAGTCCCACAATCACATTTTATGACAATTTTGCTAAAAGCGGGCATTGATTTCCAGTTTTCGGCAACAGTGTTCCATAATGAACCATTGGCTTGCTTAATGACCATGGCATTTACTTAACGACTGCTCCTGAAAGGTAATAAAATCAGATCAGTTGCATGCATACCTGCTTATTGGGCAGGCTCCATTACAGTTGTAAGTCAAGGTCTTCCTGTATCTTTTTGTTTGCTTGCATAATTAGCAGAATAGATTTTGCCAGACAAGCAAAGCCTACCTTTGTCTTCCAGAATTCCAGGTTCTTATTTGAGACTCAGGATTGTTCGACATACCAGGGTGCAAAGTGTTAACACGTCTGTGAAGGGCCGGTAACGCAAAGATAGGAAGTCAACACCTGCTAAGTCAGGGCTGCTGAACCAGAAGTATTTAAATGACTGCTGAAATTCTCCTGCTGTGCTCTTCCCCTTCGGTAGCGGGAAGATCTGTGTTAAAAGTATGACGATCTTGGTTGGAGGGCGGGGGGGGGGGGAATCATCCAACAGGAGTGATAGGTTTTGTTTCTCCTTCACTGGATCGGTGTGGTCTTCGAAGGGGATTTCTCCAAACCAAATGACACACAAACACACACACATACACACACCAGGACCGTCTTAACAGCATTATGGGCCCCGGGCAAAGCAGTGTACTGGGGCCCCTACGACAACTACTCGCAGGAATAAAAGTGTAAATGGTTGATAAAATTAAACATGTATTTTATTTTATTGGCACTTCCAGCAAAATCGGCGTTGAAACATTAAAAACATGCTGTACAGCAACAACTAATCAACATGATAAACATTTGAACAATACACGAGGCTTGAAAAACACAATAATACTCAATAAGCCATACAGTTGCTGTATTTATATGACACAAGGTGCATGGAAGGGTTAATATACACATTAGTATGGGGGCCCTATGCTCGTGGGGCCCATGGGCAAGTGCCCATCAGGCCCATGCTTTAAGACAGCCTGTTCTACCCCAGCTCTGGATTCCCAAGGATTGTGACACACACCAACGGTCCTTATCAAAGTTATAACGTACCAAGAATAAACAAAGTCCGGCAAAGGTTGGCAACCAGCCCAGAAAACAAGATACGATAAGACACTCACTCTCCAAAATGCTCTGTAATAATTACACGTTGTTTCCAGCAAGAAATTACTAACTGAGTGGGACTTAAATAGGCTAGGGAAGTGGCCAATTATCCTCAAACCTTACTCTCGAGGAGACCTCCTCCTGAGTAGCCACTCCTGCCTTTTGGCAGCCCTGCGTGCTCGAGCATTGAGGAGAGGCTCCTCCACTTTGCTCTCTCCACTTGAAGGAGCCTCTGGAGGTTCTGAAGGCCCTGGCTGAGTCTCTGCCTCTGGCACCACATCCTCTTCAGCCTCCTCGCTGTCCGACGCGAGCGCAGGCTGCTGGCGTGACCCCACACCAGCCTCCTCGTCGGGATCAGCCATGATCCGTGCAGGCCGCTGGCGGGACACAACACAGCCCCCCCCCCCCCCCACACACACACGCAGAGAATTCTTTTATTCTTGCATGTCCCTTTTCCCATCCTCTGCTCTCCTCTAAATGATCTTGAGAGTCAGGACAAACTTTTTAAAACTTATTAATAATATTGCCTAATATTAATTCATTAATATGAATTAAAGAGAAATTTCCTAACAGTGAGAACAGTTAATGGGTGGAACCGCTTTCCTTCAGAAGTTATGGGTGCTCGCATCACTGGAGTTTTTTAAGAAGAGACTGGGCAGTCACTTGTCTGAAATGGTATAGGGCCGTGATGGCGAACCTATGGCACGCGTGCCACAGGTGGCACATGGAGCCATATCTGTGGGCACGCAAGCGTTGCCCAAGCTCAGCTCCAGCACGCATGCGCATGCCGGCCAGCTGATTTTCAGGCCTTCCGGTCCCACCAGAAGTCAGGAAACAGGCTGTTTCCGGCCTTTGGATGGCCTCCAGACGGTGGGGAAGGCCATTTTTGCCCTCCCCAGGCTCTAAGAAAGCCTCTGGAGCCTGGGGAGGGCGAAAAAACGGGCCTACCGGTAAACTTTTTGAGTGCTGGGGGGAGGGTCACACGTGCATGTGCAAGGGGCAGGACATGGGGCATTGAATTATGGGTGTGGGCATATGCACACATGACACACACACCCGCATTTCCCCCGCTTTTGGCACGCAACGGCAAAAAGGTTAGCCATCACTGATATAGGGGCTCCTGCCTGAGCAGGGGGTTGGGCTAGAAGACCTCCAAGATGCCTTCCAGCTCTATTCTGATTAAAGTTCGATAAGCTGCGGCTTTGTTGAATAGAGTTTACTGAGAGTTGTGTTTATATACAAGTAGTCCTTGATTTGTGACTGGTGACTTAGTGGCCATTTGAGGTTACAATGGATCTGGGGAAAAAAAGGACTTAATGAGTGATCCAATCATTGGATGGTTGTGGCCCCACCCTCTGTGGACACTTTGGATGCTTGGCACAATGGATACCAAAAAGTTTGTAAAATTGGGTCATCTGCTACCCTCTACTTCAGTGGCCACCAACCTTTTGGGGACCATGGACCAGTTCTGTGGAGAGATTTTTTTTCTGCGGACCAGAGAGGGGCGTGGATTTGCGTGATGCCTTCATCCCGCGGATGGGGCTTTGCTTGTTAGCCCGGCCCAGTTTCTGGTCACTGGTCTGCGGCCCAAGGATTGGGGATCCCTGGTCTACTTCAGGAGTTGATTTCATGGAGCTTTTGAAGATTGTGGAAGACATAGTAATGATGGAGAGAAATATCCAGTCTGGTGGGCTCGGGCAATCTCAGATATAAATGAGCGTTTTTCTTCCACATCCCTTTCAGAAGCTCCGTTTGAGAAAACCGTGTGGAGTCTCCTCAGAAATGGATGACTTATTCAGTGCAAGTAAAGCAGAGAAGATGAATGTGAGAAGAATAACCTTGGTGGAACATCCTCCCCCATCTCCTGCCGGGTTGCTGAGGATGCTTGTCACTTCAGCTTGTCACTTCGGCTCTCTTCCCTGTGGGCTGCCGTGGAGAAATTAAACAAACAGTCACCCTTCCATAAATATTTAGCTTCCCCTGTTTTTTAAGAAGCGCGCAGCCCAGGCAGAGAAAAACAAATCAGACTTCACTACTGTTTGCATGGCTCTGCATGGCCGAGAAGCGTTGTCTTCTGCAGGAGGTTTGGCTTAAATTTGGGGGGGGGGGGTGGGGGGCGAGTAAGGGACTTTATAACACAGTTTTCCTGGCTTTGGAAGAGGTGTGTGCAGTAGTTGCTGCGTCTTGAGAATCTCAAAAAGTCAGATTTTAGGCTGATTTTTAGAAGCACTAATGGGCGAGGTGAGGTTGAATTGCAACTCCCTAACTCGGGTCAGCAACCTACAGCTCTGGAGCCAGATGTGGCTCTTCAACCGCTCTGCTGTGGCTCCCTGTCACTCAAAATATGCGTCACAACCGTCAATGTGCGACACTCGCTGGCATGCGATTTATTGAGTTTTTCAATGCCCGGTAGGCCAACCATGGATAAATCCAAGAAAATAAAGGTTTCAGAAGAAAACAGAACATTTAATTCAACTACATATGCCAGTTTTGTGGCTGCTCAAGAAATATTAAGGCACGGGAAGGGTTTTGTTTTCTGTGGGAAATGGGTCCAAATGGCTCTTTGAGTGTTTAAGGTTGCAGACCCCTGCCCTAACTCAAAGCTAACCACAGTGTGCAGGACGAGGAGAATTGCTTCGCAACACCTGGATTAAAGTTGCAGTTTATGTTTGGAGTAAGAAGACTCCCTCAGCCGAGAGGAGGACATTAGGTGTTTGCCACGTAGACTTTAAAGCACAACGGCTCCTTTTGCACAAACTTTATTTGGATAAACGATTTCTCGGGTTACAGTTCACTCTCCTTCACATCCGCATTGGCCAAGACTATGGAACTGCTAAGCTTAATGTTGATATTAAATATCATTTAGCACAACAGTCAGCTGTGTAAGGAATAGTTGTACAGGTAGTCCCAAAGGTGCTTATTTTCGAGAGGCATCTGCAGTTTCTTTTTTTTCTTTGAAGAAGTTTTGCTACTCCTCCAAGAAGCTTCTTCAGTTCTTGCTTCTTCAGTTTTTTTGGTTTCCAGAACTGAGGAAGCTTCTTGGATGAGAAGCGAAATGTCTTCAAAGAAAAAAACCCCAGAAAGTCCAGTTGCCTCTGGAAAGAAAAAAATATCCTTGGGACAACCATGACCTGGATGACTGAGAATCTCCATAGTTGGTCAGGTAGTCCTCGACTTACAGTCACAATTGAGGCCAAACTTTTTCTTGCTAAGCAAGACAAGTTGTGAACTTTTCTCCATTTTACCCTCAACTATTGTGATGAGACAATTCCAGTAATTCGTTCTGAATTAACCAGTGTTTTAAATTATTTAGGATCACATTAAATGTAAAAGGGACCTATTTTGGGATTTGCATTTTTAAATAATTCATTTATTCATGATTGAGGGATAAACACACTTCTAAATTTAGACAAATTGCTCCATATAGCTTCATACAGTTTCTAATTTTGCCCAGCATTCAATTCATTTTGCCCTGTTTCCCCATCCATTTGTGACTTTTCTCTTGTTATGCCTTGTGTGCATTAAACAGAACGCTCACAAAATATTCTATGCAGTACTTTATTAACATTCATTTTGTTTTAATAGATGCATATTTGGGTAACTTTCCCCCCATACAGTCTTCTCTGTGGGATTTTTGAGTTGCAGACTCCAGTAAAAAAAGCTTTAAAAAGACTAGGTTTTGGTGTAATTCAAGTTTTGGGAAATACGGATTATGATATCTTTCAGCCCTTAGCTGTGCTGGGATGCTATAGCGTGGCAAAGGGTTGAGCTGAATCCTCGTTAAAAGCCAATATATTCATATATTCATTTAAATATCATAACAATATGAATTAATATGCAATTTAGTTTAGATGACACAGAAGGAACTCCCTCCCCTCCCCCCCCTTTTTTTAAGTCTTGGACATAATTCAGTGGACTATTATGCTAGCTGAAATGAATACGGCTGTTTCTTTTGAAACCCACATAATGAAAAGTGAAAAAAAAAACATCATTATCTTTATTACAGTCATTAACCAGCACAAAGCAAATCAGGAGATGCATATAACCATGGATCTATGGGCCCAGACTCTGTAGGACTTTTTTTTTAAAGGTATACACAAGGAATTTTAACTAAAAAGAAGAATTGGAATAGAAAATATTAACATGAATGAGTCAGCCTAATGTGAGAAAGAATTTAATAACGAAACTAAAAAAAAAAAATTGAAGTGAGCGACTGAATAAACTAAGCAATAAAATCAACTAGAAAGGGTTTAAGAAAAGTGGGAAACCATACACTTTCCTCTATCCTTCTTCTATTTAAACATAAAAATAAACTTAAAAACCTTTTTACTATTTTAAATATTACCACATAAGCCAGCCCAGTTGCCACATTCCATGAGAGAATTTTTTTTGCTTCAGCGTTTTAATGGCATCCTTTTATCATTTGTGCGCTTTCCACAGTCTGGCATTGTGCAACAAACACAGTGTAAATCCTCTCTAGATGCCTGCAGATTATTTCGGTTCCCCTGAAGGTCGTGAGCCTTGCAATCTAATCTCATCGCATATTTGAGACGTTTTATAATTTGTCGACACATTTTGCTGGGAACTTAAACATTAAGAGACAATCGTTGGGATCTTTTGGTCCAATTTCCTCCTGTGCGTACACACGCCGAAGAATTTCAACCATGCTTCTTCCCCCTTTGCATCAAAGCCCCAGTTTTAAAGGTGAGGGAGAAGAATGTGAGGCTTTGAATGCCTCGAAGCTAACTTTGAAAATCATGTTTATGATTGGAATTTTACGTTGCTTTATCTTCTTTGCATTACTCCAGTTGAAAAGCAGCCTCTGGAATTAATATCACCTAAGGGCAGGTTTCAACCCCTGTCCTGAGTGAAGAGCTTTCGTGTAGAAGCACATGATTCCCTGGTCTGCACTATATACAATATTGATGGTTTTATATAAATTCCAGGTTTATTTATTCCATCCTCAAAAGTCAGTGTTGTTCTTTGAAATGCTTCCGTTGTGTGGAGCGTCATGGATGAGACATGTAAGATGCAAATACCCCAGCTATTATCATACCTACTAAAGGTGACCCATATATTTACTCACATACTTATCGGCTCTCCACGCATGTAAATTAGGGAGTGACCCTAATGGTTTGAGATCATGTATTTTCATAACAGGGATGTTATTATTCACGATTAATGTCAGTATTATTTTTAATTTATTGTATATCTATTGCTAGTCGATGACCGTAATAAAGTTTTTATTCTATTCTTATTCTATTCTAAAGGTGACCCATGACACCTGGGGGAAAAAATCCCCTAAATAATGTTTTTAAATTTCTTAACCTTCTTGCCAGAAATCTCACTGGATTTGGGATGGAAACAGTGAAATAATTGAAGAGGTCAGAAGTACTGCAATTTTCCTGATTTCATTTGAATCGTAAAACCGCATTTGTATGTTTGTGTAGCATCACAAGATACATGTAGAAGAGGTGAGTTCAATGACACAACTTTCTTAGCATCAATCTGAACCCTCCCCCCCCCCATTGTTCCCTTATCAGATGATGATGGTCAGAGGAGAGGAGGTAGCCAACTTTTTAGTAGATTCTGACTTTTGGGTGCTGATACAGGGTTATAGACGTGGCGGCTCAGTGGCTAAGATGCTGAGCTTGTCGATTGAAAGGTCGGCAGTTCAGCGGTTCGAATCCCTAGTGCCGCATAACGGGGTGAGCTCCCGTTACTTGTCCCAGCTTCTGCCAACCTAGCAGTTCTGCCAAAAGCACGTAAAAAATGCAAGTAGAAAAATAGGGACCACCTTTGGTGGGAAGGTAACAGCGTTCCCTGTGCCTTTGGCATTGAGTCATGCCAGCCACATGACCATGGAGACATCATTGGACAGCGCTGGCTCTTGACTTTGAAATGGAGATGAGCACCACCCCCTAGAATCGGGAATGACTAGCACATAAGTGCGAGGGGAACCTTTACCTTTACAAGTTTATATCCTTTATTGACTGTTCTCTGTTCTTTCAGGAAAAATTTAACCTTCGCTTATAGACTTAACCTTTTGTTGGCTTTCTCAAATGTGGAATTTCTTCAATGGAGTGTAGCACACAACACTATCCTTAAGAATAGTCACGCAGCTTTGTTTCCTTATTTCCTGGAAAGCAGCCAGATTTATGAGTTGCCTGTGAAATTTGTTGTCTAGATGGGCAGATCATTCTAAGCCACTCCATTTGAATCATGGTTTACTGATTGCACTGTCATAGCCTAGAATGTACATAGCCATGATCAACAGCTGGGCTCACACATTGCATTCAACTGCAAACAAATAGGCATCACATTGGATTTGGGGATATATGTGATTCCAGGAGAAGTTGCATGAAAATATTTGGCCATGTGATAATTTGGGTTGTCAGACTTTCAAAGGGTCAGTAGAAGTGACCAAAAAAACATAAGCAACAGGACACGAGATGAGGTTGTCCTTTTTATTTTTACTCAAAGGCTTCAAGGCAGATGAGAGGATTGTGGAAAATTTGTAACATTGTACATTTATGGAGATAAAACTTCCTTCTCCTGTAATTCCAGAAGTTGAATTTCCTTAACTGGTTGGGTATTTGGGAGATTAACAGAAAAATAAAGTAGTTGGAAGGGACCTTGGAGGTCTTCTAGTCCAACCCCTGCTCAAGCAGGAGACTGGCCTATACCATTTCAGACAAATGGATGTCCAGTCTCTTTTTAAATATCTCCAGTGATGTAACATCCACAACTTTTGGAGGAAAGCTGTTCCACTGGTTAATTGTTCTGTCAGGAAATTCCTCCATAGTTCTAGGTTGCTTGTCTCCTTGATTAGTTTCTATCCATTGTTTCTTGTCCTGCCTTCAGCTTGGAGAATAGGTTGACCCCCACTTCTTTGTGGCAGCCCCTGAGATATTAAAAGTCTGTTAACAGGTCACCCCTAGTCCTTCAAGCAAGGAAGGAAGACTATCCTGTTGAACGAGGACTAAAGTCATAGTTTCTGTTTAGCTAGCAACTAGCATTCAGTGGCATAGTGCCTCAAAGTACAGGTTTGTCGTTGTCCATCATGATTACTAATGAAATATTGACACCTTGAAAATGTGAAATTGTCTGATTTTGGGATACCACTCAACTTAGTGGTGGTGACATTCATCACTCCATTAATTACATGGATTAGTTACATGTAGCATGGAAGAGTACCTTTCTGTCTTCCTTTATAGATCATATTCCGCCAATTAAACTGATCCGTTTGGGGGTACACTGGTATAATTTTAAATCGTTTTTAATTGGGTTACTGATTTTAATTTGGTATTGTATTGTGATTTGTATTGAAGCTGTCATTTTGTAAGCCGCCTTGAGTCCCTAGGGAGAAAGGCGGCATATAAATCGCAATAAATAAATAAATAAATAAATAAATAAATAAATAAATAAATATTGGAGTTCTGAAGCCTCCTTCACACAAAAGTGGCAATCCTTGATATTAAATTCATGGGTGGGTGAGCCACACCTCATATTGCCAAGACAAAGGAGCTTTGGGCTCAAATAAGAGTGAAGTAGATGCTTGCTCCTGGGGAGGAAAGCTATGGCAAATCTAGGCAGCATTCTAAAAAGCAGAGACATCACCCTGCCAAGAAAAGTGCATATAGTTAAGGCTTTGGTTTTCCCAGTTGCAACGTATGGCTGTGAAAATTGGACCATAAGGAAGGCTGAGGGCCAAAGAATTGAGGTCTTTGAACTCTGGTGCTGGAGAAGACTCCTGTGAGTCCCTTGGACTGCAAGGCGATCAAACCAGTCAGTCCTAGAGAAGATCAACCCTGACTGCTCTTTAGAAGGCCAGATCCTGAAGATGAAACTCAAATACTTTGGCCACCTAAGGAGAAGGAAGGACTCACTAGAGAAGAGCCTAATGCTGGGAAAGACTGAGGGCAAAAGAAGAAGGGGATGACAGAGAAGGTGGTGGCTGGATGGAGTCACTGAAGCAGTAGGCGTGAGCTTAAATAGACTCCAGAGGATGGTAGAGGACAGGAAGGCCTGGAGGAACGTTGTCCATGGGGTCACGATGGGTCGGACATGACTTCGCAACTAACTAACAACAACAACAAAGAGGGAAGTCCTTGGGCTCAGATTTCGAACCGCTGATCTCTCTTAAACCTGATTTCCTCTCTGTCAATGCTAGGTGAGATACTAGCTTTTTCCAAAAATGGAAGACTTCTCAAAGTAAGGAACTTTTTTTACCTGGTTTTATCCCATCCTTCCTACCTGGGTAGAAAGAAGAGAGGGAAATGTAGGAGCCTAACGATATATGAATCTGAACATGGCTGAGTAGGATTGCTTGCTCAGCAATTCTGCTGGAGCCTGGGATTTACAAGATCAATTTGGAATATTTTCTCACGTGAAAATGTGCTACGTGGGTGGGAAGGGGAGAGTGAGAAATCTGTAATACAGTCCCTTGCCTGAATCTGCCACGTAGGACTTATATTGCATGCAAATAGTGGTACCACTTTTATAAAATCTAGAAGGGATGCAAATATTTCCTGTAGTGCTACATGCTGGCTTAAGGGATCCAGAGCAAAATAATTTGAGGTTCAAAGTTGTCTTTAAAAGTATTGGGGTCAGGGGGAACACTAGTTTCACTAATTACAGGACAAAATTCATAATCCTTCATTTTTTGTTCTCTTTTTAACCACAGAGGAATTTGAGGCATTTTCCCAACCCTTCCTGAAACAATGTGGGTTTTGCAAATCAATACTGTTGAACTTTCTTTTTCTTCTTTTTTTTGAAAGCTCTGGTTTTGAATAGAAATGAATCTGACTTCTGTTCAGTTGCTGAAAATGCCTTAGAAGGTTACGTATAAATGGAATTTGGCTGGAATGCCAGTGATAAATGCTTCCGTTTGTGTTCAGTTAGTATAACAGCTGCTTAGGATTTTGGTCTTAGGGCAGAGCTGGGGAACTATAAAAGTATCCAGAGCTTTGCTTTATTTTAATTGACTCAGCCTGACTCACTCTCACCACTTCCTACAACTCTGATCTAGAGGAACTATGATTAAGAATTAAATTGTCAAAACAATTTGTTCCACATGGGGAATGACTCTGACAAGGAAGCTCAAATTTATCCTGACAGGTTTTCTTCATAAATCGTGCACACAGTTATCATCAAAGCTGTTATTAAAGGTCTCCACATGCAAAGTATGTTCTTTTTTTTTTTAAAAAAAAAATCTTGTTTGACTTGTCGTGAAAGAATTTCTGAGGAGGCTTCCAAGGAGAATTCCTAGAGAAGAAGAAGGGATGGGAAGGGATCCATCTACAACACATATGTTCTAGCGAAGGGCAAACATTGCGTTCCTTCTGGTTGGTCCATTAAACTGAGCCAAGCCGTCTAGATCACTCAACAGCATAATATGGAAAGATGGATGCATAAGTAGTCAATATTCTCAGCGTTATCCTGGGAATTCATTCTGGTTCTCCTTTTTTTGCAGAGATTCTATTCTCAGCACTCCATGGACAAATTTTCAACAATTTAAGCTATCGATTTCTCTTTTTCCTGCTCAAGCAGGAGACCTTATACCATGTCAGATAAATTATATCCAATCTCTTCTTAAAAATCCCCAGTGATGGAACACCTACAGCTTCTGGAGGCAAGCCACACCACTGATGAATTGTTCTGTCAGGACATTTCTCCTTAGTTCTAGGTTGCTTCTCTCCTTCATTAGTTTCCATCCATTGCTTACTGTCCTGCCTTCAGGTGCTTTGGAGAATAGGTTGATCCCCTCTTCTTTGTGACATCCCCTCAAATATTAGAAGGCTGTTAACCATGTCATGCTTAGTCTTTCTTTTGATTAGACAAGACAATCCTAGTTCCTGAAACCATTCTTCATGTTTCAGCCTCCAGTCCCCTAATCATCTTTGTTGCTCCTCTCTGCACCCTTTCTAGAGTCTCAACATCTTTTTTTTACACGTGGTGACCAAAACTGGATGCAGTATTCCAAGTGTGGCCTTACCAAGGCATTATAAAGTGCTATTAACACTTCACGTGATCTTGATTCTATCCCTCTATTAATACAGCCTAGGACTGTGTTGGCTTTTCTGGCAGCTGCAGCACCCAGCTGGCTCATATTTAAATGATTGTCCAGTAGGACTCCCAAGTTCCCTCTCGCAGTTAATACTGTTGAGCCAGATTTTTCCTGATTTGGTGCTCTCCAGCTGTGATGGGATTGCAGTCTCAAGGAAGACCACCTGGCATGATTTAGGAGAATTTTGGGAGTTGTAGTGCCAACGAAGCTGGAAGGGAGCAAAAACATGTTAGCTTTTTTTTTTTTTTTAATGAAAAGGAATGCTATTTTCCTCCTCGCTACTCAGACACTCCTCAACATGGGTACTGCTCATGTTGAGAAGTGTCTTCGCAGCGAGGATAAAAGGGACGTTCAGGTAAGCAACGTCCATTCTAGCTGGCTCTTAAATGAAGACATAGATGCAAGCAACCTTGAGTTGCTGCGCCCCAAGGTTAATTAGGGTAACCTTGGTTTTGGAAAGGGGGAGGTGGGTGGGCTTTTGGTCCCTTCTGTCTGACCTTCCGACACTTGGAAGTTGCTTTTCCCAGTAGCTGAATAGTGCTTTAAACGAGAGGCGCCTGTGTTTTTAGAAGATGTGAGTTATTTGGCTTCTCCTCTTCATTGCTTAATGCCACACAATAAATTAAACTGGCATCTTGGACTTGTTCCACAAAAGAGGGGGTGCCCCTCAAAACACTTGGTCAGTGTTGCTGAAAGCCAGAGGCTTAATCTTCGAAAAGCAAACCTTCTGTCCAGGAAATTTAATATTCATTAGGTTAAATACATGTATATCAGGCGTCCTGTTAGGCTTGCCACCTCAGTGTCTCTTTCCCCCTGCATGGACAGAACGTTGCCAGGATGGGTTAAGCCAATGGCATGACCGCAGTCTCATGACCTCATTTAAGTGAAAGCAAGGCTGTGGTGCTGAATTGCAAAATTGTACATTGCTGGAAAAGGCAGTGCGGTGCAATGCCAGACAGGGCTGTGGGGGCGCGAGGATCGTCCATAATTTTGGATTTCAAGCCAAAAACCCTCCTTCAGCTGATCTCTTACTCTCCATCTCTCTCTCTCTCTCTCTCTCTCTCTCTCTCTCTCTCTCTCTCTCTCTCTCTCTCTCTCTCTCTCTCTCCTTCCCTCCCTCTCAACAGCTATCAGGTTTTATGCTTTTCTCTCTTTTTCTCCCTACCCCTTTCTCCTCAGCAGCTATCAGTTTTTTTGACTGTCTTTCTCTCCCTCTCTCTCCCCCTCCCTCTCTCTCTCCCCCTCTCCTCAGCAGCTATCGGTTTTTATGTCTCTCTTTCTCTCCGTCCCTCTTTCTCTTCCTCTCTCTCTCCTCAGCAGCTATAGGTTTTTATGACTTGCTCTTCCTCTCTCCCTCCCTCCCTCTCTCTCTCCCTCTCCTTCTCTCTCCTTAGCGGCTATCAGTTTTTATGTCCCTCTTTCTCTTTCTCTCTCTCTCCCTCCCTCTTTCTTTCCTCAGCAACTATTAGTTTTTATCTTTCTCCCTCCCTCTCTTCTTCTCCCTCTCCCTCCTCAGCAGCTATCAGTTTTTATGTCCCCTTCTCCCTCTCCCTTCCTCCCTCTCCCTCTCTTTCTTCCTCTCCCTCTCTTCAGCAACTATCAGTTTTTATCTCCCTCCCTCCCTCTCGCTTTTTCTCCTCAGCAACTATTAGTTTTTATCTCTCTCCTGCTCCCTCCCTCTCTTTCTCTCCCTCTCTCTCCTCAGCAGCTATCAGTTTTATGTCCCCCTCTCCCTCCCTCCCTCTCCCCCTCTTTCTCCCTCTCCTCAGCAACTATCAGTTTTTATCTCTGCCTCCCGCTTTCTCTCCCTCTCTCTCCTCAGCAGCTATCAGTTTTTATGTCCCCCTCTCCCTCTGTCCCTCCCCCTCTCCCTCTGTCCCTTCCCCTCTCCCTCTTTCTCTCCTCAGCAGCTATCAGTTTTTATCTCCCTCCCTCCCTCTCTTTCTCTCCCTCTCTCTCCTCAGCAGCTATCAGCTTTTTATGCCTGGTGTAAATCAATTATCTAGCATTAACAAGCAAAGAGCTTTGTGCAAGGAAACTCTTACGGCATAGTAGGCCAGGGAATTCCTTGGCAGTTTCCCTACACTCTTCCCAGCATCTGCTGGAGAAATTAAGGGTGTGCTGAAACCTTTTGACTTCATTGTAGCCCACAGCAATGATCTCATCACCATCCTTTCTCCTTTTTACCTCACGTTTGTAAGATGGACATGAAGTAGGGATTTTTTATATCCCTAGAGGGGTGCGGGGATGGCAGTCTGTACCGTGCCTGGGATCTCCCCTGATTCTCCCCACGCAGCCTAGTTTTGATACCTTTCTTGCCACAGTTGTTCAATGAATCGCTGCGGTTGTTAAAGTTAGCAACGATTGTAAAGTGAATTTGGCTTCCCCATTGACTTTGCTAGTCAGAAGGTCACAAAAGGGGATCGATCACGTGACCCCCGGAATATGGCAACCGTCATATGAACCAGTCTGAATTTTCATCACGTGATGAGGAGGCTACAATAGTCACATATATGAAAGACATCCATGTCACTTTTTTCAGTGCTGTTGACCAACTTCGAATGGTCACTAAAAAAATGGTTGTAAATCGAGGATTACCTGTAATCTGTTAGTGCACCATTGAAGAGAATCTAGGCTTGATGGTCACTGTCACTAAATTTGAGCAGTTTCCATATGTACTTGAGCAGCTATTGGGAAAAAAAGGGTTCCCTTTTCTCAGGGGTGAAATCTAAAATTTTGTTACTACCGGTTCTGTGAGCGTGGCTTGATGGGAGGGGAGGGTAATGTGACTGGGTGGGCATGGCCAACTTTTTTTTTTTTTTTACTTTTAAAAGCATTTTTTCTACAACCTTAAGAGGTTGCAGAAAAAAATGCTTTGAAAAGCCTCTGACGATCCCAGCTGAGCCGCGCGATCATCAGAAGCTTTTTTTTTTTTTTTTTTTTACTTTTAAAAGCATTTTTTCAGCCGAAGAGGTTGTAGATAAATTGCTTTTAAAAGTAAAAAAACAGCCTCTGAAGATTGCGCGGCTCAGCTGGGCATGGGGGGGGGCAGGGATTTTTGCTACCGGTTCTCCGAACCACCCGCCGCCATCGCTACCGGATCGGGCAATCCGGTCTGAACAGGGAGCATTTCACCCCTGCCTTTTCTCCTATATTGGAACAATTTTGGGGTCATCCTGGACATCAGTATCATGAGAAACGGAGACCTATTTTCTGTACACAGGTAGTCCTTGACTTACAGCCTCTTGACCGTTTTTCTCACTTAACGACCATTGCAGCATCCCCCTGGTGATGTGATCTAAATTAGGACGCTTGCCAATTGACTCATATTTATGACGGTTGCAGCATCACGTAATCTCCTTTTGCGACCTTCTGACAAGCAAAGTCAATAGAGATTCACTGAACAACCAACCCTGTGACTAACTTTAACAACTGCAGTGATTCATTCCACAATGGTGGCCAAGGAGTGTCATGAAATGGGAAAAAACTCACTTAACAACTGCCTTCCTCAGCAAGGGAAATTTTGGGCTCAATTTGTGGTCGCAAGTCGAGGACTATCTGTGGGTGGGCTGACAGTAAGTGGTGGGAAGGAGAAAAACTTGTGTGGGATCTTGTATATTTAAAAGCAGAGATTGGAAGATGGGGATAATCTTTCTTTATTCTGGATTTGTGTATCTCTACAGATCAAAATCAGGTTGTCTTCTCCAGCTAGTGATTTGTGAAGCGTTTGTGGTTTTGGTCTCCATGGTAGACTGTGTTGTTTTTCCATGTCATAGAATATATGTGGGTACATGCATAATTCATCTATGTATGTATTTATATTGTCAGGTTTATGTTTATATGAGAAGTGGAGACCCTTTGAGAGCTGTATGCAATGTAATTTCATTTTAATGTATGCCGATTAGTGTACGTTCAAAGTGACAATAAAGTTATTCTAAGTCTTAAGTCGAAGATTCTTCCCTGTTCTTGGTGTAAAAGAAGACTTGAGATCAAAATAGAACTTCTTGTGGGTATTTCTTTTTCACAAACGCTCTTTGTGTGTGTGTTTGGGTGCGTGTGATGTCATGTAAGGAAGCCGCTGACACTGAATTTGGTAATTGAGCTGTTATATAACTCGCTGTCCTTTGAGCATGCTGAGCCACTGATGGTGCTTTCATTGCACACTGTAATGTTTGGAATTGTGCTGAATTCATAAAACATTTACTGTAGTGAAGCAAGGGTGTATGTTTTGCAACATTGCCTTGATTGTACCTCCTCACTTCCTTTCCAGCTCCATCTGACTTGATCCAAAAGTGGCCTGGGTGAAAATTGCCTTTTATTCCCTGCCTGGCGTCTTTATTCCCCTTCAACCCCTGAGCTTATCGGTCGCTTTTAGAAAACGGTGCCAGCTACATGGCTGTTTTATGATTAAAAATAAATAATGGACAATGGCTTTTCCTGTCCACTGTGATTTATCACTTAATAACAAGTGGATTACTCATTTCCTTTGGAAAGTGTCTTTGAAAGGTTTTGAGAAGTATTTTTCACGTTTCTCTATGTCCCCTTTGATTTCTTATCCATGCCTAATATTGCGATACCGCGTTTCGTAGTTGGAACTTTATATATTTGGGTTGCGCTGAAGATGTATCAGCAAAAGAAATGGTTATAGGACTGTTGGAGAACCTATGGCACGCGTGCCACAGGTGGCACGCGGAGCCATATCTGTGGGCACGTGAGCTCAGCTCCAGCGTGCATGCGCGTGCTGGCCAGCTGATTTTCGGGCCTTCTGGGCCCACCGGAAGTTGGGAAGCGGGCTGTTTCCAGCCTCCGGAGGGCCTCCGGGGAGACAGGGAAGGCCATTTTCACTCTCCCTAGGCTCCTAGAAAGCCTCTGGAGCCTGGGGAGGGCAAAAAAGAGGCCTACTGGGCCCACCGTGCCATCGCATGCCAAAAGCGGGGGGAGTGCAGAGGGGTCACACACGCATGTGCAAGGGGGGGCGCATTGAATTATTGGGTGTAGGCACACGTGCGCAGAACCCCCCCCCCCCGCTTTCCCCCCATTTTTGGTATGCAACAGCAAAAAGGTTAGCCATCCCTGTTATAGGAACTCTGTGGACACTCCGGCTTCACTTTGGAGAAGAATTATATCAAGGGTCTTTTCAGGCAGTTGAAATAATTAATCCTGAAAATAAAAAATAATATAGGAAGTTGCTTACCTTGGTCTCAGGTGTCGGATGGCTGGCTGAGGAATTTTGGGAGTTGAAGTCCACTAGTCTCAAAGTTGCCAAGTTTGGAGACCTCTGCCCAAGTTTCTTGAATAATTTGCTTCAAACCTCTGTTCTGAACTCATTGCAATTTTGATTGGACCAGAGTAATTGTTCCCTATTTGGAAGGAACTGGAGTTAGGGCAATCAATTTTCCTTCCCTTTTTATCAGGCATTTTTCAGCTTGTCTTCCTGTGAGTTAAAATATTGGAAGTTGAAAACATGTCAGAGATGAGGAACCTTTGAATGATGAGATATCCCTGGACATTTGTGGGTGGTGTAGAACAGCGGTCACCAACTGGTGGTCTGTGGACCACTGGTAGTCTGTGAGAAAATTTTGGTGGTCCGCAGAAAAATTATTTTGCATTTTTAATATTGCACTAAATCAGGGCTCCTCAAACTACGGCCCCTGAGCAGGATATGTGCAATGAATGTTTGTGTTGCTCCCCTTTTGGGGTCTTTTTGTGCGGGTCGGAGGGAGGCAGAAATTCCGGCTTGGGGTCTGCTTCAGTCTCCTGGTGCGGGGCTTTGGGTGAAGATTGGAAGGAAGCGCCGCTGGTGGTGAAGAGGGCCTCGTTCCAGTGGGACTGCATCATGGCCTGGAACTGGCTGACCATCTCAGCCCTCTGAGCCTCCAGGCGTGGTACCTGGCCTTGCACTCCCGCAGGTCTTCCCTCTGCTTGGAAAGCCTATGCGCGTAGTCCTCAGTGAGGTGCTTCTGCTGAGCCTTCTTCTGGGTCAGATCCAATTTGAACTGAGCCAGCTGTTTTGCCAACTCTTTCTCATGGTGGCTGCTTAGCTCCAACAACTGCTTCCTGTTGGGGCCCTAAGAAGCTCAGGCGGGCAGGCAAGGAGTGGCTGGGAGGGGAGGAGTGAGTAGAGGCTGGCAAGTTGCCCCTCGACGTGAGTGATATCAAGTTGGCCATGTCCACCCAGTCACAGGATCATCTAGCCACGCCCACCCAGCCGGTCATTAGGCAGATCATATTAGTGGTCCACGGGATTTAAAATAATGAATTTAGTGGTCCCTGAGGTCCGAAAGGTTGGTGATCCCTGATGTAGAACACTTCTGGGCCGAATCCTGATGTAAAATGATCAAACAAGGCAATAAGTAAAGATGCATTCTCTTTGAAAATTGATGGGATTTTCTGTGTGCTTTCCTCCTTCTTCTATGAATAAATTATATTTTAGAGCTTATGCTATATTTTGAGTATCTTTCACACTTCAAAATAGCCACGAATCATTCCCAGCTTATGGCAGCAATGGTCACAGATGACGACCGGCCACAAATAAGAAGTTGACTCTTCATTTTGCTAGCACCTGGAAGGTGTGATGTGGTTTTAAATTTGTGGTCTTTTGTATGAAAGAGGCAAGAGGACTTTTCAATGAATGAATCATCTGGCAAGTGGGTGTGGTGATGAAGCAAATTATTATTCTAAGCAGATTATTATTCATGGCTTTTTAAAATAGTTTTGCAGTTCCATGGAATTTTTGTTTGATAGAGAGGTGGTTGATTAGGTGACTCACAGCTGTAGCTGGGAACTTCGGCAAATGGATGAATTGTCTCCCTCTAAAATCATCTCTTGACATTTTAATTAAATCTCAAACTTTCTCCTGTCTAAACTTGGGTGACTCCTTGTGGTTGGAAATTATCAAGGATCTGCTTTGTCTTATCAGAAATTCCAAAGAATTAATGCTTCTCATTGCTTCCTGGGCTTTTGTAGGTTCTGATCTAACTTTGTAAGGGAAGGCTAGGCTCAGTCCTCTTAGGAAATAAACACGCTGCTCCGTTGAAACCTCCCAACTCTTGGAATCCCTTTTCTCTGTCCTGCTTTTCTAAAGACATGTTCATTGACAGCCAAGTCAAACAAGCAAAAACACAGTCAAAAAATGCAGTCAAGGAACATTGAAAAAGGCATCCACGTTCTAGCAAAATGAAGAATGGGGCGAAAACAAAATCCAGACAGAGCAAGAGTCTATATCCCCCTGTTTTTTGAGTTCTCTAGGTAGGATGGAGGTTGGATGGGCTGTGTGCCACATTCCTCTTTGCTAACTCCATGCCATGTCATGCCCAGCATAGTTTTAATGTGTCTCTTTCAACCATCTGACAGTTGGACTCTGAAGAACAAGTGAAGAGATAGTCACTTTGATTCTTGTGCTGTTTTTTCTCCCCTTCACTGCATGGGATAACAGCTCTTTGGAGCAGAATTAAAGTCTTGCAAACAAAGGAAGGGGATTGCAGTGGCTGGTGGACAAATTTGAGTGGTAGCCACCATAACAGTGGTCTTCAGATGGTTGTCGTAAAGGAACCTTGCAGTCCTCAACCAAGAGATCAGTTACCCTTCTTGGTGGGTTTGGGCTGCTAAATTAACTAAATTCCTAAGGATTACATCCCCATCCAGCTGAACTTTTCAGGCCAACCTTGGGCAAAATTGGGATAGAGCTGCTTAACAACCTAAAGCAGAAATGAAGAAGTTTCTTGAATGAGAAGCGAAACATTTTAAAGGGGGGAAAAAACCAAGCCCAGCTGCCTGTTTGAAAAGCACCTTTGGGACAGTCGTGACCTGGATGATTGAGAATCTCCATAGACATTTAACCTAAAGCAGTATTTCTCAACTTAAATCTACTTTTAAGATGAGTGGACCTCAACTGAAGTTGAAGTCCACACCTTAAAATAGCCAAAGTTGAGGAACACAGATCTAGAATATGTGTATGAGTGAACCGAATTTCCAAAGCTTATTGCTTGTTCTTTACATCCGGTTGGAGAGCCTTCTTGAGAGTACATTTTGCTTCACTTAATCTCCACATTTACATACCCTGTTTTTTAGTCTCTAAACGGAAGTGATATCTAAGTTTCCTTATGTACTGAGCTGTTGAGGTGGCCCCTGAAAAGGATATCCCATAACTACAGAATTGTGTTGTCGATCTGTACCTTTCTGATTACTTCCTTTACTGGCCAATGTGTAGTGTGCCATTAAGATGTTTCCTTATTTGAAGACAGCGTGTCATGGCTGGGAAAACCTAGGGAAGCAATGACTTGGTACTTGTTGTTTATTTGTGTTTTTGAGGGTTTGCCAATAACAGTGAATTCATTTTTCTGGCCTTATGCCAGGAGCAAGAAAAGAGCAAGACATTGAGATAGGCATCCGTTAAAAATTATTATGAAAAGCGTGTGGCTTGCATATTTCAAACTATCTACAGCTATTTTTCAGGTAAGTTGAAATCCTATGGCCCACTACATTGTCTTAAACAAGAAGATGTGTCCAGGGCTTTATCTATCAAGGATCCCTTAAATGCAAAAGCTGCATATTTGGAGCTTATTAAAAAGCAGAATTACTTCTACTTGTTCATCCTCACCCAGTAGTGTTTCAAATGTATTGGAATACAATTCCCATTGCCTGCTAGCTATTAGGATTCAAAGGGGTAGAGGGGAATGTTATAATCTAGTATATCTGGAAAACAGAAGTTCGGGAAAATAGCAATAGCACTTATATTGTAGTATAGCCTGTATTGTCACTGTATAACATGTATACAACAAAATTGGTCAATATACTGCTTCACAGTGCTTTATAGCACTCTCTAAGCAGGTTACAGAGTCAACCTATTGCCCACAACAATCTGGGTCCTCATTTTACCGACCTTGGAAGGATGGAAGGCTGAGTCAACCTTGAGCTGGTCTGGATCGAACTCCTGGCAATTGGCAGAATTCACCTGCAATACTGCATTTTAACCACTGCACCACCATAGCTCTTTACACCAGATGACCACTCTAAAAGGACTTCCCAAGCTTCCTCAGTCAAACCAATAATTCTCTAACTCAGAAGCTACCTACTACAGGTAGCCCTCGACTTAACGACCACAATTGAGCCCAAAATTTGTGTCATTAAGTGAGTTTTGCTCCATTTTATGATCTTTCTTGCCTTCGTTGTTAAGTGAATCAGTGGAGTTGATTAGTTAGTAACCCTGACTTGTATACTGTTCAATAGTGCTTTATAGCACCCTCTAAGGGGCTTACAGAGCCAGCCTATTGCCCCCAACAGTCTGGGTCCTCCTTTTACCAACCTCAGAAGGATGAAAGGCTAAGTCTACCTTGAGCCCCGTGACCATCAGGATTCAACTCCAGGCTGTGGGCAGAGTTTGCCTGCAATACTGCAAGCACACCTACCACTGCGCCAGGGGTGAAATCCTGCAGGTTTTGACAGGTTCTGGAGAACCGGTAGCGGAAATTTTGAGCAGTTCAGAGAACCGGCAAATGCCACCTCTGGCTGGCCCCAGAGTGAGGTGGGAATAGAGATTTTGCAATATCCTTTCCTCAGGAGTGGGGTGGGAGTGGAGATTTTGCAGTATCCTTCCCCTGCCACACCCACCAAGCCACGCCATGCCCACCAAGCCACGCCCACAGAACCAGTAGTAAAAAAATGTGGATTTCACCACTGCACTGGGCTACCAGGGCTGTATGTTTCCCAGGGCCAAGGAAGAGTCGGGTGAGGGTGGGGTTAACCTGGTTTATCACTCACAATTTTGCCAAGGACCGTGTTGGGCCTGCTAGGCGTCAGATTGACAGTCAATGTCAGTTGCTTTTGGAGCAGGCCGGCTAGGATAAGGAGTTCAAAGGAAAATGCAATTAAGCTTTCTGGATATCAAACAGGCTGACTAATAGGGCATTGCCTTCCTCCCAGAGTAGGGAAAACTGACAGATGGCTGGTTCTTCAGGTGTTTAACATCTCTACCTCCCATGGCCATCCCAGGGCTGTTGCGTGTTTTCCACCTGCTTCTCGGAGTGGGTAGCCAAATTTGCATAAGGCTTTCGTTGCACTGTTGCTAATAAACACACGACCAGCCTGCATCAGCTCTTCTGATCTCTGCTCCAGTTTCTCAATAGTTAGCAGGATGACCCAGCTCGGTTAGGATTTGGGAGACGGAGGGAGAGAGGGGGAAGGCTGTCCCAGGTCTCGCCCTGTCTCCTAAATTGTGCCCCGTGGCGATGGTCTTCTGCAATTGATCTCTGAATTGGTAGCCTTCCCTTCTTGCTTTCTCCGTGTTCTTTCGCTGTGTTCAAGTTACTTTCCTTGAGCTGCAAATGAATGCTTTTGCGTGTGTGAGCATGTCTCCAAAGGCCAGGGTGTGACTTTTAAACCGTGTTGCTTGTGCCCAGGTGGATGGAGAAACCACCTTCCTTGCCTGGGTGATTCCCCAGTATTTGCTGTCCTTCCGCCTCGCCAGCTCAGTCCTCCTTGCTGTGCACAACCCGATGCATTGTACTGTATGTAAGCATCTACGTTCCTTGTTGCCATTGGACGCCTTCCCAAAACCCAAATTTTTTAAAACCTAGGTGCCAGATTCCCTCCCTTTAACATTTCAAGCCAATAGAGTCCTTTTTTTTTTTTTGGCTGGCGACGAGGTAAGCAAATTCCAGCTTACTATGTGGCCTGGAAAGGCTGTAACTTCTTTCAGTGGGAGGATTGCGTTTGCGTTTTTCGGTTTTCACTCCCTGTTTTCCAGAGAATTTGTGGGTTTTCATCAAAAGCAAGCCAGCCAAAAACAAGCACCTTGGATGTTTTCCCATCTCCCCTGTGTGTGAGTCCTGGGGTTCATCTTCTCCCACACTTCAAAAGATCTGATCTTGGGAACCAACCTGGCCATTAGAACAACCCAGGCCGGGCTGAGTGAGCAACCCGGAAACTTAAAAAGCATTGTGCTGTGGGAATGCACTTATGTAAAAACAATATATAAACATCGCTCCAGCCCAACATTTCACCAAGTGCGGATGTGTCATGTTTTAAGTGGGACAAAAGGAGGGCCGTGCAGCTCCTAGGATTACTAACTACTTACTGTAAAGAGCGCCTCATTCTCCTGAATCCACTCCAAATTCTGAGCTCTTTTTCTCGCCAAGAACTGACAAGCGATGAGGGCAGCTTTTGCTGCGTCATATTTTTCTCCTGGCCTCTTGCAAGTTGTTTGGGAAATAAATGTAGCCCGTCCCGGGACTTGGATTGTTCTTTTAGTGTTAAGAGTGAGGGCTTGCTCTTACATAACCTTGTTTTCTCCCTTTCCAGCTGCTTTCGCAAAGAGTAAGCAAGATTGGTCATGTAACCTAGATAATGATTTGGTTCCTTTTTTTCTTACACCACTTGATTGCCACTTTGTAAAAGGGTATTTTGGGCATATTGATGAACCAGCTGCCTCTGGTTACATCTGGGGTTTTTGAGAGGGGTTATGGAGGACTCTTCAGCGCATAAATGTGGGTGGTTTGGAAGCTTTGATTGAAATTGTGGGGCTTCAGAAAATATTGGCTGTTCTTTTTGCCTCAAATGGGGCTCCTATTTGTTAATTTTTCCAAGCAAAAGATTTAATCTTCAGTAATTTAAGTAAGGAAACGCTCGCTTCTTGCTGTGAGTAGACTTGGAGATGTTTTATCTTCCTCTCGGGAGTCTCCGATGAAAGTGATTCACTTTGGAATGAGCCTCTGAACTTGTTTGGGAAATTCAAGATTTCAACACTGAGACGGGAGTGCACATGTTTCTGAATTTTTTAAAAAAACATTTTTGGAGGGCAGCAACAATCTCCCCTCTAATTACCAGCTATTCATAACACTCTCATAAGATTTGAAGTGCCTAAAATTGTAATCAAATGTTGTACCATGGCTATGATAATTAGACATTTTTTCTGATGTCTCTTGCGCAGTAGGTAGCAGTGCAGTTCTAGGCTGCATTAACAGAGGAATAGCGTCAAAGCAACGAGAAGTGATAATACCGCTTAACACTGCACCGGTGAAAATCACATCCAGTTCTGGTCATCACAATACAAAAAAGATGCTGAGATTGTGGAAAGTGTGCAGAGAAGAACAGCAAAAAATGATAATGGGTCTGGAGGCTAAATTGTATGAAGAACGGTTGAGGGAGCTAGGTTATGGCTAGCCTATGGAAGAGAAGGTTTGGGAGGAGGACATGATAACTATCTTCCAGTACTTGAGGGACTGTCACAATGAAGAGGGGATTGACTTATTCTCCAAAGCCCCAGAGGGCAGGACAAGAAGTAATAGGTGGAAGCTTGTCAAAGAGAGATATAATCTAGAAATAAGGAGAAATTAGTTGACAGTGAGAACAATTCATCAGTGGAACAGCTTGCCTCATGGAGTTGTGGGTACTGGAAGTTTTCAAAAATAGACTGGGCTGGGATGGTACAACATTGCTGCCTTGAACAAAGGGTTGGACAAGAAGACTTCCTAGGTCCCTTACAGTCCCATGATTCTACGAAAAGAATTCTGAATTTCTCTCGACATATTTTAATAAATTAAACTCGTTTTGGAATGAGACCCGACACAGATCTGGAAGCTGTGATTGAGGCCATCCAGCCCAGGGCCCTGTATAGTGTAAGAATCCGGATTAAAGCATTCCGGGCAGACGGATGTCTAGCTTTCCCATGAGCACATTCAGTGGGGGTGCTGACCCCCCCCACCCTCCTGAGACATAGAATCAGAATTAAACTGCTAAAACCTAGAGGCACTTTTCCTAACCTTTTAATCAGAACATGCTTGCCTATAACTTCATTATTCCATGCCCTGATTTCTGGGGAGATGGAATGAAACTTTCTGTGTGAGAAACCCCCATCAGGGGCTTGGAAGGTGTATGACAGACCCTCTCAATGTGATACAAGGCTAAACTTGTCCCCCTCCCTCAATCTTCCTTCAGGGTGAATATGATCCATGCATAACAGAGTGCTTCTACTTCCCAACTTCCGAAGCTGCCTTGTGTCGCACAGGCTAAAATGCATTTCCCTTTTTAGCAGCTGTGTCACACAGATGACTCACATTCAACTTTTGATGGTGTTAACCTAGTTCACATTTAATCTCCTGAAAGTGTCTCTGAGCCCAGGAAGTGTCAGTATAATGCATCTTTGCCACAGAAGCTTTTTCTAAGATAGTGTTTATTACGTCCTCCTCGCAGGGCCGGATTTTCCTATAGGCTAACTAGGCTTCAGCCTAGGGCCTCAAGATCAAGAGGGGCCTACATTCAAATTGTTAGCAAAATTAAAATTGCATTTTCACTATAGGTGAAAGGGCCTCATAAGTGGAATAGCCTAGGGCCTCTTTTCATCTAAATCCGGCCCTGCCTCCTCGGTTCCCATGTGATCCTGGAGAGAGATGCAGCTGCTTCCAAACATCAGAATGGGGTCTATGACAAGTCACCACATCCAACTTGCCATGGCCAACTCACTGTGGGACAATTGGCTGCAGAAGAGTTACACCAGGGGTCCCCAAACTTGGCAGCTTTAAAGACTTGTGGACTTCAACTCCCAGAATTCTCCAGCCAGCAGATCTCTGAGTTACACTAATATCAAAAAATAAAAATAAAAATGGTGGAATAGAATCATTAAAGAAAGGATGGAAAAGGAGGGACAGCATCAAATGTGAATGGCAAAAATTTAAAACATTTATTTATTTATTTTAAATAATTAAATTGAATTGTTAAATTGTCCTGCCGCAAGTTGTCTCATAGCAAGTTGGCTTTGGCGAGTTGGCTGCAGCAACTTGTCCCATTCCAATCAGGGCGAGGGGTAGCATTGGCCTTGTGGCATCCTTGGAAGCAACTTCAGAGGTAGGCTCCAAAACAGTGTATCTGAGATAGTTAGGCTTTCTTACAAAGGCATGAGTTTGGAAGCAGGGGTGAAATCCAGCAGGTTCTAACAGGTTCTGGAGAACCAGTAGCGGAAATTTTGAATAGTTCGGAGAACTGGCAAATACCACCTCTGGCTGGTCCCAAAGTGGGGTGGGAATGGAGATTTTGCAATATCCTTCCCCCAGGAGGAGAAGAAATTGAGATTTTGCAGTATCCTTCCCCTGGAGTGGGGTGGGAATGGAGAATTTGCAATATCCTTCCCCTGCCACGCCCACCAAGCCAATCCCACAGAACCAATAGGGAAAAAATTTGGATTTCACCCCTGCTTGGAAGCATCTTTGTATACCTGTGTAACCTTCCACGATCACTTGAGATACCAACCTATCTCTTGTTAGGAAATTCCTGCCTCCAGGGTCACTGATTGATCCCACTTGTGTTGACAGACAGTTGGAGTTAGTTCTTCACAAGTAGGATTAATCAAGGAGGCCTTGACAGATCTTCCTGTACTAAGTGTTGCATTTAAGTCAATTTAGCACAGGATGGAGAGGAGTGTGAATGGTTTTCCTCATTTCTTAAATAATGTAATCAAGTTTGATTGAATCAGTTTTGGTTTGCAGGGGACTCATTGAGGCTTGCGTGCTGCAGCTTTTTGGACCTTTATCGGAGGGTTTTAAGACACAGGAAGTTGTGGAAGGCAATAGGAATGAAATTAAACTCCCTTTTGTTTAATTAAATCAGGGGTGGCAACGAATGGCCCTTTTATGATTTGTGGACTTCAACTCCCAGAATTCCTGAACCAGCCATGGCTGACTCAGGAATTCTGGGAGTTGAAGTCCATGAGTCATAAAGGGGGCCATCCTTCCCCACCTTGGGTGCAAATGGATCTGAAAAATGTGTGCTCCTTTTCTTCTATAATAACAATCTAAGGGTTGTTATGAAGGGGTTTTTAAGGGGAGTTTTAATGGTTTTTAACACTTAATATTGATTTTGTCTGTTTTTATTGCTGGGAGCCGCCCTGAGTCCTTTCCAGAGAGAGGGCAGCATATAAGCTTAATTAATAAATAAATAATAAATAAATCTTGCATCTTTTCAATAGGATATTTAGATTTCATTGTTCAACACCCAAACCTCCCCCAAATATCTTTACATTTCCCTCCCTCCAAAAACTGATCAACTTGGAGTATCAGCCTATCGGCCGTTCAAAAAAAAAAAGCAGCGAGCCTGGATTTAATCAGGGCGACTGTTGATCAAATCTCATCTTTTTCCTCATTCATGTCTGTGTTTTATCATGAAGTGATAATGGTTGCTCCCATTTCAATGGTAGTATTGGCATTTTAGTTGATTCCCGCCCCCCCCCCCCCAAAAGCCTTTCCTGGAAATTTGGACCTTCTACTAGAAGACAAACAACATTTGATTTGCTTATTACCGTAACTTCTTTGCAGCAGGACAGGCTGGAAGTAGGAAGTCTCAACTCTGCTGCTAGGCCCTGAGGAAATCTATGAGGTAAAGAATTTGCGTCTATTGAGTAGCTGTGTTTGTCCTGAAATGTCAGTTGTGCAACAAAATACCTTTGTCTTTGCCTGGTTTTGAAAGAGGGGAGTTGTTTATTGATTAATTGATTGTTAGTCCTCTGTCCTGTTTTTTCCTTCGGATTGCATATGTAGCAGTTCATTTTAAATTCCAGCTATTCTTTGAGGTAAACATGGCCGAGAGAGAGTAATTGCCCTTAAATCACTTAGCAAGCTTTGAACCTGAGGATGGCCCTGAACCAGGGGTGAAATGCTCCCGGTTTGGACCGGATCGCCCGATCCAGTAGCGTTGGCGGCGGGTGGTTCGGAGAACCGGTAGCAAAAATCCTTGCCCCCCCCATGCCCAGCTGAGCCGCACGATCATCAGAGGCTTTTTTTTTTTTTTTTTACTTTTAAAAGCATTTTTTTTACAACCTCTTCCGATGAAAAAATGCTTTTAAAAGTAAAAAAAAAAAAAGCCTCTGATGATCGCGCGGCTCAGCTGGGATCCTCAGAGGCTTTTCAAAGCATTTTTTTCTGCAACCTCTTGGCTGAAGAGGTGGTAAAAAAAATGCTTTGAAAAGTCTCTGACGATCCCAGCTGAGTTCCCTGATCGGCAGAGGCTTTTCAAAGCATTAGAAAAAATGCTTTGCAAAGTTTTTTTTTTTTTAAGTTGGCCACAGTAGTAACAGATTTTACATTTCATCCCTGGGTGGAAATCTAATAGGAACCATATTAAGTAGGTGCCTGACTCACTGTTCCCATGCTTTTGAGTGCAAAGGTGGATTTGACATATTTGATTAAGCTGAATATATATTTTTTTAAATCCTAGACTCTGTAAATAAATAGTGTGATGAGAACGGCTCAGGTGTTATGGAAAGCGGAGTTTGGCTTGCAACACTCATATGGCACGTATTTGTTCCTTAGATGTTCCGCAAGCAATTCTCGGCCACTGTTCTGAGCTTGTAAAGAGCCTCTTGACTTGTTCAATAGGAAGCTCAATGGCGTATCAACCATGGATGAGTCAGTAACTCTCTGTATCTTGTGGCTGGCTTCATTCCCTGATATTTTTTTATTTGTCCCTTTGCCAATTATTATCCGAAATGCATTTGCTAATTGGTGGGTTTGAGTGGCCAGGCAGACGTCATGGAGAAAGGTGATGGAGGAGAAAATATTTTTTTCTCCTTTTGGTACGTCAATAACAGTTTCTGGTTGCTGGCATATTAATAGAACATAGAATAATAGAGTTGGAAGGGACCTTGGAGATCTTCTAGTCCAACCCACTGCTCAGGCAGGAGACCCTATACCAGGGGTGAAATGTAAAATGTGTTACTACCAGTTCTGTGGGCGTGGCCAACTTTTTTTTTTTTAACTTTTCAAAGCATTTTTTCTACTGCTTTGAAAAGCCTCTGCCGATCAGGCAACTCAGCTGGGATTGTCAGAGAAGCTTTTAAAAAAATGCTTTGAAAAGCCTCTCTGACAATCAGGCAACTCAGCTGGGATCGTCAGAGACTTTGCAAAACATTTTTTCTAATGCTTTGAAAAACATCTGGCGATCAGGCAACTCAGCTGGGATGAGCAGAGACTTTTCAAAGCATTTTTTTTTTTTTACCACCTCTTCAGCCAAGAGGTTGCAGAAAAAAATGCTTTGGAAAAGCCTCTGAGGATCCCAGCTGAGCCGCACGATCATCAGAAGCTTTTTTTTTTTTTTTTTTACTTTTAAAAGCATTTTTTTCGTCGGAAGAGGTTGTAGAAAAAATGCTTTTAAAAGTAAAAAAAAAAAGCCTCTGATGATCGTGCGACTCAGTTGAGCATGGCGGGGGAGGGCACAGGGATTTTTGCTACCGGTTCTCCGAACCACCCACCGCCATCGCTACTGGATCGGGCAATCCGGTCCGAACCAGGAGCATTTCACCCCTGCCCTATACCATCCCAGCCATATGGTTGTCCAGTCTCTTTTTGAAAGCCTCTAGAGATGGACCAACCAACCACAACATCTTGAGGCAAGGTACTCCATTGATTGATTGCTCTCATCCTTATGAAATTTCTCCTTCGTTCTAGACTTCTAGATAAATAGGTTCTCTCTCTCTCTCTCTCTCTCATCTATCTATCAATCATCCATCCATCTATCTATCTATCTATCTATTTATTTTTTTTTTTTATTTTATTTTATTTTATTTTATTTTGAATTTATATACCACCCTTCTCCCTGAGGACTCAGGGCGGTGAACAGCCAAGTAAAAACATCAAGTACAAATATTAAAATACAGTTAAAATATACATATATAAATTTGGCCCCATTAATTAAAAACAATAAACAAAACACTTAAAAACACTTAAAAAAATTAGGCCAGCCCGGCTTGCTGGAAAAGGAAAGTTTTAAGGGCACGGCGGAAGGCACCGAGGTCTTGGATTCTCCTTATCTCTGGAGGCAATTGATTCCAGAGGGTAGGTGCCCCCACAGAGAAGGCCCTCCCCCTGGGGGTTACCAGCCTGCACTGTTTGGCTGATGGCACCCCGAGGAGGCCCTCTCTGTGGGAGCGCACAGGTCGATGGGAGATCGTCGGGAGATCTGTCTGTCTGTCTGTCTGTCTGTCTGTCTATCTATCTATCTATCTATCTATCTATCTATCTATCTATCTATCTAGTCTGTCTGTGTTTCCTTTTTCTAATGTAATTGGGAAATTTCACTGGCAGCTTATTTTGCTCTTCTTCCTGCCTAACTATACTGGTGAGAGTCCTGCCTATTAGCTTTTGATAATTAGCTGGTTCTGCTAACGGGAAGTTAAAGGAAGAAGGCTCTCTTTTAACTTCTGTTCATCTACTCCAGCTTTCTCCAACTTGCTGCTCTCCAGATCCTGACTGACTGGAGAAGTATTCTGGGATTTGCCAAAACCCTAACTAATATCTGCTTGGTCTCAATGAATCTTCCTCAGTCTGATGTTCTTTTTGGACTGCAAATCCCAAATTCTCCAGATTAGATTTTGGCAAGGAGAAATATATGTTGATGCTGTTGGTTATAAGCCGGTACAGTATTTTTTTTTTTTTGCTTTAATTTATATGCCACCCTTCTCCGGAGACTCGGGCGGCGTACAATGCGTTAAGCAATAGCCTTCATACTTTGAATATTTATACCAAGTCAGCTTATTGCCCCCACAATCTGGGTCTTCATTGCAACATCTGAGCAAATGGATTGTTTTGGAAACTTTGCGCTAGGCAAAGTAGCCTTTGCAATAAAAGAAAAAAGATACTTCCAGCCCTCTTCCAAGATTTACTTGTTTCCTTTTCTTTCCTTCCTACATATAAGCAAACAGGTGGCTTATATGAGCCACAGTGGTGCAGTGGTAGGAGTGCAGTACTGCAGGCTACTTCTGCTGACTGCCAGCTGACTGCAATTTGGGAGTTCAAATCTCACCAGGCTCAAGGTTCATTCAGCCTTCCATCCTTCCGAGGTGGGTAAAATGAGGACCCAAAATTGTTGGGGGCAATATGCTGACTCTGTAAACAGCTTAGAGAGGGCTGTGAAGCACTGTAAAGCGGTATATAAGTCTAAGCTCTATTGCTATATGGAGCTTGCCTTCTGATGAACTACAAACTTGACTTAAGACCAGTGGTGAAATGTAAAATTTGTTACTACCGGTTCTGTGGGCATGGCTTGGTGGTGGTGGGAATGTGACTGGGTGAGCGTGACCAACTTTTCTTTTTTTTACTTTTAAAAGCATTTTTTTCTACAAACTCTTCCGCTGAAGAGGCTGTAAAAAAAATGCTTTTAAAAGGCTCTGACGATCCCAGCTGAGCCGCACGATCATCAGAGGCTTTCTTTTTTTACTTTTAAAAGCATTTTTTTGGCCGAAGAAAAAAATGCTTTTAAAAGTTAAAAAAAAAAGCCTCTGATGATCGCACGGCTCAGCTGGGCGTGCGGGGGGGACAGGGATTTTTGAGATCTCAGAAGCATCCGCTGCCATCGCTACCAGATCAGGTGATCCGGTCCGAACCGGGACCATTTCACCCCTGCTTAAAACCGCTTTTATGCCTAAAGCAGGATTAGAATTCACCGTCAACTGGTGTTTGGCCTAAAGTCACCCTTTTAGCTTTGATGCCTAAAGCAGGACTAGAATTCTCAATCTCCTGATGATTGGTCTGATCACCCAGCTGGATTTCATGTCTAAGGCAGGACTAGAATTCAGTCTCCTAGGTTTCTAGCCTAACTATCAGATCAAACTGGCTCTAATTGGAATTTATAATTGGAATTTATAATTGAAACCAATTTTTTAAAAAAGGAAGCTCACAGCATAATTCTGGACCCAAATCCGGTCGTAAATTGAGGTCTACCTGTATAAAGTAACAATTAATACGATTGTGTGTGCAAGAGCTAAAATCCTTCTAGTCCAAGAAGTGGATCTAAACAAATCAGCCAATTAATTAATGGGATCTCCATTAAAGCACTAAACTCTCTGGGGGAGTTGCAGGAAGCATGAGGAAGAGCTGCTTCTGTCCTAGGTAAATGAGACTGGTTGTTTCTTCTCTGCCAAAATCAGCCAGGGCTTGTGTGAATCTTAAGTCTAGATCAGCTACTGATGGTTGATCTGCATTGAGAAGCTTGGCCAAAGCTCTGCCTTTAATCCCCTTTTTACAGTAATCATCAGGCAGAACACCTGTGCAAGCTTTTGTGAGAGGCGATCCCAAAAAACTTCTGAAGTGTTGAGATGTTTTTGTTCCCCGTGTCCTTACACTGCTCATTAGTGAACCGGCAGCCTGAGTTTGGAATCAGATCTGACACGGTGAAAATGATAAACAGGAGCAGATGCAGAATTGAAAACAAAATGTGCGTGGATAGATTTCTCTTCTCTTCTTCTCTCTTCTGTCTTCCCCCTCCCCCAGCATTATCATGGGACACACTTTGCAGTGGCATAACTGAAATCTACTACAGGTAGAATAACAGAATAGGAAGGAACCTTGTAGGACTTATAGTCCAACCTCCTGCTCAAGCAGGAAACCCTATACCAGTGATGGCTAACCTATTTGCCATCGCGTGCCAAAAGCGCGGGGGGGGGGGGAGGTGTCAAGCACACACGTGCCTACACCCATAATTCAATGTGCCCCTCCCCCGTGCATGCATGTGTGACCCCCCTGTGCTCCCCCCCGCTTTTGGCACGCGATGGCACTGTGGGCCCAGTAGGCTGTTTTTTGCCCTCCCCAGGCTCCAGAGGCTTCCTAGGAGCCTGGGGAGGGCAAAAACAGCCTTCTCCACCCAGCCGGAGGCCAGAAACGGCCCGTTTCCTCATTTCTGGTGGGCCCGAAAATCAGTTGGCTGGCGTACGCATGCATGCTGGGAGCTGAGCTAGGGCAACGCTCTTTGTACCCTCTGGAGCCAACCTTCGTACCTTCCGCCGTGAGCTTAAGATCTGGCTGTTTAAACACCCTAGCCAGGACTGATGGGGACTGTTTTAAATTGGTTTTTAGTCTGTTTTAGTCTGTTTTAATTTGTATTTATTGGGATTGTTTCATTGATGTGAGCCGCCCTGAGTCCTTCGGAGAGAGGGTGGCATATAAATCCAATAAATAATAATAATAATGCTTACATGCCCACAGATATGGCTCTGCGTGCCACCTGTGGCACGTGGGCCATAGGTTTGCCATCACGGCCCTATACCATTTCAAACAAATGGTTATCCAATCTCTTCTTAAAAACCTCCAGTGTTGGAGCATCCACAACTTCTGGAAGCAAGTCTTTTCCACTGATTGGTCCTTGAATTACCACCGCAATTTCTGTTGCTAACCAAGACAACTGTTAAGTGAGTTTTGGCCCATTTTATGACCTTCCTTGCCACAGTCGTTTAAATGAATCAGTGCAGTTCTTAAGTTAGTAACACGGTTGTTAGGTGAATCTGGCTTCCCCATTGACTTTGCTTGTCAGAAGGTCGCAAAAGGGGATCACATGACCCTGGGACACTGCCACCGTCATAAATATGAGCCACTTGCCAGGCGTCTGAATTTTGATCACTTGACTATCAGGACGCTGCAATGGTTTTAAGTGTGAAAAAACGATCAAACGTCACTTCTTTCAATGCCATTGTTTTTAAATGGTGACTAAGCAAACTGTTGTAAGTCGAGGATTACCTGTATATACCTGCACCATGCATCTGTTCTTATGATAAGACGAAGGAAGGGACATCAGCGCTGGAGAAACTGGTTTAGTAGCACTTCAGATGTTTATAACATTTAAATCTGTGCTTAGATTGGATTTCTCTGATAAATACTATTGGGAATATGCCTCTCCCTCCCTCCCTTTCCCCCCCCCCAGTGGTGAAATGTAAAATTTGTTGCTACTGGTTCTGTGGGTGTGGCTTGGGCATGGCTTGGTGGTGGGGCGTACATGTGACGGTGGGCGTGGCCAACTTTTTTTTTTTTTTTTTTTTTACTTTTTAAAGCATTTTTTAACTACCTAATCGCCAGAACCGGTAGTACAAAAATGCTTTAAAAACGTAAAAAAAAAAAAAAAAAAGGTTCCAATGATCACAGCTGTGCCGCGCGATCGACGGAACCTTTTTTTTAAAAAACTTTTTTAAAAGCATTTTTTTTTACTACTGATTCGCCTGAACTGATAGTTTTTATCAATACCGATTCGTCCGAACCGAGCGAACCAGTAGCAATTCACCCCTGTATGTATATATGTATATATAAGTATATGTGTGTGTATGTATATATATGTGTGTGTGTGTGTATGTATAGTGTGTATGTGTGTGCATCTTTTAGATTAGAGGGAAGGACCATTTCTATAGGGCCTGCCTTTTGCCTCCTGTGCGCCTCTCCTCCCTCTTCTTTAGCTTTTCAGTCTTCTTTGGATGGGGAAACCTGAAAGAGGCCGTGTGTGTGTGTGTGTGTGTGTGTGTGTGTGTGTGTGTGTGTGTATTTGTACTCTCTGGCTTCCACCTGCTTGTATCTGAGATTCAATTTCAGAGGCTCACCCAAGTTCTGTAAATTAAAGCATCCGTAACACGCTGGGGGTTTTCCCAGCCGGTGAAGCAGCCAGGCAGCGATTAATTCTACAAGTTGCAAATTGGCGTAGGTAGCTGAGAAGGGAAGCTTGCACAGGGCAGGTGAGATCATCTAGTAATCTCCTTTAATGCCTGGTAAGTGCCTTTTCCTTTTATAGGTTTGCTCCCGTTCTGGCAGGACACCTGCTCTCTCTCTCTCTCTCTCTCAGCTGCTAAGAAGCTGAATGTAATCAACTCAAAAAATCTGCTTGGCCACTCAAAATGTGAGCTTGTTTCTTAAGTAGGGAGAAGCATTATTTTGAGGATGGCGCAGAAGAAGTTTAAAAATACAGGTGGTCCTTGACTTACAACCATTTGTTTAGTGGCCGTTCAAAGTTCCAAAGGCACTGATAAAATGACTTAACGGCCATTTTTCACACTTACGTCTGTTGCAGCATCCCCACGATCACCCGATCAAAATTTAGATGCTTGGCAACTGATTCATATTTATGCAGTGTCCCGGGGATCACGTGAATCCCCGTCTGATGAGCAATGCCAGATTCACTGGCATCCCCAGATTCCATGGGGAATGCCAGATTCACTTTACAACCATGTTACTAACTTAACAACTTGCAGTGATTCACTTAGCAACCATGGCAAGAAATGTCATAAAATGGGGCAAAATTCATCTGACTTAGCAACAGAAATTTTGAGTTTAAATTGTGGTTGCCAGTTTAGTTGCCTGTCAGGATTTAGGATGGAAAGGAGGCAGGTGTGCATCTAAACAGCTGAAAACCCAGAATCGGAGTTTGTAGATGAAAAAGTACAAATCAGCTTGTTGTGCCCAGAGGAAACTGGTCTGGTCCAAAGGGACATTTCCAATTTAGAGTCCCCATGGGATAAATTTACCACCTGCTGTTTATACTTTCAGTATAATTTTGTCATTTAATAATCGGAGGATGTTTCAGCTTTTGAAGTCGCCGTCCTTGGCTGCAGGTATTCAAAGAGAAGCTTACAAGATACTGATCACTTTCAAAGGGAGCAGAGCAAAAGGCTTATTTGCAGGCTAATCTCATAATTTGACCCTAGATGGTGTAAGAAAACATTAGGCTGAGTCAGACCTGCCATAAGGAATGAACACAGGTAGTCCTCGGCTTACGACTACAATCTAGCCCAAAATTTCTGTCCTTAAGGGAAGAGATTGGTTAAGTGAATTTTGCCCCATTTTACAACCTTCCTTGCCACAGTTGTTAAGTGAATCACTGCAAGTTGACAAGTGAGTGACCTGGTTGTTAACTGAATCTGGCTTCCCCATTGACCGCTTGTGTGAAGGTCGCAAAAGGGGATCACGTGACCTTGGGACACAGTAATGGTCATAAATATGAACCAGTTGCCAAGCATCTCAATTTTGATCACGTGATCCTGGGGATGTTGCAAAGGTTGTAACTTTGAATGGTCACTAAACGAACTGTTGTAAGTCAAGTACTACCTATACTCGCTTCCTAAGTGATGGCTGGTCATTTCATTCACTGTAGCTAGCTCCTGGTTTGCTTAATACAACTTGGCTATTTATTTAAATACAAGACTGGGTTTTAATGACCCATCAGTGGAATAAAACATCTCAAAAATCAAAATGTTCCCCTCATAAAGGTGACACTTGTGTTCCTGAATGGGTTCACACCAGGGGTGAAATGCTCCTGGTTTGGACCGGATCACCCGATCCGGTAGCGATGGAGGTGGGTGGTTCGGAGAACCGGTAGCAAAAATCCCTGCCCCTCCCTGCCCCCTCCTTGCCCCCCATGGCCAGCTGAGCCACACAATCATCAGAGGCTTTTTTTTTTAATTTTTAAAAGCATTTTTTCTACAACCTCTTCGGCCGAAAAAATGCTTTTAAAAGTTAAAAAAAAAAGCCTCTGATGATCGCACGGTGATCAGAGGTTCTTCAGAGAATGTAGAAAAATGCTTTTAAAAACCTCTGTTGATCCAAGCTGAGTTGCCTGATCGTCAGAGGCATTTAAAAGAAAAAAAGCCTCTGCCGATCAGGCAACTCAGCTGGGATCATCAGAGTCTTTTGAAAGCATTTTTTAACAACCTCTTCCCAGAAGAGGTTGTAGAAAAAATGGTTAAAAAAAAAAAAGGCCACACCCACCCAGTCCCATTGCCCCCATCACCACCAAGCCACGCCCACAGAACTGGTAGTAACAAATTTTAGATTTCACCACTGGTTCACACATGCTTTTGCTGTAAGACCCAGGTTTTAATTTCAAGATGTCAAATACACAACAATTAAAAATACTTTGAAATCCATTTCCGGTCTCCTCTTTCTGTTGAGAAATAATTTATTGCGTCTATTTGATTTATCTAGAGAGCAGACCAAACTGTATGGAAATAACAGTTTGCTTAGTGGAGGATAAAAAAAAAATGTTACAGGAAAATCAGGAAAGGGCAGCAACAATTTAATGATATACCTTATTATTTAATGTATAACTTTCAAAGGAAGTCTAATAAGATTCCTAAGAGATAAGAATTCAAGAGCCAAACTGAATTTTGGCAATCGGAGCCATCCGGATAGAGCACTGAAAAGTAACACAACATTTCCCTTTGTGCAAATTTGGCACAAGATCCAGGCGCCTTTGCAGATTGTCCTCTCTGTTAATGTTAAAAGTTGTGAGAAGCCGCGCAGGGCATTGTGTGTTTAGGACGCTGGCATAACAGCACCTTTCTTTTATCCTGGTTTGTTTTGTTTCATTCTTCTTTCCACAGACTCCCTTTCCCTCTTTTCTGGAGTTTTAGAACTTCGGAAAGCTTTCTGTTTCCATAATTGTAATTGAAGGCTGTCAATCAAAAGCCTCTTGCCATGGAGACTAGGCAAGGATTAATCTATTCTATTTCCTTCTCTGCTGTTCTCCTTGTCCTGGAGAGAGACAGACAGATAGTAACAGATTAACCGAGTTGGAAGGGAGCTTGTAGGTCATCTAGTCCAGTGGTCCCCAACCTTTTTATCGCCGCGGCCCGCTGAGCGCGCGCAGGGGTGGGGGCACGGCCCAGGAGCTTTTGCGCACGGCCCATTGCGCACGGCCCAGGAGCCTTTGCGCTGCAGCGTTCATGTCCCCCGGCCGCTGCGCGGCCCGGTGCCAGGTACTCCACGGCCCGGCACCGGTCCGCGGACCGGGGGTTGGGGACCACTGATCTAGTCCAATCCCCTGCTCAAGCAGGAGACCCTACACCAGTGATGGCTAACCTTTTTGCCATCGTGTGCCAAAAGCGTGGGGAGTATGGTGGGGTCACATGCACGCGTACCCACATCCAAAATTCTATGTGCCCCACCCCACTTTTGGCATGTGATGGCACGGTGGGCCCGGTAGGCCCGTTTTTTGCTTTCCCTAGGCTCCAGAACCTTTCTAGGAGCCTGGGGAGGGCAAAAACGGCCTTCCCCACCCCCCCCAGAGGCCCTCCGGAAGCCGGAAACAGTGTGTTTCCTGACTTCTGGTGAGCGCAGAAGGCCCAAAAATCAGCTGGCTGGCACACACATGTGTGCTGAAGCTGAGCTCGCGTGCCCACCAATATGGCTCCGCGTGCCACCTATGGCACCCATGCCATAGGTTCGCCATCACGGCCCTACACCATTTCTGATAAATGGCAGTCCAATTTTTTCTTGAAAGCTTCCAATGATGAAGGTTCCACCATTTCCAAAGGCAACTTCTGTTCCATTGGTTGATTGTTCTCACTGTCAGAAAGTTCCTCCTCATTTCTAGGTTGAATCTCTCCTTGGTCAGTTTCCATCCATTATTCCTTGTCTGGCCTTCAGGTACTTTGAAAAACAGCTTGACCTCCTCCTCTCTGTGGCAGCCCCTCAAATATTGGAAGACTGCTATCATGTCCCCTCTGGTCCTTCTCTTCAGTAGTCTAGCCATGCCCAGTTCATGTAACCGTTCTTCATATGTTTTAGTCTCCAGTCCCCTAATCATCCTGGTTGCTCTCCTCTGTACTTTTTCTAGAGTCTCAACATTTTTTTATAGTGTGACCAAAACTGGATGCAGGTTTTTTTTTGTTTTTGTTTTTTGCTTTAATTTATATGCCGCCCTTCTCCGGAGACTCAGGGCGGCTTACAATGCATTAAGCAATAGCCTTCATACTTTTGTATATTTTTACAAAGTCAGCTTATTGCCCCCACAATCTGGGTCCTCTTTTTACCTACCTTTGAAAGGATGGAAAGCTGAGTCAACCTTGAGCCTGGTGAGATTTGAACTTGCAGTAATTGCAAGCAGCAGATGTTAATAACAGTGCTTTAGTCCACTGTACTATCAGGCTCCTTGGCTTTAGTATTCTAGGTGTGGTCTTACTAGGGCTTTATAGAGTGGTATTAGTACCTCACTTGATCTTGATTGTATCCCTCTCTTAATGCAGTTTAGGATTAATAAATACTAATAATGTAAAAAGACTTAATAAATCAATCTAGGTAGTTGCTATACAGGTAGTCCTCGACTTTTGCTCCTGTTTTAAAGCCTTCCTTGCTGAAGTTGTTAAGTGAACCACTGCAGCTGTTAAGCTAGCAACCCGGTGGCTTCCCCATTGACTTTGCTTGTCAGAAGTTCGCAAGAGCAGATCACATGACCTTGGAACGCTGCAACTGTCATCAATACATGCCGATTGCCAAGGGTTTGAACTTCGATCACGTGACCATAGGGATGCTGTAACGGTTGTAAGTGTGAAAAATGAACATAAGCAGTGGTGAAATCCAATTTTTTTTTACTACCGGTGCTGTGAGCGTGGCTTGGTAAGTGTGGTATGGCTTAGTGGGCATGGCTTGGTGGGCGTGGCAGGGGAAGAATACTGCAAAATCCCCATTCCCACCCGACTGCAGGGGAGGATACTGCAAAATCCCCATTCCCTCCCACTACTGGGGGACGGATATTGCAAAATCCCCATTCCCACCCCACTATGGGGCCAGCCAGACGTGGTATTTGCCGGTTCTCCGAACTACTCAAAATTTCCACTACCAGTTCTCCAGAACCTGTCAGAACCTGCTGGATTTCACCCCTGGACATAAGTGATTTTTTTTCAGTGGCATCGTAGCTTCGAACAGTCACTAAATCAACGGTTGTAAGTCGAGAACTACCTGCACTGTATTGTAGTATTTTTCAGATTTAATAGCTTTAAAATTTATGTGTTTATCTCTTTAAAATGTATGGATAGCCCTCATGGAGCCGTGGAGGCACAGTGGTTAGGATGCAGTATTGCAGACTTAATTCTGCCGACTGCCAGCAGTTCGATCCCGACCGGCTCAAGGTTGACTCAGCCTTCCATCCTTCTGAGATCGGTAAAATGAGGATCCAGATGGTTGGGGGCGATATGTTGACTCTGTAACCACTTAGAGCTGTATCGCACTGTGAAGCAGTATATAAGTCTAAGGGCTATTGCTATTCTACTCCCAGAATTCCCCAGGCAGCCAAATAAAAATACATCATCTTCACCGTCTCTGGCACTCTCATGCTAAATTTGGAAGTTCCTTTTACCGTATTTTTTGGAGTATAAAACACCCCAAAAAGAGGATGAAAATCTGGGTGAGTCTTATACTCTGAATGTAGCCCCGCCCGGCTTCTCAAAAGGAGGTTTCGGAGGCTGAAAAAAGCATCAGAAACGAAGTTTCAGAAAAGAAGCCCCCAAACAGAGCTTCAGAAATAAAGCCCCCAAACAGACCTTCAGAGGCTTTTTTTCTGAAGCTGTTTCGGAGGCTTTCAGTGGCAGGAAAAAAAGTTTTTTCTGAAAAGGAGTTTCAGAAGTTTCAGAGGCAGAAAAAAATAAGCAAAAAAAAAAAAAAAAAAAAGCACAGAGCTCACAACCAAGGAACCTGTTGCTAAAATTCAGCTCTGGGAACAGCTGATTGGGGGTATTCCCGATCCACCTGCCTATCAGCTTTTTTCTTATTTTCCTCCCCCAAAACTAAGGTGCGTCTTATACTCCGAAAAATACGGTATATAGCAAAGGCGAACAAAAGTGATTGCCAGGCACAATATTGTCAACACACATACCTTGAATCTGGATGTAGTCCATATAATGCAGACGTGTGGACTTCAACTCCCAGAATTCCCCAGCTTATAGTTGCCAAATTTGAAAAACACTGCTGTATTGGAACAGGATGAAGACAATTCCCCCTCCATTTGAAGATGCACACTGACCAACTCTGCAACCAGGCCGCTGAAAGTCCTTGGCTGCATTCACACAGCTTGCAACAGTCTCATTGGTGTTAATGTTTTTGAGGGTTTTTATGATTTAGCCTAACAGGTCAACCCGGTCTGTTTATGTTCAGTGAATCATGCACATCTCAGAATGGGATTATTGAGCTATCAGGTCAAACATGCCATGTGATCATGGATATTGAGGGGCGAAGGTGATGAGTACAGGTAGTGTTGTGGCCCCTCAGCGGCCTGTGCAGATTGTAGCTGATTCTGACAGCGAGGAGGCTGGTGTGCTGCGCCAGCAGCCTGTGCAGCTGGCACTCGAGTCAGACAATGAGGAGGCTGGAGAAGATGTGGTGCCAGAGGCAGGGATTCAGCCAGGACCTTCAGAACCTCCAGAAACTCCTTTAAGTGAAGAG
Organism: Pituophis catenifer annectens; assembly: GCF_029215685.1. NCBI lineage: Eukaryota > Metazoa > Chordata > Lepidosauria > Squamata > Colubridae > Pituophis > Pituophis catenifer. Next base: position 13,489,074 of record NW_027256883.1, on the reverse strand, counting down.
GACGAAGAGGAGGAGCCTCTTCTTGATGCACGAGCGCGCAGAGCTGCCAAAAGGCAGGAGTGGCTCCTCAGGAGGAGGTCTCCTCGAGAGTAAGGCTTGGAGCTAATTGACCACTCTCTTAGCCTATTTAAGGAGGAATGCCGACTGAAACAAGTTGCAGGGAACAACTTTAGTTCACTCTACTTCGCGTCTGGATTCTCTGCAAAATTGCTTCTGGGCTTTCTGCCAACCTTAGTAGGATTGTGATTTCTTTATCTTTGGTTTCTTGTAGGCTATTAAGAAAGTTTATTAACAGCCTTTGTTTTGAAAAAGACTGAGTTATTTTAGTAAATTAAATTTTATACAAACTTTGTGTGTGCTGTATTCTTTGGGGTCCGTAGCTGGGACAGAACAGGTAGTTTTTGGCTTACAACCATTCATTTAGGGACCTTTCGGAAAAAGTGACTAGTCCTCGTACTTAATAACCATCGCCCCCTCCGCATGGTCACATGATCAAAACCAGCATGTATTTTTGACCATCATTGGCATCTCAGGGTCATGTGTGACCTTCCCAACCGGCTTTGACAAGCAAAGTCAATGGGACAACTCAGATTAGCTTAAAACTTATTCGATTCGTTTAGCAACCGTGGTTAAAAAAAAAAAAAGATTGTAAATTGGGTACAACTCACTTAACAACTGTCTCGCTTAGTAACAGAGGTTCCGGACACAGTTGTGTTTGTAAGTCAAGGATTACCTCTGTTAGGATATATTAGCCAAGTTAAAGGGCTTGCAGGCATTACAAAATAGAATCTGTAACCCACAAGATAATTATAGCATCCTTGATCAAGACTAATTTTGGTTCATGCGAATGCGTTATGCACACAACTCCTGTGCCCTTTTAAATTTTCAGTGTTTGTTTTTTTTAAAGTCACCGTTCTGTGATTGCTGCCATGTGTAACTTTTTCAAATATATACTACTTTTTAAAAATCCGACTTTTCCCTGTTGCTTGCATTTTTCCAAGTAATTTCTCCCAATGCAGTTTTGCCTTGCCTAATGTAGTCTTTTGAAGCCGTTGCTAAAAGACTATGAATCATACATAAGGCTCATTCGTTCTGGCATATCACAAAATTCAGCTCAAATATATGTGTGTGTGTTTTTGTGTGTGTGTGTTGGTTTCCTTTGGCATTCCTGCATTCGGCAACTTCTTAAATATTTCCAGCAACGGTGACCTGGGAATTTGGTTTTCTAAATTATACCTCAACAGTCGGAAGTCTGCCTACCTCCTACGCCTGTAATACTCAGTGGGTATGTGTTAGTAGTAATTTAGGAGGAGCTCAGGAAAATTGTGTGTACTGCAGAATGCAAAATTGGAACTGGATAGGATGCTAACTTCTTTCAGAAGTTGCTAGTCCTTAGGCTTCCACATAAATGTTTGGAATGATAAGACGAATCTCAAGTCCATATCAACAGAAGATGCCAATGGAATCAAGAGGTTTAGTGCCCTCTGGAGTAGATTTTTCTAGCCAGATGTTTCATAGGTTTGTAGGAATACTATCCCTGGAATTTCCAATCGGCTGATTTGGCCCGCCAGCGGTCTGCATGGATCGTGGCTGATCCCGACGACAAGGAAGCTGGTGTGGTGTCAAGACAGCGAGGAGGCTGAAGAGGATGTGGTGCCAGAGGCAGAGACTCAGCCAGGGCCTTCAGAACCTCCAGAGGCTCCTTCAAGTGGAGAGAGCGAAGTGGAGGAGCCTCTCCTCAATGCTCGGGCACGCAGGGCTGCCAAAAGGCAGGAGTGGCTACTCAGGAGGAGGAGGTCTCCTTGAGAGTAAGGCTTGAGGATATTTGACCACTCCCTTAGCCTATTTAAGTCGCATGCGGTTAGTAAGTTTCTTGCTGGAAACAACTTGTAATTATCATCAGAGCACTTTTGGAAAAGTCTTATCGTATTTTGTTTTCTGGGCTAGTTGTCAACCTTTGCCGGACTTTGGTTTATTCTTGCTACTTAATAAATTTGATAAGGACTGTTTGGTGTGTGTCAATATCCTCGGAAATCCGGAGCTGGGCCAGAACATCGGCACGGGGTCCAAGTAGATACTATTAGAACATGGTACCGTTTTATTTTTATTGATACAAGGAGTCAAGCTCAGCACTGAAGCGTGGTCATCTGATGGTGGGAGGGGATGGGGATATGTCAGAATTTCATATTGGTGTCATAAGTCAAGGGGTGCCTGTACTTCATTTATGGATGTTACCCCATCTATTGTATGCAAAACTTTTAAGCCATCTCTACTCTCCTGGGAGTGAGGTCCCTGGGGTAACAGCTGGATGAAACTGGGAAGAAACAACATTCGTGGCACCCAGTTGTCCCAGAAGCAGCTGCAGAGGTAAAGATGGTAGTTTGAAAAGGAAAGAAAAATGCGTTCATTTTTCAAGTGCAAAGTTTGGCAAAGATGCTTGCAGTCACAGAAAGACTTCTCCCTCCCCCCCCTTTTTTTTTTCCTTGGAGGAAGGAAGTTTCTCATACAGCTGACAGGACCCCCTGATGTTTTAACACTCTGGAATCTTTTTTTTTTTTTTTTTTTTTTTAAAGCAGAAATCACAGTCCAGACAGGAAGTGATTAGGAGATGAATAAAGATTTTAAAAGAGACTTGGGGTCAAGACGAGGATGGAAGGCTGGCTGCCTGCCTTCAGATGATTTGCAAGAGAAGAGAAGGGGCGGAATAATGAATTTAGGAGTTTTGGGATGCAGCCCGTGGGAAAAATAAGGAGGTTTCCTTCTTTATTTTCCCAGCTCTTTTAGGGGGCTGCGACAGTAGGAAATTATCTCTCTTCCCCTCTTTGATTTTTATGGTTTCCTCATTTTACAAATGCAAAAGCTGTAGCTATATCCATTTTACCTTGGAGTGTCCTTTTTATTCTAATTGCAAACTGCAGAAACAGGAGTCATCTCGCCTGTTGCAAAGCTAAGCTCTTTTTGTAATTGGGCTTTTTAAAAAAACCTGTTTTTATTTTATTCAAAACAAAGTTAAAATATAAAATACTGTTGGAAGAAATGTCCTTCTGGGTTCAGTTCCAAGTGGGACTGAAGACACTGGAAACATGGAGACTGCTTGGAAAGATGGTTTAATGGTGGACAGGACCACATACGGTTTTGAGGTCCTAGGCAAAAAAGCACATGGGTGAGAGGGAGAGAGAGAGAGAGAGATTTATACCCTCTGTTGGGCTTTGAATTTGAGATTGTGTTCTGATTGGTTGTCAGACTCCCATAGGGCCATGCAGGGGTAACTTTGTAGGTTGTCTTTTGAGTCCCAGGCTTGGTTGACTCTTGCTGGGTGATGATGTAATGAAAGGGCTTTGGGCAATTCCTACTATGGCTCTGCCTGAAGGAGATAGATCCTTGTTATGTAGAATAGACTGGCCCAGGCCTTAATGGCCCATTGAAAAAGGTGGGGGAGGGTTGAGTTTCTGCCTCCCTTTTAGGGGAAATATTCTGCCCTTTTAATATTTCGCGATTGCAGCTGGCTTTTATTTATTTATTTATTTATTATTTATTGATAAGTTTTATCAATAAGTTTTAAATTACTGATAAGTAATTTATTAATCTAGATTTGTCCCACTTTTCTTCCTCCAAAGCCAAATCTTTGGCGACAAAATACAGGTAGTCCTTGACTTACAAAAATTCATTTAAGAACCATTCAAAGTTATGGCTGCCCTGTAAAAAAATAACTTACTTACGACCATTGCAGCATTCCCCATGATCATGTGATCAAAATTCAGAGTCTTGGCAACTGACTCATATTTATGACGGTTGTCATGTCCAGGGGCCATGCGGTCACTTTTTGCGACCTTCTGACAAGCAAAGTCAGTGGGGAATCTTGATTCACTTAACAACCGTGTTAAAAACTGCAGTGATTCACTTAACAACGATGGCAAGAACTGCTGTGAAGTGGGGCCAAATTCACTTAATAAAGGTTTCACTTAGCAACAGAAATTTTGGTCTCAATTGTGGTCGTAATTCGAGGACTACCTGTAAGTACAAGATGACAAAACTGATTTTAGTAAAATAATACTGCCAAAAAGAGCTGGAAGAACCTACACATCTGATTCACCCCCAAAAGCTGTATCTTTGTATTGAGGTATAGATGGGATCTTATTTTGATGAAAAAATTGTAAAGCTATTTTTTAATTTTCAGGCTGTTGCATCAGCCAAAAGGTTCATTCTCATTTATTTCTTTGGATATTTCTTGAGTTTCTCTGACACTCACTTCTCATCCTCCAAAAATTCTGGTAGCATCTTTTTAGACTGCAAGTGGTCCTTGACTTACAAACTGCAACTCGGTCCAAAATTTATGTTGCTAAGTGAGACATTTCTTCAGTGAATTTTGCCCCGTTTTACGACTTTTCTTGCCGCAGTTGTTAAATGAAGCACTGCAGTTGTGAAGTTAGTAACACGGTTGTTAAGTGAATCTGGCTTTCTCATGGACTTTGAGAAGGTCGCAAAAGGGGATCACATGACCCCCGGGACACTGTCATAAATATGAACTAGTTGCCGAGCATCTGAATTTGATCACATGACCCTGGGGATGTTGCAATGGTGATAAAGTGTGAAAACCAGTGATAAGTCACTATTTTCAGTGTAACTTCAAACAGTCACTAAGCGAACTGTTGTAAATCCAGGACTACTTGCAACATCTTTAATTAAATAAGCTTTGGGGAAGCTCCTATAACAGTGATGGATAACCTTTTTGCCATCGCGTGCCAAAGGCGGGGGCAGTGTGGGGACCAGTGGTGGGTTGCTCCCAGTTTGCACCAGTTCACAAGAACCAGTAGTAAAAATTTGTAGTAGTTCAGAGAACCAGTAATAACATTGGCTGGCCACGCCCCCGAACCAGTCCCCGGCCCGCTCGCTTACCCCGCTCACCTCATCAGATGCTTTTTTTTTTTAACTTTTAAAAGCATTTTTTCCTACAACCTCTTTAAAATGCTTTTAAAAGTTAAAAAAAAAAGCCTCTGAGGATCGCGCGGCTCAAATGGGATCGTCAGAGGCTTCTAAAAGCATTTTTTTCTGCAACCACTTCGGCTGAAGAGGTTGTACGGAAAAAAATGCCTTAAAAAGCCTCTGGCGATCCCAGCTGTGTTGCCTGATCGTCAGAGGCTTCTAAAAGCATTTTTTTTCTCCAACCTCTTAAAGTTTTTAAGTAAAAAAAAAAAAAGAAGTTGGCCACGCCCACCCAGTCACATTACCCCCACCAAGCCACGTCCACAAAATAAGCCACGCCCAAAGAACCAGTAGTAAAAAATTTTAGAACCCGCCCCTGGTGGGGAAGTGTCCACAGCCATAATTATATGTGCCCTGCCCCCCGCGCATGCACGCGTGATTCTCCCGCGCTCCCCCCACTTCTGGCACGCGATGGCACGGTGGGCCCGGTAGGCCCATTTTTTGCTCTCCCCAGGCTCCAGAGCCTCTCTAGGAGCCTGGGGAGGGCGAAAACGGCCTTCCCCACCCCCCCAGAGGCCCTCTGGGGGCTGGAAACAGTCTGTTTCCATACTTCTGATGGGTCCAGAAGACCCGAAAATCAGCTGGCCAGTGCACGCATGCGCTTGAGGTCGTGTGCCCACCGATATGGCTCTGCGTGCCACCTGTGGCACACGTGCCATAGGTTCGCCATCACGGTCCTATAACTTCCACCAGTTAATTGTCTTCACCGTTAGGAAATTTCTCCTTAATTCCAGGTTGTTTCTGTCTTGGATTAGTTTGTATTCACCAAGGGCCTTTGTTCTCCTAATATTTTTCAACAGATTTTGAACTTTACTGTTCTAGCTGAATCTTAGCACAGTCTCTCTTCAAAAAAATGTGTGAATAGAGTTGTAGGTGATTCAGGCTAGTCTACATGTGAGAATGGAGATTCCTTGTGTATCAGCGTTAGTCTGCGGAGCTTCCCTGGATAAGAGAGGTTAGAATTTCAGTTAAAATCCTGAAGTTCGCTATGCACACACAGCTTTTCACCAGGCATGTTAAATGATGGTCAGAATACTGGCAGTCCTTGACTTACGACCATAATTGAGTCCAACTTTTCTGTTGTTAAGTAAGACATTTGTTAAAGTGAGTTTATTAAGTGGCTTCCCCATTGATTTTGCTTGTCAAAAGGTTGCAAAAGGGGATCACATGACCTTGGGACATAGCAATGGTCGTAAGTATGAACCAGTTGCCAAGTATCTGAATTTTGATCACATGGTCATGGTGCTAGGTCATAAATGTGAAAAATGGTCATAAGTCACTTTTTTTCAATGCCGTTGTAACTTTGAAAAGTCACTAAATGTACGTAAGTCGAGGATTACCTGCAGTGGTGTTATTTCTTTACATTATGACCAGTGAGAATAGAATTTGGACTTTCAGATTGGGGGAAGACATGAAAAAAGGATTTTGAATGGAGTTTTTTTATATCCAGGAGGAGAATAAGAACGGGCAAGAAAACCAGAAAGCACCCCACCTCTCACCCCACAATCCAGAGGTGGGTTTCAGCAGGTTCTGGCCAGTTCTGGAGAACCAGTAGCGGAAATTTTGGGTAGTTCGAAGAACCGGTAGTAAAAATTCTGACTGGCCCCGCCCCCATCTATTCTCTGCCTCCCAAGTCCCAGCTGATCGGGAGGAAATGGGGATTTTGCAGTAACCTTCCCCTGGATTGGGGAGAGAATGGAGATTTTACAGTACCCTTTCCCTGCCATGCCCACCAAGCCATGCCCACAGAACTGGTAGTAAAAATTTTGAAACCCACCACTGCCACAATCGTGTTACATGATGTTAGGGAAAATCACGGTTATCAGCTACAAGCTCACATTCAGTTTTCACAAACAGTGCAGCTCACAGTTTAGCACAGGTAATCCTTGCCTTACAACTGGTTGCTTAGCAACTGTGAGAAGTTATGATGGCTCCCCCAAAAGATACTTAACAATCCGATTCTGGAGTTCTTGATGGCCACACACACACTTCCTCACACATCATGGTCACGTGACCCATTTTGGGCTCTTGGCAGCTGGCTCCCCTTTTATAGCTGGTTGCAGCATTCCGCAGTCATGTGACACAATTTACATTTTTTTTTTGGTCATTTCTTGCAAAAACGCCCATAGGAATAAGTTGATTTTTTAAATAACCACTGTATGCGCTTAATGACAATGGTATTTGCTGTGTGACCACCATAAAAACAATTATACAATCGTGTTTTGTCACGTGGATGTCTTGACTTATGACTGTAATGTCTTAACGATGACATTTCTGGGCTCCAATATGGTTTTAAGTCAAGGATTCTCTAGAGTCTCAGGAAGCATAGCCAGTAGATAGGAATTCTGGGAGTTGTAGTCCCAAGACCTCTAGAGTGGTACAGAATGAAGATGTTGGATGAGCACTGGAGAGATCAGCCAACAAATCCATCCTTATCCCTAAAAGTTGGGCCAGCCATTTTGCTTCAGTTCAGGATACCTTACACAGGATAATTGGGAATCAAAATGGAAGCAGGAATGTTAATCCTTTGAGCTCTTGGAGAAAAATCATGGTATAAATCTAGCAGCCAAGCAAATAAGTACAATTCGGGAAGGTTTGTTTTTAGCTTTCCATATTGTGATTGAAGTAGATGTGTCAAATCTGGGTTTTTTTCCCCTCAGGGTTGTGTTTTACTGCCTTAAATTTATTCTGGCCACGTTCCACATCAGCATTTTAAAGTAATCAATATTTTAACCAATGTATGCATTTTGGTAAGCACTTTTTATTTATAAAGCAAATTTAGGGTAGAGGTGACTGGGTGGATGAATACTTCTAGGAAGTGCAAATTTAAATCAGTTTGTATTAGATTGGCCACTCTGTCCAATTAATCAGTTCTTTCTCAATCCTGCTTTTAAACAGAAGTCTAAAGTTTGCTTTGCTTTGAATTTATTTTCTCTGCAAATTCACACAAGCTCTGTGCCATTGGTAGTGCAAGCCTCATCATTTTGGGGCAGGTGGCAAAGAAAGTAGCAATAGCACTTAGACTTATATACTGCTTCACCGTGCTTGTACAGCGCTCTCTAAGCGGTTTAGAGACTCAGCATAATGCCCCCAACAATTTGGGTCCTCATTTTACCGACCTCAGAAGGATGGAAGGCTGAATCAACCTTGAACCGGCCAAGTACCATAAACTCTTCATCTTTCTCCTTCTGCATAATTTCAATATATAAAAGTTATATACCAGGCTGTCAAGCCTATGAAATGCCACCATGCCACCTGTGTTGAAGCTGAAGCATGAGAAAGTTTGGGGGGGCCAAGGAAGGTTTTTGTATAATGCACGGGGTCAGTAGAGTTTGAACTCAGTCTCCTGGTAATTGGCCCAAAGTCACCCAGCCGACTTTCTTGTCTAGGGTGGGACTACAACTCACAGTCTCCTGGTGATTGACCCCAAGTCACCCAGCCGATTTTCTTGTCTAGGGTGGGACTACAACTCACAGTCTCCTGGTGATTGGCCCCAAGTCACCCAGCCGATTTTCTTGTCTAGGGTGGGACTATAACTCACAGTCTCCTAGTGATTGGCCCCAAGTCACCCAGCTGACTTTCCTGACTAGGGTGGGACTACAACTCACAGTCTCCTAGTGATTGGCCCCAGTCACCCAGCCAACTTTCTTGTCTAGGGTGGGACTATAACTCACAGTCTCCTAGTGATTGGCCCCAAGTCACCCAGCTGACTTTCTTGTCTAGGGTGGGACTACAACTCACAGTCTCCTGGTGATTGGCCCCAGTCATCCAGCCAACTTTCTTATCTAGGGTGGGACTATAACTCACAGTCTCCTAGTGATTGGCCCCAAGTCACCCAGCCTGTATATATGCCTAAAGTGGAACTAGAATTTGCTGTCTTCTGGTGATTGGGCCAAAGTCACCCAGCTGGATTTCATGCCTAAGGTTAGACTAGAACTCAATCTTCTGGTGATTGGTCCCAAGTCACCCAGGTGTCTTTTATGCCTAAGGCAGGACTAGAACTCACAGTCTCCAGGTTTCCAGGCCAGCACCTTCACCACTACACCAAAGTGGTGGCTCCCTCTTGGTGTGTTGCATGAACCCGTCATCTGGGTTTTGCCAACTGCGACTAGCAGCTTTGCCCCGTTGTAAACCAGCTAGGTGGAACCGGCCAGCAAACCACAGTTAACGATACTTGTGGCTTTCTGCAGTGTGCGAACACAGCCTGTGTCAAGACAGACAAAGGCGACTTCATTGGCTGATCAAAATGGAAGCACTTTGTTCTTTGGCAACTTGGCATTTCCAAAATGTCATTTTGTGACTGGATTTATTGGCCGAGATCTTTCTGTTCCCAGCCTACTGCGGTGCAGCCGTGTGCACAGGCCGTCAAAGAGCCCAGTCATTTCAGAGAAAGCAGAGTTTTTGTGTTTATTAAATGAAGTGGAGTCTCCCTTATCAACCTGATAGGCTTGGCGCCTTCCTTTCGCCCTTCAGAAGGCCCGCGATCAAAGGGACCGGCGGAAGGTTACCTGAGGCCTGCCTGACTCAACTCCCTGTGATAAACTCTGGCTCCTGCCCAGGAAGGTACACAAGAGTGTGGTTGTGTGTATTGGATGTGCAGCGGCAGAGAGGTGAACGCCCAGCCCTAGCGATGATCCAGAGATTAGGGGCTGGTGGTGAAAGCTGTTTAGCAAGCAGCCCAGTCTGCGGACATGGGTCAGGGATGGAGAACTGATAGGTCATATCTGTAGAGATTCTCAGTCATCCAGGTCACGGTTATCCAAAAGGTGCTTTTTCAGGAGACAACTGGACTTTCTTGTTGTTTTTTTTCTTTTTGAAGACGTTTCCCTTCTCATCCAAAGAGCTTCTTCAGCTCTGACTGGATGGTGGGGAATGGAAGGATTTATATTCCTTGCAGACAGCTGGTCATTTGCATCCTTTTAGAGGGTGCTTGGAGCACTAGGAGGTTTATCTGTGTCCTCGGGGTCACCTCCTGGTTCCTATAATCTGCAATTTTTCTCTGGAAATCCATTCCTACTCCCACATCATTCAAAGAGTGTTCATCCCAAATTGCATAGCTCGAAGTCAGTAGAGATTCTTAGTCATCCAGGTCATGGTTGTCCCAAAGGTGCTTCTTCTTTTTTTTTTTTTTTAAAGGCTCTTTTTAACAATACAAACTAAAAACAGTGGACATGATGTGACATCTCCGGTTTAAACATTTTCATCAAATTTTACCTTATAATTGATACACTTCCTTATCTCAATACAAGTTTACGCTAATTCTCACATTTCAAATATATATATTCTTTCATCTATGTAGGTTACATCGACAGCCAATTCAATCGTATCTAACATAGAAAATTAACATTAAACATTTCTAAACACTTTACTCGTCAATAGTCTTTTATCCCAGGATTCCTTCTCCTGTCCAGCCAATAATAAAATTTGTTCCAGATTTCTTAATACTCTTGATTGATTCTTATCTTTAAGTTCCAAAGTCAGTCTGTCCATTTCTGCGCAAATTAATATTTTAGCTAACATTTCTTCTTCTGTGGAGGTCTCTTTATTTTTCCATTTTTGTGCAAAAGCCAATCTTGCTGCTGTTAGAATATGTAACATTAAGTAAATTGTACCCTTGTTGTATTTGCCTCTATTTGTATTTGCCCGCCATGCGCTCCATGGCTTAGGACCCGGGTATTTACGAGACCGCCTTCTGCCACCGATAGCCTCCCACCGACCAGTACGCTCCCACAGAGAGGGGCTCCTCAGGGTGAAATCAGTCAAACAATGTCGACTGGCGGCCCCCAGGGGGAGAGCCTTCTCTGTAGGGGCACCTACCCTCTGGAATGAGCTGCCCCCAGAGATACGGCGGATCCCGGATCTTCGCACCTTTCGTCGTTCCCTAAAGACGTTTTTATTCCAGCAAGCCGGGCTAGCCTAACTCTTTTAAATTGTTTTAATTCTTAAATTGTTAATTATCAGTTTTAATATAGGGGTGTTTTAATTGTGGGCCAAATTAATTTAATTGGATTTTAATACTGTTTTTAAATTTTGTATTTTTGTGTTTTATCTGTTGGCTGTTCACCGCCCCGAGTCCTTCGGGAGAAGGGCGGTATATAAATATAAACAAATAAAATAAACAGATAAAATAAAATATAATGCCCAGTAAAAAGAATTCCGGTTTTGCATCTATATTTTGCGTTAGTATGTCTTCTAACCGTTGTCTTATCTTGTTTTTCTTATTGAAGATGTTTTGCTTCTCATCCAAGAAGCTTCTTCAGCTAGGTCATGTGTGAGTGGTTCTAGAGCCAGGAAAGAGAGAAAGACAGGAAGGGAAGGTTCTGTCACATCTGGATTGGGGATTTTTCACAGGCTGCCCAAACAGAGATTCAACACTCTGGAATGAAAGCAACACATTTGGAAAAGCCAGTCAGCTAGAGATCTCGGCATGTTATGGTCCCTCTTACCTGCCAAGTGTTCATTTGAGGAAGACTGTTTATGAACATTCATGAGTTGATCTCTTGTGTCTCTGTGTATCCCAGGATTGCGATACGGCAATGTGATGTGAGGAAGGAGCTAGCAGCAGGGAAATAAGAGGCAAGTTTTAAAGCAAGGGTTAAGGATAAGGAATAAACCAGATCCCGGAGATAAAAACTGGAGATAGGGTTGAGCCATACTGAAGGAACAAGTAAGAATTTGGGATATGGAAAAGTCAATCCAAAGCCAGAGGTTTATTTCGAGAAGTTTGAACTTGCAATTCTTGAGTTTTACCTCACAAGGCAAGGAGATTAAATCCTAGAAGTCTGGACTAGCAATGCATGGATCAGTCTCAATTAGAAACATCTTGGTATCAAGTTTGATTAGATGGGGACTGCATTATTCCTAATAGAATAGCACTGTTTTTTCTTCACCTGAGGCTGTCCAATGTTTTTCTGCAGGAAGCACTGTCCTGATCTGACTTACTTCCTGGGTGAGGTAAATTTCTGTGGGTTGGGCCGATCGTAAACATACATGTTTGTATATTTTGCAAATCAATAATCATTGATGTGGTGTTGAGGGCCCAGCGAAGAAGCGGGGGGAAAAAATACTTTCCCAATCCCAGTGTATTGTGACCAAGCTTTTGAAATGTTGCAGTGCCTTTTCATATTATATATACAGTCATGTAGCTAGGCATGTACTTCACGAGGGCTAGAAACATGGTTATAAAAACATGCACCAACAAACGGACATCCTGAGCTCCGCATTTGTTTATTCAGTCTGTTCAGAAGTTGTAAAGGCATATACAGAATCTCTTTTAACCGCATTCAGATGAAGTGATAGCATTCAGCAATATAAATTCCTGACATGATTACCGCTAATAATTTTTCTTTTCTGGTTTCCTTGAAAACTGCACTTTAGTCCTGCATATCTTTCCTCCCCCTCCCCCCCCGCCCTTTATCATGTGAATATAACATGTAGTTGTTTGATAATAAAGATCTGACCTTAAGGGGCAATAAAACATTGAATTCAGTATAGGAAATGATGCGATATTTGTATGTAGATATTTGTGTGTGTGTGTGTCTGGGGGAGGGTGAATTTTGTGGTTTCTGTGTCGGTTGTAAAGTTACTCAAACATACATTTTTGCATATTTTACAAAGAATAGACTAGACTAGACTAGACTAGACTAGACTAGACTAGACTAGACTAGACTAGACTAGAATAGAATAGAATAGAATAGAATAGAATAGAATAGAATAGAATAGAATAGAATAGAAAAATAGAATAACAGAGTTGGAAGGGACCTTGGGAAACCCTACACCACTTCAGACAAATGGTTATCCAATCTCTTCTTAAAAACTTCCAGTGTTGGAGCATTCACAACTTCTGGAGGCAAGTTGTCCCACTGATAAATTGTTCTAACTGTCAGGAAATTTCTCCTTAGTTCTAGGTTTCTTCTCTCCTTGGTTAGTTTCCACCCATTGCTTCTTGTCCTACCCTCAGGTGCTTTGGAGAATAGCTTGACTCCCTCTTCTTTGTGGCAGCCCCTGAGATACTTGAACACTGCTATCATGTCTCCCCTAGTCCTTCTTCTCATTAAACTAGACATACCCATTTCCTGCAACCGTTCTTCATATGTTTTATCCTCCAGTCCCCTAATCCTCTTTGTTGCTCTTCTCTGCACTCTTTCTAGAGTCCCAACGTCTTTAATAAATAGCTATCAGTGTGGAATCAGTCAGAATCTCCAATAGCATTCAGATGAAACGATAGCATCAGCAGTATAAAGGTCCTGACATTTATTACTGCTAATAATTTCTCTCCTCTGGTTTCCTTGAAAAATGCACTTTGCCTCCTCTGGTCTTTGGCTGCTCCTTTATCCAGTTATTGATACAATAAGTAATTTATATCTTTAACACCTGACATTTCCCACATGCACCCAGCAATTGCTCTGGACATTTCAAAATGTTTCTGAGGCACCCTCAGTTGCATTGAAAACCCGTATCCTAATCGATCTGTCCTCAGGGGAAGAAAGTTCCCATCTTCAGAATATTTCCCTGGTTGCTCTTGCAAAGATTTGGAGTCGGCGGAAGAAAACCTGTGTTCACATTGGGGAAGAGTCTCTTGTGATATAAGATGGGCAGCTGCACAAATCTTTTAAATGAATAAATATTGTTCAATAGTTTTACTTTTTTTTATTGTTTTATGGTTGTTTTATGGTTGCAGGCCTTATGGTTTGTTGTAAACCTCTCAGATGGGTGGCCATACAAATATTATAAATAAATAAATTTAGCTTATCTGATGTGAGGAAATCAAACTTTCTCCTTTTTCTCCTTCTCTTTGTCTTCTTCTCTTTATTGTTTATCTCCTCTTCCTTCCCCTTCTCATTGTCTAACTTCTCCTGCTCTTGTTTATCCTCTTCTCTTCATTGTCTATCTTCTCCTTCTCTTTTTGATTGTCTATCTCCTCCTCCTCCTCTTCATTGTCTATCTTGTGCTCTTCATTGTCTATCTTCATCTCTTGACTGTCTATCTTCTATTTCTCCTTCTCCGTTATCTGTCTTCTCCTTTTCATTGTTTATCTCCTCTTCCTCGTCTGTCTTCTCCTCTTCTTGATTGTCTATCTTGTTCTCTTCCTCCTCTTCATTATCTGTCTTCTCTTGATTGTCAATCTCCTCTTCTTGATAGTCTATCTCCTCCTCCTTCCTCTTCTCCTTTTCATTGTCTATCTTCTCTTCTTGATTGTCTATCTTCTTCTCCTCCTCTTCATTATCTGTCTTCTTCTCTTGATTGTCTATCTTCTCCTCTTCTTGATTGTCTATCTCTTTCTCCTCCTTTTCATTGTCTTATCTTCTCCTCTTCTTGATTGTCTATCTTGTTCTCTTTCTCCTTTTCATTATTTGTCTTCTTCTCTTCATTGATTATCTTCTCTTCTTGATTGTCTATCTTCTCCTCCTTCTTCTTCTCCTTTTCATTGTTTATCTCCTCCTCCTCTTCTTGTCTATCTTCTCCTCCTTCCCCTTCTCATTGTCTGTCTTCTCCTTTTTCTCCTCCTTCCTTATAGTCTATCTTCCTCCCTTGCACCCCCCCCCCTGCCACTTTTATAAAGCTAAATGCTGGCTCTATCTCTGTCAGAAGTCACTTGCTGCGGAAGTTTCAAACAGTTTTGGTAATGGAGCAATGTCACATAGCTAAATTCTGCCCCAGAGAGATAAGTTCTTTTTCCCTCTTGATCCTTCTTTTACGCTCGAAGCAAAATGGTTTAACCACTAAAGTGGTCTCTTCCAAACCCAAGTTGTCCCTTTCCATTATTGGGTTCACTTGCCTTGCCCACATATGGCTCTCTAAGGCTGTGCAAGTATAAAACAGAGCAGAACATAATTCAGTGATGGATCATCACCTGTTCCACCGTTAGATCTTCAGCACCTGACGTGGAAAGTTCTGGGCAAACCGAAATGGGGAAAGTCCCCTTTCAAGAACCTAGGAGAAGATCTGGTTGCAGAAGACAATTCCGAGGAACCCGGATGAATCAGCTGAGCCATGTATTTCCTATGGGGAGGCCTTCTAATCCAGTTCAAGGAGGGCAGTTTTAAGTTTTTTGGATGATGTAATCAAAACTTGGCACGGAATCAGATTTATCCTAGCATGGATTCTCCAAGAGAGGAACTTGCTTCATCCTTTGTCTTGAACCGGGGGTAGATTTGACAATTCTGCGGTTTTGGCATCTTTTCAAACGATAAACTTGAGCAAGGAATAACAGGAGCAGCTCTTTTAGCTCTTCACAGAATGGAAGGCACCTGATGTGCATAATGCAAATTTTAGCAAAGGAGGGAAGAGCGCCTATTGTTTGCAGGCCACCTGCCTCTTAATTTGGAGAGATTCCTACCCCAGTAACAATCCTCCCTGCCGCATGCATGCTTGCGTAGTAAACAAAAGGAATGGAGTGGATTATTTTAAGACGAAGGGACAAGGGAATTGGTTGGCTTGCTTGAGAAGATCAGTTCTGAGGAGGGTGTCTGAACCTTGCTTTGTTTAAATGGTGGTTCAAAGGACATTCCTTCTCTATGCTGCTTTGCAAAGTATTATTACAGCTCCTTACCCCCCCCCTTTTTTTTATGGAGTCGAGAGAAATCAGTGTCGCTTCAAAGGTGCTTTTTTTCCCAAAAAGCAATTGAACTTTCTTGTTTTGTTTTGTTTTTTTTGAAAACTTTTGGCTTCTCATCCAAAAAGTTTCTTTTAATTTCTTCCAGTTGCAAAAAGGCTTGTCCCTGACTATACAGTCAATATATCATCATCATCATCATCATCATCATCATCATCATCATCATCATCATTATTATTATTATTATTATTATTATTATTATTATTTCTTCTTCTTCTTCTTCTTCTTCTTCTTCTCCTCCTCCTCCTCCTCCTCCTCCTCCTCCTCCTCCTCCTCCTCCTCCTCCTCCTCATTTCAAATGTCAACTTACTCATTTCAGCACATTCCATTATTAATAACTTCATCTTGCATTGGTATTTTCTCATTTTTCCAATTCTTAGCACACACAATTCTAACCGCTGTTAATACATTCACGATCAGATATCTCAATTCTCTCCAAGTGTCTGAATTTTGATCACGTGACTATGGAGATGCTATAACGGTCGTAAGTGTGAAAGATGGTCATAAGTCACTTTTTCCAGTGCCGTCGTAACTTTGAACGGTCACTAAACGAACTGTTGTAAGTGGAGAACTATCTGTCTGACAGTTGCAGTGTCCCGGGGACACATGATCCCCTTTTGCGACCTTCTGACAAGCAAAGTCTATGGGGAAGTGGTCCACTTAACAACTGTGGCAAAAGTCATAAACTGGGGCAAAACTCACTTAACAGCGGTCTCGCTTAGCAACATAAAGTGTGGTCGTAAGTCGAGGACTACTTGTACCCCAAAAATACCACCTTGGACTAAGCTGTGAGGAAGTTCTTTTTTATTTCTCAACAGCCAAATAATAATAAAAAAAGATTTGCTATCTGGTATTTGCAGGGAATCTCTCTCTCTCTTCCTCGCCTGTTAGCGTGCCCCTTTTCCTGGTTCCAGGACTTTTCAGGTTTTCAGGTTTTTTTTCAGGTTTCAGGACACTGAGCCAGGGACGTGGTGGCTCAGTGGCTAAGATCCTGAGCTTGTCAATCGAAAGGTCGGCAGTTCAGCGGTTCGAATCCCTAGTGCCGTCTAACGGGGTGAGCTCCCGTTACTTTGTCCCAGCTTCTGCCAACCTAGCAGTTCGAAAGCATGTAAAAAATGCAAGTAGAAAAATAGGGAACCCCTTTGGTGGGGAGGTAACAGCGTTCCGTGCGCCTTTGGCGTTGAGTCATGCTGACCACATGACCAGGGAGACGCTGGTTCTTCGGCTTTGAAATGGAGATGAGCCCTGCCCCCTAGAGTCGGGAACGACTAGCACCTATGTGTGAGGGGAACCTTTACCTTTCCCGGTTCCAGCCTCTTTTACTCGCATGGAAATTGCATCTCCAGACAGACACACTCATTTGCCTTGGATGCTTGCCCTCAGTTGCCTTACCGAAGAAGGGAAGGAGCAGGTGTGGTGGAGACAAGCGAAGCAATTAAGAAGGGGAGCTCTTCCCCCCCCCCCGCCTTTCTTGGAAAGCCAAGAGAGACACACCCCAGTTCTCACGCTGTCACTACCCTTAGGGGTTGAGACGCCGAGGAGGTATAAATAAATAAATAAGACAGCCGCCTCGTTCCCAGACGCTCCAGTTCTCCCGGAGAAGGCAGTAGGGTTTTCCCTCTTGACCCTTCTTGTTGGCTTGACTTGGCCATGAACAAACGCGTCATGGGTGGAAGGCGGTGATGAGTAGGTGCTTTCCCACCTGTTGGGTTGAGACAGCTTTCTGGAGTTGCTTGATGAGTCTTGGCACAGAACACCTGTGCGTTGGGGATTATGTCTACCTGGGCAGGCGTGTGAGCCATACTTTCTCTTTTTTTCCTCTCTTAGTTTAGTCGTGGTTGCAGATGGGAGGAGTGATGGATCCTCAATCCCTGGGGAAGAAAACAACAACCAAGGTTGGTTTTGCATTGATGGATGGTCACCCTCAAAAGTTACGATGAGGCTCATCCCAAAGGTGCGTTTTTTCAAAAGGCAACTGGACCTTCCTTTGTTTTTCCTTGAAGACGTTTCTCTTCTCGCCCAAGCAGCTTCTTCAGTTCAACAAAATGTCTTAGAGGAAAAACAAAGAAAATCCAGTTGGCTTTTGAAAAAGCACCTTTGGGACAACCATGACCTGGATGACTGAGAATCTCCATGATGATAATGATGATGATGTTATCCATTTAGTGGTGTCCGACTCTTGGCAATTCTATAGACCAGGTCTCTCCACATCTTCCAATATCTTGACTACTTCTTTGAGTTGTTCTGTGCTCTGGCTGGTGTCAGTTGTTGATGGTGTCCAGCTGTTTTTTTGACGGCCTGGTTTCCTTTGACCTCTTAACTCTTCCAAACATAATTGCTTTCTCCAGTGAATTCCCCCACATGTCATAGCCAAACTAAGTGAGATGCAGTTTTGTGTTTCTTGCCTTCCAGTGACATATCTGGTGTTATGCTCTCCACAGGGTGGATTTCATTTAAATCAAGTGGATTTAAATCATGATTTAAATCACTAGTAAAAAGTCTTGATTTAAATCAACTCGATTTAAATCATAATTTTTAAAGAGCAACTGTCATCTCTGCTACTCTTTTGACCCGCTGTTGACTCACCGATAGTCCCAGTGTTGCAGAATATACAGCCTCGTGCTACATAACTAAGCTCCATTTCATGCTGAATAAACTAAATTATTTATGTATCTTAAATAGAAAACTATCTTACGATAGATTTTTACCCCAAAAGTTTTTTATTAAAATAAATTCAATAAAAATAAAAAAAAAATCTGATTTGAATAAAAAAATCCGATTGAAATCAAAAAAATCCGATTGAAATAAAAAAAATCCGATTTTTTTGATTTTTTTAAAAAAATCATTGATTTTTATCCACCCTGGCTCTCCAGCATTTGCCTGTTAGTTCCCTTCACTGTCCAAGGAATACGCAGGAGCCTTCTCCAGCATCAGCTCAAATGAGTCCATTTTTTTCCTGTCTTGCATGCATGCCAGCCCCCTGGTTTTCGGGTTTCCAGGGCTCCGGCATGAGCAAAGACCAGACCCAAAGACCGGGGGCAGACACACACGTGCACACTGGCCAGCTGGTCTTCGAGTTTCCAGGGCTCCAGCACACATGCACGTGTGTGCATGCACATACATTCCGGTTGGGGCACTTGGTGCCGAAAAGGTTTGCCATCACTGCCATATTCGGCTCATGTTTCTCATTGCTGTGCGACCCAGTGCAATCTCACGTTTTATTTCTGGGCTCTTATTCACCGTTTTGAGCGATCTGCGATCCTAGGAAAAGTTATGCGCTGGCCCTTTTAGGGGATAATGGGTTTTGGATCCTGATATTTTGCATGTAAAGCAGGAGGTCTGCTCCAGGGACGGGGGTGGGGGGGTGGGGTGGGATTGAAAAATAGGGGCTGGGGAACAGTGCAGCAGTCCAGTTATGAAGCTTTGGGTTGCCCATTCCTGGATGCTTAAATTAGCTTTCCTACACATTTGCACAGGGTTGGTGTTGGAGTAGCCTCACTTGGTAGAGAAGGCCAGGAAATCAACTTCCCAGGAAGATAAAAAACTGTTTATTTATTGAAATGGGCTATAATATTCTTTTTAATGCTGTTGTAACTTTGAATGGTCACTAAACAAATGGTTGTAAGTTGAAGACTACCTGAATTCTACTCATCCCTGCCAAGAAATCTGAACAACAGTAGCAACAGAATTGGACGAAAGTACATCAGTTGGGACTGCTCATAAAATTGTTCTGTTTATGGACTTTTAGCACAAAGATGCTAAAATTGGCAAATGTTC
This sequence comes from Pituophis catenifer annectens, assembly GCF_029215685.1. Classification (NCBI taxonomy): domain Eukaryota; kingdom Metazoa; phylum Chordata; class Lepidosauria; order Squamata; family Colubridae; genus Pituophis; species Pituophis catenifer. The sequence continues at coordinate 13,469,699 of NW_027256883.1, read as the reverse complement.
CTTTCTTTCCTCCAGGGCACAAGCAATGCCTTTTTGCAATCAGAAATCCCATTTTTTTTAAAAAAAAAAATGTTTCTGTTGCAGGAGCAGAACAGGGATTTGGAGGCATCCCTGGATGGGATGGGTCCTGTGTCCCTCATTTAAATCCCTCTCCCCCAAGAAATTAACCCAGATTTAAACGTTTATAAATTTGGGTTAAACATTTGAGAAAGAGGCCTGAAGTTGCTGTACTTCCTGAATAGCTTTTAAGTGTTTATACATTGAGAATGGCATCATATGTTTGGGGGGGGTTAAAATGAGAAGGGAAGGGAGGAAAGAAGAGAGCGGAGAAAGGAAGGGTGGGAGGGAGGAAAGGAAGTAAGGAAGGAAAAAGAAAAAATAGACAAAGGAAGAGGGGGGAAAGAGGAAGGAAGGAAAATGAGAATGGAAGTGAGGAAAGAAGAGAGTGAAGGAAGGAAGGAAAATGAGAAAAAATAGACAAAGGAAGAGAGGGGAGAAAGGAAGGAAGGAAAATGAGAAGGGAAGTGAGGAAGAAAAGGAAGAAAAATGAGAAGGGGAAGAAGGAAGAGGGGAAAGAAAGGAAATGAGATAGGGAAGGAGGGCAGGAGGAAGGAAGGAAAGAAAATGAGAAGAGGGGAGGAAGGAAGTGAGGAAGGAAGGAAGGAAGGAGATGATGGGAATGGGAAGAAAAGGAAGAAAGGAAGCGGAGAGAGGGAAGAGAGGAAGGAAGGAAGAGAAAAAAAGATAAAAGAAACCCATCAGAATGTTATGGAAACTAGAGTTGGATTGGCTTGATAATTATTTCCATGATGGCTTTTGAAAATGCCTCTTCATCTTGTATCATTTCAGATGAAAGGATTAAATACAGGGCGCAGCTAACAATTACATCTAATTGCGTGTACATCAACAATGTGTTTGCTTAAACTTAAAACTGAATTGCAGGGCAACACTTCGGTCACCCGTTTTGGTTTCCTGCATTCCGGAGTCTGGAAGAAGCGGTTTCGAATGTTCCTGGAATTTAGCAGTAGATCTGGGCTCTGCTTTTGGTGAGTTAGCCTAAATATGGCATCTCTGCGTGAATGGCGAGACTACTACGTATTTTTAAAATATATATATTAGACAACTGGTGCCCCGTTGAGTCATTGTTTTAAAGGTATTTCCTTTACCAGATTCCTCAATGTTTTTAACAATGAAAGGATTTCTAATTTACTGCCTTCATGGCTAAAACTGGGATGCATTCAGATGTACCTGCCTTGAAAGCAACCCATGTCGAAGTGCAATAGCACAATCACCTACCAGCACAGGGAATATTTTATGCCATTTTCTCCTCTGTCATAAAGCCTTTTAGAATCAAATGTTGGAAATGCCATCAGACACCTGGCTCGTATTATCATATGTGGTGGACATGCGTAGAAGCCAAAAAATATTGGAGAAAAATACATACGTGGTTGGAAAAGATGATGTAACAACATATTGACTTGAAACCTGAAATATTCCTTGTTGGGGATTTTACCAGAAACGTATAGCGAAGAAAATGTATATTTGATTATCCATGTAATGACCACAGCTAGAATTGTATTTGCACAAAATTGGAAAAGTGAAGAGATCCCTACAGAGGAGAATGTGATTAGGAAAATACGAGAATGTGCAGAAATGAATAGGTTAACACTGGCAATTAAAGAGAAAGAACAAACTGAATATTATACTATATGGGAGTCATTTTATTGATGGTTAGAGAATAAATATAACAATCAGAAATAAAAATAGATGAGTGAAATATAGAAAATGCATTTATAGAGTTAATAGAGTTAAATAAATGTAAGAAGAGGAACGTTACAGTATTTGATATTTAATGTAATGGTATTAAGTTAAGAATAGATTAAATAATGAATATAATTGTCAACTTTAACTGTTATTGCACAAAATATTTGTACCCAGACGACATACTGTTTAATGGAAGACGGATTGTTTGCAATAAAATAAATAAATAAATAAATAAATAATAAAAAAAATAGAACCACACTTAGGTCATAAAATGTTTTATAAAATTTAAAATTGCAATTCCAAAGGAGTCATGGGTCCCAGATTTTGGATGCCTTTTGTAAGTTAGTCTGTTTGAAATACTTTGATTCAAAAATGGTGACTCTATGGTGCACCATTTTGCCCAGTTAAAGGTTACAGACCGAAGAGTTTTAGTAGTTAATAGATTTTTCTCCGGGTGAAAGAGGCTTCTGCTTTTCCTCTTTATTCCCAGTATAGCTGTTTCAAGTATCTGAATGGTTGTTATTGGAAGATGGGGTAGAATTGATCAGAATTGTTCCATAAAACAGAAAAGGAACAGTGGGTTTAAATCACAAGGGAAGAGTGCAGTGGTGAAATCCAAATTTTTTTCCCTACCGGTTCTGTGGGCATGGCTTGGTGGGCGTGGCAGGGGAAGGATATTGCAAAATCTCCATTCCCACCCCACTCCTGGGGAAGGATACTGCAAAATCCCCATTCCCTCCCCACTCCTGGGGGAAGGATATTGCAAAATCTCCATTCCCATCCCACTCTGGGCCAGCCAGAGATGGTATTTGCCGGTTCTCCGAACTACTCAAAATTTCCGCTACCGGTTCTCCAGAACATGCTGGATTTCACTCCTGGAAGAGTGTTTGCCTTAACAATAGGAGCATACAATTTAACAAACTGTCTCAGGAAATAGTGGATTTTCTTTTACTGGAGTTGTTAAAGCAGGCTGACAGACATTTGGGTTGTTATAGTAATGGATTTCGGAGCAAGGATGGGGGTCAGGTTGGATGATCTTTAAGGTTACTTTCAGCTCTTGCATCTGATTCACAACTAAGCGTTTGTTTGGTATGTGAAAAAAATTTCTTATCTTTCCTGAAAGCAATGGAGAATTTTTATTTGCTCGGAATGCTAAGAATTTTCTGTTGAAGGAACTCAACCCCTTCACGGAAGTACAATTCTGCAGATCCTTCAGGGCAGGGGGGGGGGAAAATTGCAGTTAACTTTCAGTTTAACACACATCACTTCAATGGAAATCAGATACAGTGGGCTACATTATTTTCCTTGAGGGTTTGTTCTCATTTAATGTCTGTTACATCAAGGCTTTGTTCATTAAATGTAGCTTTAACTGCAAATATTGCTATTTACATCAATTACGCAAAACAAGCCGATTGGCTCAAATTATATCAATTCAAATGTAATGGACATTGGGATGAAAAAGCACCCATTTCTCACAAACAGCCCATTAAATTTAGATTTTACTGTACTGTTAAACCACTTAATTCACGTTTAAACGGGTTCATCATTTCCATCCTGAGTAATAGTCACCTTTTAGAATAGCAGAATTATCAGAAGAGTGGTTGAAGCTCTCTAGGGACAACAGAGGTCCATAATTTACCTGCGAAGTTGTTGGGAGTGTGCTAATATACACATCCGTTGTCTCTGTTACAGCTGCCTGGGGAGATGATAGTTTTAGGGCATCACATCTGCAAGGCAGCTGGTTAGGAAATAAATTAACATTCTTGGTTGGGTTAAAGAAATTGCATCAAGGAATTTGGAAGTCCCTATAGAAGGTTGGTCAATTGGTTGGTTGTTGGTTGATTGGTTGGAAGGAAGGAAGGAAGGAAGGAAGGAAGGAAGGAAGGAAGGGTGGATGGATGGATGGATGGATGGATTGGTAGATAGATAGATAGATAGATAGATAAATAGATAGATAGATAGATAGATAGATAGATAGATAAAGACAGACAATGTTATGTGGGTGAATGGATGTGTTAGGTAGATGGTAGAGAGAGAGAGAGAGACAGACAGACAGACAGACAGACAGACAGACAGACAGACAGACAGATATAAAATTTGTAGGCCGCCTATCTTACCTCAAGATAACTGGATGGATGGATGGATGGATGGATGGATGGATGGATGGATGGATAGATAGATAGATAGATAAGTAGATAGGTAGATAGGTAGATAGGTAGATAGATAGATAAAACAGACAATGTTATGGGGGTGAATGGATGTGTTAGGTAGATGGTAGAGAGAGATAGACAGACAGACAGACAGACAGACAGACAGACAGACAGACAGACAGATATAAAATTTGTAGGCCGCCCATCTTACCTCAAGATAACTGGATGGATAGATGGATGGATGGATGGATAGATAGATAGATAGGTAGATAGGTAGATAGATAGATAAGACAGACAATGTTATGGGGGTGAATGGATGTATTAGGTAGATGGTAGAGAGAGATAGACAGACAGACAGACAGACAGATATAAAATTTGTAGGCCGCCCATCTTACCTCAAGATAACTGGATGGATGGATGGATGGATGGATAGATAGATAGATAGATAGATAGATAGATAGATAGATAGATAGATAGATAAGACAGACAATGTTATGGGGGTGAATGGATGTGTTAGGTAGATGGTAGAGAGAGATAGACAGACAGACAGACAGATATAAAATTTGTAGGCCGCCCATCTTACCTCAAGATAACTGGATGGATGGATGGATGGATGGATGGATGGATGGATAGATAGATAGATAGATAGATAGATAGATAGATAGATAGATAGATAGATAAGACAGACAATATTATGGGGATGAATGGATGTGTTAGGTAGATGGTAGAGAGAGAGAGAGAGAGAGAGAGACAGACAGACAGACAGACAGACAGACACATAAAATTTGTAGGTTGCCCATCTTACCTCAAAATAATTGGAGATAGATAGATAGATAGATAGATAGATAGATAGATAGATAGATAGATAGGATCAGTGTTGCCCAACCTTGAAAACATAAAATGTGTGGACTTCAACTCCCAGAATTCCCCAACCAGCTGAAGGCCACATATTTTAGAGTTGTCATGGTTGAGAAACACAGGATTTGATGCATAGGGTAGATAGGATTAATACGATATATACAATAGATTAGATTTGATAGATTATTTATTAGATACATCGATGCATTCCACATGGTTAATGTGGATTGGCTTTCAGGTAATCCTCGTCTTACGTCCATTCATTCAGCAATCATTCAAAGTTATGGCAGTGCTGGGGGGAAAAAAATCAATTTATGACCGGATCTTGGAAGTTCTGGCTATTGGAGCATCGGCCCTCAGATGCTTAGCTTGCCATTATAACATCACAGCAAGCTGAGGTCATGGGATCACCATTGGTGATCTTCCTTGCACAAGCAAAGTCAATGGGGAAGTTGGCAGAGAAGGTCACAAGTTGATGTGGTGAGTCAATCCTCCTGCTTTTTCTTCCACTTGCTGGACTTTCCCTCACCCCCCCTGCCTGCACATGGCCTCTGTTAGCCCTCCCACAACCTCTTCCAGCCTCCCCTCCCCACCAATAAGAACCCACCCCATTCCTTACTTGGGATTCCTGCTTAATGACCCATGGAGTCCCAACAACCAGGACTGCTGGAATTACCATTGTAAGCAATGCAATTTCATTTTATGACCTTTATTTTCTAACAACCCTGGGCTCGGTTGCCATAATAACCGAAGGACTACCTATATATAGGTAGTTTGGTGCGGTGGTTAAGGGTGCTAGAGTACTGCTCTAAAGTACTAAGAGCCGAGGTGGCGCAGTGGTTAGAGTGCAGTACTGCAGCTACTTCAGCTGACTGCTAGTTCAGCAGATCAGCGGATCAAATCTCACCGGCTCAAGGTTGACTCAGCCTTCCATCCTTCCGAGGTGGGTAAAATGAGGACCCAGTTTGTTAGGGGGCAATATGCTATATACTAAATATAGCTACTATATTTACTATACTATGCTATTTAGTATACTGTCTTTGGTGTAAGCCGCCCAGAGTCCTCGGAGAGTGGGCGGCATAGAAATATGACTAATAAAAATAAATAATAAATAAATAGAGTAGAAACTGGGAGATTATAATTTCTAGTCCTGCCATGGGTATGAAAGCTGTCTAGGTTATTTGGGCCAGTTCCTCTTTCTCTCTCCCCCCCCCCCCAGTCCACCACAAAGGGTTGTTGTGGGGAGGAGCATTGCGCTCTGCTTTGAGTTGTCCAAATAAAGACAGGATATATTGAATTTTTGATTTGGTTTGTTTATTTGTATCGCCCCCTTTATTATGTTTACTAATAACTGAAGGTGGCGAACATACCCAACACATCTTCCTCCTCTCATTTTCCCCACAACGACAATCCTATGAGGTGGGTTGGGCTAAGAGAGAGAGGGACTGGCCCAAAATCACCCAGCCAGTTTTCATGTTTAAGGCTGGACTAGAATTCACTGTCTCCTGATGATTGGCCCAAAGTCACCCAGCTGGCTTTCATGCCTAAAGTGAGACTAGAATTCACCGTCTCCCACTTTCTAGTCTGGTGCCTTAATCACTAGACAAGGGGTCTGCAACCTTAAACACTCAAAAGAGCCATCTGGATCCGTTTCCCACAGAAAAGAAAACACCGGGAGCCACAAAACCCTTCCCGTGCCGGACTATTTCTTAAGCGGCCACAAAACTAGCATATGTAGTTGAATTAAATGTTCTGTTTTCTTCTGAAACTTTTCTTTTCTTGGATTTATCCATGATTGGCCTACCGGGGGTTGAAAAGCTCAATAAATCACGTGCCAGCGGGTGTCGCACATTGGCAGTTGTGACGCATATTTTGAGTAATGGAGCCGCAGCAGAGGGGTGAAAGAGCCACATGCGGCTCCAAAGCTGCAGGTTGCTGATCCCTGCACTAGACCAACCTAATAATCATACTAATAAACCTGGAGACTAGCAAGAACCTCTGTAACAATATTGGGAAGTCAGTCCCTTCCCTAAAGATTTAACCCCTAGTCCAGTGATGGTGAAATTTTTAGACACCGAGTGCCCAAACTGCACTTGTGCGCATGCCCAAACTGAAACGTGCGCACACACGCATGAATGTGTGTGTGCGCGAACATGTGCATGCACGAACATACGCAAGCGTGTGCATTCACATATGTGGACATGTGTGCATGCGCAGCAGGGACCCGAAGACCAGCTGGCCAGCAGGAGGTGGGGCATCCCAACACCGGCAGCGCGACAAGAGATAAGATCTTTTTCTTTCATGAGCTTCTGTTTCGTTGTTTGCAGGAAACAGAAGCTCATGAAAGAAACGCCACGGAGATCTGACCTGGGGCGACGGCGCACGTGCCAGAAGAGAGGGCTCTGCATGCTACCTCTGGCACGCGTGCCATAAGTTCGCCATCATGGCCCTAGTCCACCCCTTCATTTGCCTCGAAAGCAGCATGACTCAGTTGTCTCCATTACTAGGTAAACTTGTTGAATTCAGGGAGACTTTACTCCCAGATCAACCTTCAAAGGTTGCCGCTATCAAAGCCACCAACTGTAGCCAGATCCCGAGAGCCAAGATCGGTGTGCGGATGGTGAGCGATGGCTGGTGAGGAAGCCCTTTCCCTTTCCCATTCGGTCCCTTCGGCATCGGCCCAGGGCCTTTTCAAGTCCCGTCGGACTTCACTTCTGCAAGGGCGAGGCCTCAATTCGATCGACCGGTGGTCGCAACCAGCACCGTGTGTTGTAAAGCTCTTTGCCACATTCAGGGCTGTTTGTATTATTCTTGGCAAGGCTGCGTCACTATCGGCTGCTTTGCTCTTTTTATATCCTCCGCGTCCTTCAGTGTTGGCCCCTTTTGTTTGATAACATTTCAGCTTATCGCTGCTTTGTACTGTCCCTTATCAAACAGTTAAGAAAATAAAAATAAAAATGCCATTCCTCTGTTTTTGACCCGGTGTTAACACCGATCGAAGGGACATGGTGGCTCAGTGGCTACGATGTTGTGCTTGTCGATCGGAAGGTCGGCAGTTCAGTTGTTTGAATCCCTAGTGCCGCGTAACGGGGTGAGCTCCCGTTACTTGTCCCAGCTTCTGCTTAACCTAGCAGTTCGAAAGAAAGTAAGAAATGGAAGTAGAAAAATAGGGACCACCTTTGGTGGGAAGGGAACAGTGTTCCGTGCGCCTTTGGCGTTGAGTCATGCCAGCCACATGACCACACAGATGTCTTCGGACAGCGCTGGCTCTTCAGCTTTGAAACGGAGATGAGCACCGCCCCCTAGAGTCAGGAATGACTAGCACATATGTGCGAGGGGAACCTTTACCTTATAACACCGATCGGCTTCTCTCGTCTTGCTAAAAACGTCCCATGTTCCTGCCTCCTGATGGGGCTCCCAATCTCCCTTTTGCAAGATTGCAATGCAGATGTTTTAAAGGAGATCATCCGATTCTGCAGGAATAATTTTTCTCACTTCCACAAATAAGTAAATAAACATGTCGTGCTTCCAAGAGGATTGACACATCTATTTTACGGAAGAGTTCCCAATTCTTCAAATTCCTTTCCCCTTCTGGGACGTCACTACCCTTCTTGCAACAGATGTTATTACCAAATTCTCTTGTAACAACTAGCATAATCGTACATGGAGAATTCTAAATTCCCGGTGGCTCCTTTCTCCAAACAGCAAGGAAATGTGGTTTTTTTTAAATTAAAAAAAGAAGTGATTACAAATATCCTCAACATACAACCGTTTGGAGTCTGCCCACTAAGGCCGTATATTGTGACAATTATAAATCTGGTCGGTCATGTGACTGTCCCCGAGGTTATTCCCACTTTTGTGGCGGTCATTAAACGCCACAGTCGTTAACCAAACCATTATTTGCAGCGGTGCCATTTTGCTGAAAACGGGAAGTCATGTGTCAGCAGTCATGTGACTGCAGGATACAGCAAATTGCTGCAAATATGGCTGGGTTTGTTAAGTGCAGTTTGTTAACTGTCTGGTTTGGCTCTGCAACCCAACAAGACAGACACAGACTTCAGAGGATAATTAGAACTGCAGAAAAAACAATGGCTACCAACCTGCCTTCCATTGTGGACCTTATACTGCACGAGTCAAAAAGAGGGCTGGGAAAATATTTACAGACCCCTCGCATCCTGGACATAAACTGTTTCAACTCCTACCCTCAAAACGACGCTATAGAGCATTGATCACCAGAACAACTAGGCACAAGAACAGTTTTTCCCCGAATGCCATCACTCTGCTAAACAAATAATTCCCTCAACACTGTCAAACTATTTACTAAGTCTGCACTACTGTTAATCTTCTTATCGGTCCCACCACCCATCTCCTTCCACTTATGGCTGTATGACTGTAATTTTGTTGCTTGTGTCATTTGTACCCTATGACTATCATTAAGTGTCGTACCTTATGAGTCTTGATGAACGTATCTTTTCTTTTATGTACACTGAGAGCGTATGCACCAAGACAAATTCCTTGTGTGTCCAATCACACTTGGCCAATAAAAAATTCTATTCTATTCTATAAGTTCTGGGTGGGGTGGGGAGGGAAGGACTGCTGGGACTGGGTTGTAACACCCTTTATCCAAGTAGTTTGTAATTTGAACAGTCACTAGTGAACAGTTATAAGTCGAGGACTATGACCACAATTGAGCTCAAAATTTTTGTTGCTAAGTGGAACATTTGTTAAATGAGTTTTGCTCCATTTTATGACCTTTTGTGCCACAGTGGTTAAGTGAATCACTGCAAGTTGACAAGTTAACAACATGCTTGTTAAATGAATCTGGACTTTGTTTGTCAGGTCACAAAAAGGGATCACCTGATCCCAGGACACTGCAGCCGTCATAAATAACGAATCAGTTGCCAAGTATCTGAATTCTGATCACCTGACTATGGGGATACTGCAATAGCAATAGCACTTAGACTTACATTCCACTTCACAGTGCTTTTACAGCTCTCCCTAAATGGTTTACAGAGTCAACCTATTGCCCCCCAACAATCTGGGTCCTCATTTTACCGACCTCGGAAGATTGGAAGGCTGAGTCAACCTTGAGCCAGTCAAAATCGAACTCGTGGCAGTGAGCAATGAGTTAGCCCTGTAGTACTGCATTCTAACCACTGTGCCACCATGGCCCTGCAACTGTCGTAAGTGTGAAAAATGGTCATAAGTCACTTTTTTTCAATGCCGTTGTAACTTTGAAACGGTCACTAAATGAACTGCTGTAAGTCGAGGACTACTTGTACCTATATCTTATGGAAGCTGCTAGTTTAGAGGGGGAGGAATCTTATGAGGATTGAACATTTTGTAAAATGAAAAAGAAGGTAAATAGGACAATTGAAAGCACCTGAATTTTCTCCATCAGGCACGAGTAATATTATAGATCAGTGATGGCTAACCTTTTCCGGACCAAGTGCCCGATGCGTGTGTGCGAACCCCCAAAATGCAATGCATGCGCACTCCCCATAAATGTGCCCCTACCCCTGCATGCGTCCTGTCCCTCGTGCATGCACGTATGCCCCCCGCATGCGGCCCGCCCCCGCATATGGCCCATGCATCTACGTGCCCCCCCTTCCTGCATGCCCCTACCCCAGTGGTGAAATGTAAAATTTGTTACTACCGGTTCTGTGGGCGTGGCTTGGCGCGTGTGTGTGTGTAATGTGACTGGGTGGGCGTGGCCAACTTTTTTTCTTTTTTTACTTTTAAAACCATTTTTTCCACAACCTCTTCAGCCGAAGAGGTTGTAAAAATATGCTTTTAATATGTTTTTAAAAGAAAAAAAAAGCCTCTGCCGATCAGGCAACTCAGCTGGGATCGTCAGAGGATCTCAGCTGAGTTGCCTGATCATCAGAGGCGGCTTTTTTTTTTTACTTTTAAAAGCATTTTTTCGGCCGAAGAGGTTGTAGAAAAAATGCTTTTAAAAATTAAAAAAAAAAAGCCTCTAATGATTGCGCAGTTCAGCTGGGCATGGGGGCGGGGCAGGGATTTTTGCTACCGGTTCTCCGAACCACTCGCCACCATCACTATCGGATCGAGCGATCTGGTCTGAACCGGGAGCATTTCATCCCTGCTCTACCCCCTGCACAGGCGTGGCAGAGACCCAAAGACTAACTGGCCAGTGGAAGGTGCGTGTGCATGCGTAGCGGACTTGAGCTGGGGCGACGGCTTGCATGCCCACAGAGAGATGTTGCGTGCCACCTCTGGCACGTGTGCCATTGGTTTGCCATCACTGTTATAGATGGAACCTGGCTCAAAAATGAAACAGATCCCGCGCTCAAGCCAAGGCTTCAAAAATCCGTAGGGTTGGGCAGAGATCTCATGTCGTATCTCTGGGGACAAATGCTACATTGAAAGATTGTCCGTGGCACTGAACGTCCAAGCAACGGGAGGTTTCCCTTGACAAAGACAAGAGTGTATAATTCATAGATGACTGTCCATGGAAGTATTTGTTAGGCTAAGGTTTTCTTTGCCTTTTCACATGGAAAAAAAAAAGCTTTCCTGGTTTATGCTGAGATTAAAGTTGCCAGCTGGAGTCTTAGGAGTTATATTACCAGCACATCTGGATAGCATCAGATAAATGATGATGATGATGATGATGATGATGATGATGATGATGATGATGAAACATGTCACAGTGATACTCATTGACATCGGGGCACTTGGTACCATGTCCAAGAATTTCACAAAACACTTCAAGAAATTGCAGCTTCCTGCAATAACACCAACGGAACTGCAAAAAATTGCGCTACTCGGAACATCATATATTTTAAGAAGGTACTTGGTTGATACCTAGGATGCTGGCAGCAACCCGTATCAACCATTAGCACCAATCAATGGTATTTGTGACACATTTTTAAATGTCCAGTTGACTGAGTTTCATTTTTAATGAATAAAAGAGAATAATAATAATAATTTCATTGTCATTGTATGTGTATACACAGTATACCCATACAACGAAATTCACTTAACACCCAAAGACCAGGTCCAACACACATAACAAACCCCAAACACACTCCCACCCACCACAATTCCCCACCCCTAAACCACCCAAACATCCACACAACAGACCAAGTAATGCTGTCCAACAGTTCATGATGGTGGCCCTTTAGTTCATCGTTGAGCGCAATTATAGCTCTGGGATAAAAACTATTCAGAAAATGTGTGGTCCGAGTTTTAATTGTTCTGTATCTTCTGCCAGAAGGCAGCAGTCCAAAAAGATTGTAAGCAGGATGGGAAGAATCTCTGAGAATGTTACGCAACTAAATAAAAAACAGAGTAGTGATACTACCATCGTCCTTAGTTGAAGAGTTTCTAGATAAGCATTATGGTGTCAGGGTGAAGGTTCTAGAACTGAAACCAGGAAATTGTGAGTTCCAGTCTTCCCTTAGGGATGAAAGCCAGCTGGATGACTTTGGGCTGGTACCAGCCTCTCTCTCGGTTCAGACTGCCTCACTGTGTGGTTGTGATGGGGAAAATAAGCGGTGGGAGCATCCCAGACTTCACTGTGAGTTATACAGAGTAAAGGAAGGTTATTGGGGGTGGAATGTAGTTGCAGGAGGGAGGGGCTGTGTCACCGAGGGCAAAGAGGCAGCCTAACTTTGAGTGTCTGGTGTGTAGGAAGAGGGCAAGGACGGCCCTTCCCTAGCAATTCACAGAGCATAGCTACAGTTATTGCAGCTAATTGCTTTAGTTTGGCACGATTCTGTCTGTAGGCGAACGACAATAAACAGACTACTCAGCTGGAACTCCACGTGTCGTTCTCCCTTCTTTGCAATCTGACAGTTATTTAATAACTTGTTAAGACCCCCCCCCCCACGACACGTAGCACCCTTTCCCCCCTGAGATCTTGTCCCTGTCTTTGAAAGCCGTTGCCGGATTTCATTTATTTATTCATGAAATGGATATGTCCGCAAATCGCCTGGAAAGTGACTCAGGGCAGCATTTCACCCCATCCAATAAAACGATAAATATTAAAAAGAGTCGATCCTTAAAGCTGCTATAAATAGCGATTTAAAAAAAAACACACATTCAAAAACTATGAAAGCAGATCCGAACGAGGGAAGAACGGTAATGGATGGATGAAGGACGTACGTGTAATAATGGGGCCACCTCCCGAGTCTACATTTACAGTCTCCTTTCAGAATCCTGTTCAGCCAGAGTTGGCTTTGCTTGAAGCGCGTCCTTGAATCGGCTGCCTCACCTGAGCAATTAGCCTTGGGAATATTTCAAAGCAAGTGACGTCTCTCGACCTTCTGCTACCCCGCCTGGCATCTTCACCCGAAATGACTTTTATCAACATGAGGCAGTTATGGACTTAGATGGTTTTATGGGAAGAGTTGCTCGTTTACTTATTAAAAGCATAATGAGTCTCGATCTGGGCTGGCCCACGCACAAAAACAAGGTCATAATTTGGAAGTTTAGGCTGGCCTTTTGCAACCAAAAGAGCCTTGGTAGTACAGTGGTCTAAGGCACCCTGTTATTAAACTGGTTATTAAGACCAGCTGCCTGCAATTACTGCAGGTTCGAATCTCGCCAAGGCTCAAGGTTGACTCAGCCTTCCATCCTTTCTAAGGTAGGTAAATTGAGGACCCAGTTGTGGGGGCAATAAGCTGACTTTGTATAAATATACAAAAGGATGAAGGCTATTGCTGAGCACATTGTAAGCCGCCCTGAGTATCCGGAGAAGGGCGGCATATAAATCAAAATTTAAAAAACAAAAAACAAAAACCAACCATTCTTTGGCTTTATAAAAGTATTTTTACCCCATTAGGGCTGATGAGTTAGCGGTGGCTCAGTGGCTAAGATGCTAATTGTGACAATTAGTATGGCTATTATTGTCCGGCCTACCTGAGATCAATCAGAAATTAGAAATCAAATGTAAATAAGCATATGCCATGGACACAGTGGCTCAGTGGCTAAGACGCTGAGCTTGTCGATCGGAAGGTCGGCAGTTCAGCGGTTCGAATCCATAGTGCCACGTAACAGGGTGAGCTCCCATTACTTGTCCCAGCTTCTGCCAACCTAGCAGTTCAAAAGCACGTAAAAAATGCAAGTAGAAAAATAGGGACCACCTTTGGTGGGAAGGTAACAGCTTTCCGTGCGCCTTTGGCATTTAGTCATGCCAGCCACATGACCACGGAGACATCTTCGGACACGCTGGCTCTTCGGCTTTGAAACGGAAATGAGCACCATCCCCTAGAGTCAGGAACGACTAGCACATATGTGCAAGGGGAACCTTTACCTTTATCTGCCTTGCCAATGCTGTGGAATCAGAATTAAGAAAGAGGCAGGGACTTGTGACTTGTGGCTTCACACCCAAGGAGGATGTGTACAGGTAGTCCTCGACATACAATCACAATTGAGCCCAGAATTTCTGCTGTTCAGTGAGTTTTGCCCCATTTTTACGACCTTTCTTGCCACGGCTGTTAAGTGAATCTCCAGTTGATAAGTTAGTAACCCGGTTGTTAAGTGAATCTGGTTTCCCCATTGACTTTTGCTTGTCAGAAAGGTTGCAAAAGGGGATCACATGACCTTGGGACACAGCAACGGTCATAAGTATGAAGCAGTTTCCAAGCATCTAAATTTTGATCAAAAGATCATGGGGATACTGCAAACCAACTATGAAAAGTTAGTTTCCTGCCTAAGCAGGGGGTTGGACTAGAAGACCTCCAAGGTCCCTTCCAACTCTTGTTATTCTATTCTTAAAAAATGGTCATAAGTCACTGTTTTCAGTGCTGCTGTAACTTTGAATGGTCACTAAATGAACTGTTGTATGTCAAGCAAGACGGTTGTTAAGTGAACTATGTCCCATTTTATGACCTTTCTTGACACAGTTGTTAAGTGAATCGCTGCAGTTGTTAAATTCATAACACGTCGTTAAGTGAATCTGGCTTTCTTCATTGACTTTGCTGGTCAGAAGGTCTCAAAAGACGATCCAGTGACCCTGGGACCCTGCAATCGTCATAAATATGAGTCATTTGCCAAGCTTCTGAATTTTGATCACATAACCTTGCGGATGCCGCAACAGTCATAAGTGTGAAAAACGACGAAAAAATGCTTTTAAAAGTTTTTTTAAAAAGCCTCTGATGATCGTGCGGCTCAGCTGGGATCCTCAGAGGCTTTTCAAAGCATTTTTTTCTGCAAACTCTTGGCCGAAGAGGTGGTAAAAAAATTGCTTTGAAAAGTCTCTGACGATCCCAGCTGAGTTACCTGATGACAGAGAGGCTTTTCAAAGCATTTTTAAAAAAGCCTCTCTGACAATCCCAGCTGAGTTGCCTGGTCGGCAGAGGCTTTTCAAAGCATTAGAAAAAATGTTTTGAAAACTTAAAAAAAAAAAAAAAAGTTGGCTACGCCCACCCAATCACATTACCACCACCACCACCAAGCCACGCCCACAGAACCGGTAACACATTTTACATTTCACCCCTGCCTAAAACCAACAAAAACAAACACTTTTGTTTAAAAGAAACAAAACAATATCCTGGGGATGTTGATATAAATATTTCTAAGTTGAGGTTTTTATTTATTTTTTCCTCTTTCATTAGAGAATGAGTCTTGGTTTTCTTTCTTTCTTACTTTCTTTCTTTCTTTCTTTCTTTCTTTCTTTCTTTCTTTCTTTCTTTCTTTCTTTCTTTCTTTCTTTCTTTCTTTCTCACTCTCACTCTCACTCTCTTTCTTTCTTTCCTTTTCTTTCTTTCCCCTTCCTCTTCCTCCCTCCCTCCCTCCCTCCCTTCCTTCTTTCTTTCTTTCTTCTCTGTCTGATTTCTGTCACCCCAGACAGAGTTTGATAGGCATTAAGTTTAATGACTGTAAATTGTAACCTTTTCATCCATTTTATCCTCCTGCTGATGATATTGTAAATTTCCATTCGTTTGTGGCATGCTTCTTAGCTAAATGAAGATCCTGTATTTGGGATCAGTAGGGAAATGTTTACAAAGGAACCTTTTGGTGTTTAGGAGCTGTTATTGGCACATTCGATTTACATGCAGCGAATGCAATATTAGGAAATGTGTTTGACGTAAGTGTAACTGCATTTCTCCATAGTTTGGGATTGCGGCTTATAAATAAACTTGAGGGTTTAGGGATTGTAGAGAAGGCAATCC
Organism: Pituophis catenifer annectens; assembly: GCF_029215685.1. Lineage (NCBI taxonomy): Eukaryota > Metazoa > Chordata > Lepidosauria > Squamata > Colubridae > Pituophis > Pituophis catenifer. The sequence goes on along the minus strand of NW_027256883.1, from coordinate 13,453,789 downwards.
AGAAGACATGGATCTTATAATTATCTCAGGCTGCTTTCGTTTATTTTAAATGAGAGCTGGGCAACTTCATTGTGGCCAGGCCCCCTGTCTTGCTTCCAGAAAAACCTAGATGTCACTGAGATATTAGAGTTGCTGCTTGGAGAAGAGGACTTGAGTGGCTTTAAAAGATGCAAAGCATCATGTACCTATTTACCTGTTCATGCCCTTCGGGGTAGTCAAGTAAAATTTTGGATGAAAAATTAAGCTCTGTCAGGAAGGGTGGAGGGCTAACAATTATGGCTCTAGAAGCGGTCATATTTTTATGTCTGTCTCCTCTCTTTAGTCCTTGATTTATGATAGGTTGCTTAGTGATAGGTCAAAATTACAACGGACTCCCCAAAAGCTACTTATGACCCAGATTGGAAATTCCAAAGGGTCTATGACAACTCGCCACAGCCAATTTGCTATGACCAACTCGCCACAGGGTAACTCGCCACAGCCAGGTTGCCACAGGACAACTCACTGTGGACCAAGAGTTACACTAATATCGAAGAAAAGGTGGAATAGAATGATTAAAGAATGGATGCAACCAGGCAAACTTTCTCCAAAGTTGTGTGAATGTTTCTATGACAGTCAAGGCACTTTCCCAGCATTCACACCACTTAAAATTACTCCGTGCTATCAATCTTTAGCGGAAGAATGCCTTCGATTAGATCTCGGAGCCTCCATTTTGCTTCTAAACCAGGGGTATCAAACTCAATTTCATTGAGGGCCGCATCAGGGTTGTGTTTGACCTTGGGGGACCGGGTATGTGGGTGTGGCCAGCTCGATGTCACTCATCAAGGGTTCATTTTTGGCTGCGATGGCCTCCTGCAGCCCTCTGCCAGTGAAAATAAAACTCAGGGAGGCCACATGTGGCTCGCCCGGCCTCCGTTTTCACTGGCAGAGGGCTGCAAGAGGCTGTCCTGGCTGAAAATGGAGCCCAGGCGGGTTGCGTGTGGCCTCCCTGAGCTCCGTTTTCACTGGCAGAGGGCTGCAGGAGGCTGTCGCGGCTGAAAACGGAGCCTGGGCAGGCAGCGCGCGGCCTTCCCGAGGTCCGTTTTCACTGACAGAGGCACCGCGGGCTTGTCCTTCACTGTTTCCACGGCGGGCCAGATCTAAGCACCCCCACGTGCGGGATCTGGCCCCCGGGCCTTGAGTTTGACACCCCTGTTCTAGACATTCTCCCAAATGAACTTGGTCACCCGCTATGTAGCAGTAAACTATTGTAAGATTCTTCAGAAGACGTTCATGTCCTTCAGGTTTTGCCTGCTCAGATGTGCTTTGCAAACCAAGGAAAATGGAAGTGAATCTTGGCTGGAAAAACAGAGATACGGAAGTGATTGAGACACACCTTCCTTCTCCTCCTCCAGGCTAACTAAGCAGGGTGTGCAAACCCCACGCTTGTTATGACTCTTTGATCCCACAGAGTTGAACCATGGAGTACAGCAAACCCTAATTTCCCAGCCCCCCCCCCCCCCCCCAACGCCGGATTCCTTTCTGATGACTGCTTGTCATGTAGTTACAGGTGCACCGATTCACAGGAAAATTATAAGCACCATCATGCTCTTCCAGGATTTTCCCGCCGGCTGGCGCCCTGCAGCTCTGGAATGCTTAATTAAAGCCATGGCCCGTACCTTTTACTGTTGGCAAGAAACACCGCCGCCGTCTTGGAGAATCGGCATTCCAGAACTTCCAAGATTGATTGCTGGGAAAAGTCTTTGGTTGAGGCTGGCCCGCCTCTTCGGCGCTTGGTTTTTATATAGGTAGTCTGGCCTCCAGCGTGTTTGTGTTTTGGCAAAGGTGGTTTCAGGGAAGCCTATGACAGTTTGGGGCAGGGTTGGTCCTGAGGTTTTTGGCAGTTAATGACCAGCAATCTTATTATTAGGAAATCAAACATTGGCTTAGGTCTCATCAATCTTGAAGTTATAAGAATGGAAGGATTTAGGATAGTAGCAGCTGCATTTTTTTTTTCATGATCCGATTTCCAGCCTTAGAAATACAGATATTGAGGAAAATAATAGAATGGAATGGAATCTGGAAGGGACCTTGGAAGTCTTCTAATCCAACCCCCTATTTGGGCAGGAAACCCTATACCAGTGATGACTAACCTTTTTCGGACCGAGTGCCCAAAGCGTGCCCCAACCTCCAAAATGCAATGCGTGCATGGCCCTGCACATGCGCCCCACCCCCATGCGGCTCCCTGCATGCGCCCCACCCCTACACATGGGCGGCAGAGACCCGCAGACCAGCTGCCCGGCTGGAGGCACATGCGCAGCAGACCTGAACTGGGGCAACGGCTTGCCGGGCATCAGAGGGCATTGCGTGCCACCTCTGGCACGCGTGCCAGAGGTTTGCCATTACGGCCCTATACCATTTCAGACAAGAGAGGATGGAAGGCTGAGTCAACCTTGAGCCAGTGAAAATCAAACTGTCGAACTGCTGGCAGCTGGCAGTCAGCAGTAGTAGCCAGCAGTACTGCATTCTAACCACTGCGCCACCACGGCTCTATATGTTACAACAGTGCGGAGAATCCCATAGGATGCTATCTACCTAATCCCCTTTAATTGTAGCTCTTTAGCTGTGGGCAAAGGTAAACTGAAAATCAGCCTTTCCCACCTGGGTAGCTTTCAGATAGGTGAACTTTGAGGCTTTCAGCAATGGACATACTGGCCAAGGAATTGTTGTTAAAATCCACGGTACTGAAAATTGAAAAATGTGGATATCAGGGATACTCAGAAGCAAACATGGAAAAGGTTTCTCAGATGAAACCAGCATTGGTTTGAACTTAATTCTCTAGCCATAATCTGGACATTTTAATCCATATCCCAGTTCTCCATCACTCAAGTCGTACATAGGTCTGGCTGAAATTACCTAGGAATGTGTAACCTTCAATCCAGAGCCATTCCATTTTATAGAGTAAGAGGTAGTACTAAAACCCAGTACTAAAACCTACTACAGAACAATTTCGTTAGAGAGAGCCATAAGATGTCAAACCTATTTTTCTTGACTGTACACTGCCTTGAGTCCTACGGGAGAAAGGCGGTATAGAAATATAATAAATAAATAAATAAAAACCTGAAAATACAGAGGAGGCCAGATATACTAGTCCTTGACTTAAGATTGCTATGGAGCCCTGAGTTTTAGTCACAAGTCATTCTGGTTGCTAAACGAGGCACCTCTGTGACCACCTCTCTCAGCGACCGCCATCTGAGCTCTCCCCATTATGGTCATTAAGCAGCCGCATGGGTGTGCCTCAGGGCTGGGGGAGGCAAAATGCTAGCAAAGCCATTTCAGAATGCTGAGACTCAGAGCTTTTAGGGTTTTTTTTCCCTCCGGAATCCTTTTTTGTTAGTGTCCTTCTTTCAAAATATTGGCTTTGCTATTGTTTTCAGCAGATTTGAGAGCCGTTCTTTCAGCACAGGGAAAGATTTTCTCCTCCCTGCATGGAGGGGAGGGGAAATCCCTCAGCGCTCTGGGGAAATGTCCTTCAAATCCTCTATCCCTTCCTGTTGGTACCTTCCCTGCCGGCTTCCCCAGTGGCTTTCTGGGGAAGCCAGCAGAGTACCGTACTTTTTGGAGTACAAGACACATTTTTCCTACCCTAAAAGAGGGTGGAAATGTTAGTGCGTCTTATACACCAAATACAGCCATTTTTGGCCACCCGAAACCCCACCCTGCGCGTCCCATTTTTTGTAAAAAAACAGGGCGCACAGAAGGTTTGGGAGGCCTGCAGAGTGCTCCTGGGGGCTGGGGAGGGCAAAAAACGCAACACGGGAGGGGGGGTTGGGAGGCCAGAAACGGGCCTGTTTTTTGCAAATTGGGGACTTTTTTTTGCTCTCCTCAGCCCCCAAGACTACTCTGCAGGCCTCCCAAACCCTCTGCGCACCCCATTTTTGTGAAAAACGGGACGCACAGAGGGTTTGGGAGGCCTGCAGAGTGCTCCCGGGGGCTGGGGAGGGCAAAACTTTTTTTCTTCTTTACCTCTTAGAAATCTTGGTGGGTCCTATAGTCTGAAAAATACGGTAGGTTGCCAATGATATTCAATGATAACAAGGCTCTTGGCAATCACTTGTAATACAAACAGGTTGCCAAATGCCCAAAACATAATGATTGTGACAAGTGGAGGGTCGCATGACATTTTACGACACCCAGAAATGCTTTACGTGGGTCTTTAATGGTCATTAAATGACCAGTCATAATTCAAGGATTATGTACCATTCTTGGAGGAAAGTTCCATTTTGTACCATCACCGGAGAAAAGTTCCATTATCTGTGCTACAACAAAAGAACACTTTTGCTGAGGTAACAATCTGTACCTCAGCATCACCTGTTGAGCCGACTAATGATATTTCTGAGGGGTCCTTGGTGCTCTCTCAGCTTGGTTGTTTAAATTATGGGGTATTTTAAATTCAGCCAAATTATTTAATTCGTTTTTAATCTATTTTAAATTTTTGTATCTCTGTGTTTTATCTTCTGGCTGTTTACCGCCCTGAGTCCTTCGGGAGAAGGCCGGTATAGAAATTTAATAAAATAAAATAAATAAATAAATAAAATAAATGGAAGGATTTATATTCCTTGCAGACAGCTGGTCATTTACATCCTTTTAGAGCAGAGGTTTTCAAACTTGGGAGCTTTAAGACTTGTGGACTTCGACTCCCAGAATTCCCCAGCCAGCTGGCTGGGGAATTCTGGGAGTCGAAGTCCACAAGTCTTAAAGCTCCCAAGTTTGAAGACCTCTGTTTTAGAGGGTCATTGAATCACTTGGAGGTTTATCTGTGTCCTCAGGGCCACCTGAGTTATGCTTCTGGTTCCTGTAATTGCAATTTTTTCCCCCTCTGGAAATCCATTCCTACTTCCACTATCCTGTCAGAGCTGAAGAATCTTCTTGGATGAGAAGCGAAACATCTTCAAAAAAAAATGCCCAAGAAAATCCAGTTGCCTCCTGAAAAAGTGCCTTTGGGACTGTTTTGCTGAGGTTTCCTGTCCTCAGATCACCTTTCCGATTGTTATTTTTGCCCCTTGGTTAGGTGCTTCATTCTGCTTGGAAGCAACCCAGTAAATTCAAAGTCCAGGTTGCTTCGCTCCACCTTACGGACCTCTGATCCTTCCCGCCCCCCCCCCCCCACATCCTTACACAAACACACACACACACACACACACACACACATGTTTAGTTGTATTTGGTATGTATTCGCTTGGCGCAAAACCGTTGCTGGTATGGATTAGGATGTGGGTTTTCTCTCTCTCTCTCTCCTCCCCACCGGTGCTTTCTCCGTTGCACTTCTGTTCTTAGCAAAATCAGCAAAGTGTAATTGAAGTCTTGGCTGGCTTATTTGCACAGAGATAGCTCTGAAGAGAGAATTGCCACAAGAAAAAAGCAAATACATTATTCATTGTATCCTTCAATTCCAAATAATTACCATTACTCAGATGCCTGGGTCTATGCTAGCTTATGTTGTCATAAATTTTGTGTGCCTCTGAGTTGCTCTAAGACATTTGGCTCTTTTCCTTCTTCTTGGAAGCCCCCGTATGTATAATCCTTGACATATGACCATAATTACAGAATTACAATTGCAACTCTTTGCAGCAGTTAAACAGGCCACTAGACTCTTTATGACTTTTTTGCAGCAACAGTCGTTAAGTGAATCAATTTTACCCAGTGGGCGGGGTTTTTTTTTCCTCCAGAAACAGGAATTGAATGTCAGAAAACATAAAAGAAATTTTGAAAACCAGAGTCAAATAACTGCAGGATTCCCAGTGCCCAAAAGACAGCTGTGATTGCAGGGCATCGGAACTTTGACTTTGGGTCATAAGTACCTCCTGATGGGTCTGTTGTAACTCCAATCGGTCACTAAGTGATCGGTCGTAGGTGGAGGACTACCTTTGTTATTTACCTTAAATCACTCAGTGGATTAAGGCATAACCTAGTTTCTACTGAACGTTTCTCTTATTCTAACTTGGGCTCTTTTAAAAAAAAAAAAAAAAAAAAATCCAAAGGTTTCTATTAGCCCTGAATGATAAATGGTCATAAGGCTAATGAAATAAAAGTCTTTTGAAGTACATTTGTTAAATGTGAATCAAGTAGCTAATTTTAAACAGAATGTAATAGACAGAAATGTTCGTGCATTGCAAAGACCAGTGCGTCATTGGAGAAGTAGCATATAAACAAACCGAAAAAAATGTCTTGTAGCATCTTTTCCAATTAACCAGTTTTATTAAAAAGCAGAAGTTTAAACAAGCTTCAGTCTCTGCACTGGAAGTACAGGAAGTCCTCAATTTACGACCAGAACTGAGCGCCAAAATTTACATTGCTAAGTGAGAAACTTGTTAGCTGAATTATGTCCCATTTTAGGATGATTCTTGCCACAGTTGTTAAGTGGATCACTGCAGTCATTAAGTAGTAACATGGTTGTTAAATGAATCTGGTTTCCTCATTGATGTTGTCAGGAGGTCGCAAAAGGGGATCACATGACCCCGGGACATTGCAACTGTCATAAATGTGAATCAGTGGTCAAGCATCCGAATGTATAAATCACGTGACCATGGAGATGCTGCAATGGTCATAAGTGTGAAAAACAATCATGTCACTTTCTCCCACGATGTCGTAACTTTGAACGGTCACTAAATGAATTGTAAGTCAAGGACCACCTGTATGCAAACGAGAGAGCAGTTTCTTCCTTTTTTTTTGCAAAAAGTTTTTTTTTTTTCAAACATATAAATTACATCTTTTCGGAACAGAGCTTTGATCCGGTCATCAATTTGTTCAATTTTTTGTCATCTTTAACAAAATTTTATATATTCTATTTTTCCATAACACTTATTTCTTAATCTTAAATCACATATTTCAACTAATACCATCTTAGAAAAAGTTTACTCATATTTACTTAATCAATATAATTACCCTTCTATTAACCCACCTTAAATCTTAATCTAATTAATACCTCATAATATATTTCACAATTTTTACCCTAAATCCTCACTATTAACAATACAGTTCAAACATGTTTATATTCCAAAATTATTTCCATTTCTAAAACTTCCTTACATTTATTTATTACTTCATGTAATGCTCATGAAATCTTTATTCCATTATTACTTTATCAAATTTAAATCTTATCACTAATCTTAAAAATATAGCAATTTAACTATATTTTAAAAAGTTTCTTTTTTTTCCCCCTCATCATAAACGTACTCTCGCTGTAGAACTCCCTTTTCATAGATAGGTTACTTCGCCACCAAAGTTTTCGTCTTTTAGCTGGCGAGCTTTTTCTCTCCTTCAAATGAAAGCCTGGTTTAAAACGTCATTTAATCTTTAATCATAATCACCCCGCTCTGGGTGCATTGGGTGCATTGAAGTGATCGAGAGACTGATGATGATAATAAACTGCCTGCACTCAGGCGTGGATGCCAAGGATCAGCAAATCTACCCTGCTTTGCCTTCCACACACCTATAAACTTGACTGTGTTATGTAAACAGTCCTTGAATTTAAAAGATTTGTAGGATAAAGTGCAAATTCCCCAACACGTGGTTACACATAACACATACAAACATCCTTCCCAGTTGTCTTTATTTGCTTTTGTTTTTTCCTCTCCATCTCTGCGATAACTGGAATCGAAGTAGCCTGCTAGCCCCCTTTCCAACTAATTATTTTTATGCTGCCTAGGAGTTTGGATGCATACTGTCTAGACCAGGATTTGTCCACCTTGGCAACTTTATGAAAAAGCAAATGCGATCCTAAGTTGCATTAACACAGGGATACAATCAAGATCAAGGGAGGTACTAATACCACTCCATAAAGCCTTAGTAAGAAAGACCACACCTAGAGTACTGCATCCAGTTTTGGTCACCGCACTATAAAAAAAGATGTTGAGACTCTAGAAAAAGTGCAGAGAAGAGCAACCAGGATGATTAGGAGACTGGAGACTAAAACATAGGATGAACGGTTGCAGGAACTGGGCATGGCTGGTCTAGTGAAGAGAAGGACCAGGGGAGACATGACAGCAGTGTTCTAATATTTGAGGGGCTGCCACAGAGAGGAGAGGGGTCAAGCTATGTTCCAAGGCACCCGGAGGCCAGGCAAGGAATAATGGATGGATACTGATCAAGGAGAGATTCAACCTTGAAATGAGAAATTTTCTGACAGAACAATCAACCAATGGAACAGAAGTTGCCTTCGGAAGTTGTGGGAGCTTCATCACTGGAAGCTTTCAAGAAGAGACTGGACAGCCATCTGTCAGAAATGGTGTAGAGTCTACTGTTTGAGCGGGGGGGTTGGACTAGATGACCTATAAGGTCCCTTCCAACTCTATTAATCTGTTAAAGATCTCTAGATTTAAAATTCCTAGAATTTGCTGGGAATTGAGGTCCACTCAACTTCAAGTTACCAAGGTTGAGAAACACTGGTTTAAAGTGGATATATATTGAAATAGGGCCTTTAAATTTAAATGTATCTTACAATTCCAGGAGCCCTGGTGGCACAGTGGTTAGAATGCAGTATTGCAGGCAAACTCTGTTCACTGCCAGCAGTTCAATCCTGACCGGCTCAAGGTTGACTCAGCCTTCCATCCTTCCGAGGTTGGTAAACTGAGGACCCAGGTTGTTGGAGGCAATATGCTGACATTTGTAAACCACTCAGACAGGGCTGTTTACAAATAGGGCTGTACAGCACTATGAAGCGGTATATAAGTCTTAAGTGCTATTACTATTGCTATCAATCTAGCCACTTCTATTCATTCAATGAAGTGAGCTGTAGCTCCCACAGGCTTGTGCCTTTTAATAAAATTGTTTAGCTGGAAAAGGTGCTACCAAACCTACGATTTTGAAACCATGAAGTAACTGGCTCTACTGCTACAGGTAGTTCTCGACTGAACAGCCATAATTGGTACCAGAATTTCCATTGCTAAGCAAGATGGTCGTTAAGTGAGTCGCACCCGGCCTTTTTTTTTGCCACAGTTGTTAAATACATCATTGCAGTTGTTCAGTGAATCAGGCTGTTAAGCAGATCCAGCTTCCCCCATTCACTTTGCTTGTCAGGATTTGGCTGGAAACAGAACACATAAACTTAGCTGCCAATAGAAAGATATAAAAATGAATTTCCTTACAGTGAAGATGTAGAAGATTGTTATTGACTTGGTTTACACTGGGCCCTGTTGATTTTCTAATTTTCTAATTTCTAATTTTCTAAGAGTGCCGTAGGTCAAACAATGTTGACCGGCGGCCCCCAGGGGGAGAGCCTTCTCTGTGGGGGCACCCGCCCTCTGGAACGAGCTACCTCCAGGGATACGACTGATCCCGGACCTCCATACTTTCCGCCGGGCCCTGAAGACTTTTCTATTTTCAGCAAGCCGGGCTGGCTTAAAATTTTTAACTGGTTAATTTTATCGGTAAGGGGTTTTAAATTGGGGAAGCCAAATTGATTTAATTATGTTTTAAATTATTTTAATTTTCATACTGTATGTATTTTAATCTTGGCTGTTCACCGCCCTGAGTCCTTCGGGAGAAGGGCAGTATAAAAATTAAATAAATAAATAAATAAATAAATAAATAAATAAATAAATAAATAAATAAATAAATAAATAGGTCTTATTTCTCACCTTTTCTCTAAAACGAGTGTCCAACTTTGGCAACTTCTAAGACTTGTGGATTTCAACTCCCAGAATTCATAGCTGGCTGGGGAATTCTGGGAGTTGTCCACAGGCCTTACAGTTACAAGGTTGGACACACCTGCTGTAAAACAACATCTTTTAAAGATGAAGACTGCTAATTTCTCATTAGCGAGGGTGATGATTTCTTAAAATAAACTCATGTTAGATGCTGTGATTTGTGTTTGTCAGCTATTCTCTTCTCTCTTCCCCCAGACATCTAAGAAGAGCAAACTCGTGAGGCTATCTTTTGGATAGTATTCCTAGGATACATTTGGGTTTTTTTAAAAAAAACTGAAAATGAGAAGAACTTTGAATGGATGGTTGTGTCGGCCTTTTCAAAACGATTCTTCATAAGGATGGAGTGGACCAGCAACCATAATACCTTTGGAGAAAAACAAGAAGCCGAAGGGAGAAAGAAAGGATTTGATTCTGAAGCCAAGGAAAATGGAAATGAGCCACAGAGTGATTGACATAAAAAGGAGAAGCAAAATGGAGCACCTGCAAATTGTGATGCAAATGTTTTGGAGGAGAGCAGAAAATAGGAACACAAGGTAACTAATTCAAGCTCTTCTTTGTTGATCACTCATCCTTGTTTATCGCTTCATTAGCTTTACCTGAGGGAGATTCAGATGTATCTCTTAAGGAGATCATCTCTGTTACTCTAAGGAGCTAAAAAGCAGCAAGGAGGTCATTCTCAGAATGACTTTTGGAAGGGAGATTAGCATGATAATGTAACTGGACCAGTTTCCTGCTGTGACGGAATTCGCACAGTTCACTAAACCCACATTAAGGAAAGAAAGTTGCTTTTGTAAAATCTGCAGTGCCCAAACCACCAATGTGATCAGCTAAGGCAGGGGTCGGCAACCCGCAGCTCTGGAGCCGCATGTGGCTCTTTCATCCCTCTGCTGTGGCTCCCTGTCGCCACCACAATTTTGAGAGGGGCTTCCAGTTGGGGGGAAAAGCCGGGCGCGCCTGGAGGAGACTCTATGGCAAGGGACAAATTTTCTGGTTGGCTCCACAATTGATAGGGCTTTCAGTTAAGACAGGTAGAGGAAAAAGGACGCCGTGCTAGGAGGAGACACTATGGTGGAGGAACCGGACTTCTGGTTGGCTCCAGAATTGAACCGGGGGAGGTGGTCTTCTGGTTAGGACCTTTGTGGCTCTTTTGAGTGTTTTAAGTTGCCAATCCCTGGGCTAAGGCAAGTGTGGGTTTGCCCAAAATACAAAGGGGATGGCTGGGTTCCCACCATATATGGTGAAAGGCAATTTAGTCAACCCCTTTTTAGCCTAACCTGCGCTTCCTTAGCTGTAGGTATCCAGCTGCACCAAAGGTGCTTTTTTGCAAATGGGAACTGGGCTTTCTGAGTGTTTTGGGGTTTTTTTGTTTTTTTGTTTTTTTGTTTTTGAAAACATTTCACTTCCGATGAAGAAGCTTCTTGGATGAGAAGCAAGATGTTTTCAAAGGAAAAAAATAACAACAACAAGAAAGTACATTTTGAAAAAAAAACACACGTTTGGGACAAACTCTGATCTTGGATGATTGAGAATCTCTATAGACCTGAATCCTGCTGCAGTTCTTCTCCTTATCCATTAGTGCTGCAGTTGTCAAAAAAGCCAACCCAGTTCTAGGCTCCATTAACAGAGGGATAGAATCAAGATCACGTGAAGTGTTAGTACCGCTTTATAATGCAATAGTAAGACCACACTTGGAATACTGCATCCAGTTTGATGATATAAAACAGATGTTGAGACTCTAGAAAGAGTGCAGAGAAGAGCAACCAAGATGATTAGGGGGCTGGAGGGTAAAATATATGAAGAACGGTTGCAGGAACTGTCTGGGTATGCCTAGTTTAATGAAAAGAAGGACTAGAGATGACATGATAGCATTGTTCCAATATTTGAGGGGCTGCCACAAAGAAGAAGCCTTGATGGTACAGTGGTCTAAGTACCCTGTTATTAACACAGCTGCCTGCAATTACTGCTGGTTCGAATCTCTCCAAGGCTCAAGGTTGACTCAGCCTTCCATCCTTTCTAAGGTAGGTGAAATGAGGACCCAGTTTGTGGGGGCAATAAGCTGACTTTGTATAAAATATACAAAAGTATGAAGGCTATTGCTTAACGCATTGTAAGCCGCCTTGAGTCTCCGGAGAAGGACGGCATATAAATCAAATAAAAAAAAAAGAATGCTGTCAACCTATTCTCCAAAGCACCTGAAGGTAGAACAAGAAGCAATGGGTGGAAACTAATTAAGGAGAGAACCTAGAACTAAGGTGAAATTTCCCGATGGTTAGAACAATCAGTCTTGACTCCAGAAGTTGTGGATGCTCCCAACACAGGAGGTTTTTAAGAAGAGATTGGACAACCAGTTGTCTGAAATGATATAGGGTCTCATGCTTGAGCAAGGGGTTGGACTAGAAGACCTCCAAGGTCCCCTCCAACTCTTGTTATTCTGGCTTTCCAATAGAGACATGCCTACTGATTACATTCAGAACCTCACTAGGTTCTTGGAAATCTTTCAGGCATGGAAGGTTTTGCCAAATGTGGCACAGGTCAAGCTGAAACAAAATGGAATTAAAGGCCTTGGAAAAAAGCACGGATGTCAGATAGAAGCAGCTAGGGTTTTCTTAGTCCAGGTTGCCATCGCAATGACGGTGTTCTGTTAACGTTTAAGATCAGGTTGCCAGCTCTGCACAGTCACGTTGCAATAAAAAGACAAACCACCCTCTCCCCTTTCTGCTTAAACCTGAGTTACCCCGTTCAAAGGTTAACCAGTCCGCTTGTTGTCCATCAAGCAACTTGTCACAGCTGATGCTAGCAAATGGTTTGGTGGTGAAGCCATTACTCCATTAATAGGTTTCTGGGAATGCCTGAAACGTGTGTTCAGACATAAGCAAAGCTGCATGGAGGACAGAGGGGAAGGGTATCGGGAGTCCTCCGTTTGGGAGAGAGGAAACAATTTCACCTACACCCCAATTCTTCGGTGTTGAGGTGTATCAGCCTTGTTCTCGAACGTTCAGGTGGAAAATACAGGTTGTTTTCAATGGCCCTGGTTTAATGACCATTTGAAACAGCCCTGGAAAAAAGTGACTTATGACCGGTTTTCACACTTTTATGGCCGTTGTAGCATCCCCATGGTCACGTGACCAAAATTCGGATGCTTGGCAGCTGTCCTGCATTTATGACACTTGCAAATGTTCCAGGGTCCCAAATGTCCCATAAGAGCCTTGGTAGTACAGTGGTCTAAGGCACCCTGTTATTAAGACCAGCTGCCTGCAATTACTGCAGGTTCGAATCTCGCCAAGGCTCAAGGTTGACTCAGCCTTCCATCCTTTCTAAGGTAGGTAAATTGAGGACCCAGTTGTGGGGGCAATTAGCTGACTCTGTATAAATATACAAAAAACTGAAGGCTATTGCTTAGCGTATTGTAAGCCGCCCTGAGTCTCCGGAGAAGGGCGGCATATAAATCAATTTTTTTTTTTAAAAAAAAAAGGGTCATGTGATCACTTTTTGCGACCTTCTGACTAGCAAAGTCAACTGTGTTACTAACTTGACAACGGCATAATTCACTTAAGAAGTGTGGCCAAAAAAAAATCGTAAAATGGGGCAAAACTTACTTACTGTCACCTGCATAGGAGAAATTTTAGATGGCATTCTGCCTGGGCCACAGCTGTAGAATGGCTGTTTACTGTATTTTTCGGACTATAAGACGCACCGGAGTATAAGACGCAGCAAGATTTTGAAGAGGCAAACAAGAACAAATATATATTTTCACCCTCCCCAGGCCCCAGGAGCACTCTGCAGGCCTCCCAAATCCTCTGCACGTCCCGTTTTTGCGAAAAAAGGGCCTGTTTTGGTGAAAACTGGATGCGCGGGGCGGGGTTTCGGGAGGCCAAAAATGGCTGTATTCAGTGTATAAGACACACCAACATTTCCACCCTCTTTTTTTGGGGGGGGGGAGAGTGCGTCTTATACTCCGAAAAGTACAGTAGTTTGCATACAGATTTTCTAATTGTGCTGCTGTCATTCATAATGTGACCTTAGAGGGCTGAATGCCTTTGAATTTTGTATCCTAGTCCTTTTTGGATGTGGTACGGATAATTCTTGACTTACAACATTTCATTTAGTGACTGTTAAAAAAAATGACTTAATGGGGGAAAAGGGAAGTTTTTCACACTTATGACCGTTGCAGCATCCCCAGGGTCATGTGATCAAAATTCAGATGCTTGCTAACTGACTCAGGGGTGAAATGCTCCCAGTTCGGACCGGATCACCCAATCCAGTAGCGATGGTGGCGGGTGGTTCGGAGAACCAGTAGCAAAAATCCCTGCGTGCCCCCCCCCCATGCCCAGCTGAGCCGCACGATCATCAGAGGCTTTTTTTTTTACTTTTAAAAGCATTTTTTCTACCACCTCTTCTGATAAAAAAAATGCTTTTAAAAGTAAAAAAAAAGCCTATGATGATCACGCGGCTCAGCTGGATCGTCAGAGGCTTTTCAAAGCATTTTTTTCTGCAACCTCTTGGCCGAAGAGGTGGTAAAAAAAATGCTTTGAAAAGTCTCTGATGATCCCAGCTGAAGTTGCCTGATCAGCAGAGAGGTATTTTTTAAAAAGCCTCTCTGACGATCCCAGCTGAGTTGCCTGATCGGCAGAGGCTTTTCAAAGCATTAGAAAAAATGCTTTGAAAAGTGTTTTTAAAAAAAAAAAAAAAAAAAAGTTGGCCACGCCCACCCAGTCACGTTACCCCACCACCACCAAGCCACGCCCACAGAACCGGTAGTAACAAATTTTACATTTCACCCCTGAACTGACTCATATTTATGACGGTTGCAGCGTCCTGGAATAACATGATCCCCTTATGCGAGCTTTTGACAAGCATAGTCGATGGGGAAGCCGGATTCACTTAGCAACGGTATTACTAACATAACGACTGCAGGGATTCATTTAGCAACTCCGGCAAGAAAGGTGGTAAAATGGGGCAAAACTCACTTAGAACAACTGTCTCAATTAGCGACAGAAATTTGGGGCGCAGTGGCGGCCGTAGGTTGAGGACTACTTGCATCCAGCATGCACCATCTCACAGGGATATTAATACTCCTTGGCGTTGCCATTAGAGTGTGTGTTTTGAAGTCTTAACTAATGTTCTATATTTGGACTGAATCCTGGGAATGAAATAGTGGGTGGTTGGAAGCCCTGAATTCCAATCCTGATCACAGGGAAGGGAGCCTGTTAAAAGACCGTCGCTTCAACTATCCTGAATATCCAAAGATGAATTTTAAGTGCTCGTCGAACCTATCTGGAAGATCTTACGTTGCTATTTTCCTTTTTAACGGGATACCGAATCAGCTCTGTTGGCTTTTTTCCCAGCTGCTTAAATTCGAGCAGTCCTTGGGCTTAAGTGTGAAAGGTGCGGACACAGTCTGTGTGTCCAGTGCTCTCCAAGAAGCAGCATGCGATTTGGCACGCTTCTCGTCCATCAAATCACCTAATTATTTTCAGCGCAGGCAAAAGCCTCCGACTCGGTTCATTCCTTTGCTCTCCTTTCCTTACAGGTACCTTCAACCATCTGTCTGAGCCTGATAGAGATACTTGTCTGATGGGGCTAAAATTACCCTGTGAGGGATGACATTTCTCAGCCTGGCCTTTGCTGAATCAGAAAGAGCCGAGGGTAGATGGGAAAAAGGGGGCTCGTGCCAAGTTTCCGGGGGGGTGGGGGGGTGGGGAGGTGGACTCATGGAGAGCCTTGGGAATGACATTGATAGCCATAGCATTGATTGATTGGTTCGATTTATATGCCGCCCTTCTCCGGAGATTCAGGGCGGCTTACAATGCGTTAAGCAATAGCCTTCATACTTTTGTATATACCTGCTTAGTAGGGCTTTTGCCCCCCCCTTCCAAGCGGTGTTCTTTTTTATACAAAGTCAGCTTATTGCCCCCACAATCCTGGTCCTCATTTTACCTACCTCGGAAGGATGGAAGGCTGAGTCAACCTTGAGCCTGGTGAGATTTGAACTCGCAGTAATTGCAGGCAGTTTGCAGCTAAGTGCTACTTAACAGCACTTTAGTCCGCTGCACCACCAAGGCTCTTTTAGACTTACATACCGCTTCGTAGCACTTTACAACCCTTTCTAAACAGTTTGCAGAGTCGGCAACTATCTGGGTACCCATTTTACCGACCTCGGAAGGATGGAAGGCTGAGTCGACCTTGAGCCAGTGAAAATCGAACTGCTGGCAGTCGGCAGAATTAGCCTGCAGTACTGCATTCTGACCACTGCGCCACCACGGCTCTTAATCAACTACCTGATTGCTGCTTTATCTGTGTCCTCAGGGTCACCCGAGTATTGCAAGTGGGTGTGGAGCTTTCTTGGCTGCAGGATGTTTTTCTGCCCAGTGTCCCTTCACTGCAGGCGGTTGGGGATGAGTCTGTGCTGTCTGCATCTCAAACTGAAGTGCAAATGGTTCCTGTGATCTGCAGTTTTTCTGGAAATCCGTTCCTGCATCCGTTGCACTTCTCAGGTAACCCTGAGGACACAGATAAACCTCCAAGTAGCCTCAATGACTCTCTCAAAATAATGCAAATGACCAGCTGTCTGCAAGGGAGTATAAATCCTTCCATTCCCCACTATCCTGTCAGAGCTGAAGAAGCTTCTTGGATGAGAAGCGAAATGTCTTCAGAAGAAAAAATAAGGAAGTCCGGTTGCCTCCTGAAAAAGCACCTTTGGGACAACCATAATCTGGATGACTGAGAATCTCCATAGACAATGTTGAATTGTGTCGTTAAAAGGTAAAGGTTCCCCTCGCACATAAGTGCTAGTCGTTTCCGACTCTAGGGGGGCGGTGCTCATCTCCATTTCAAAGCCGAAGAGCCAGCGCTGTCCAAAGACGTTTCCGTGGTCATGTGGCAGGCATGACTAAACACCAAAGGCGCACGGAACGCTGTTACCTTCCCACCAGAGGTGGTCCCTATTTTTTCTACTTGCATTTTTACATGCTTTCGAACTGCTAGTTTGGCAGAAGCTGGGACAAGTAATGGGAGCTCACCCCATTATGCGGCACTAGGGATTCGAACCGCTGAATTGCCGACCTTTCAATCGACAAGCTCAGTGTCTTAGCCACTGAGCCACTGCATCCATGGCACATGCTTATTTACGTTTGATTTCTAATTTCTGATTGATCTCAGATAGGCCGGACAATCATAGCCGTACTAATTGTCACAATTACAGTAACAGTATCAGAGTTGGAAGGGACCTTGGAGGTCATCTAGTCCAACCCCCTGCTCACGCAGGAGACCTGTACTAGGGAGCCGACCTTTCTGATTGACAAGCTCAGTGTCTTAGCCACTGAGCCACCTAGTCAGCCAAAGGATTTGGATATGACTCCGGGGGGGGGGGGGCATAAAATGCCCAGATTTGTCGTATTTCCATCATTAGGAAAGGGAATCTCAATTAGACTTTTTGTGCTGGTTAATGGAAGGAGGAAACATGGAGTTTTCCTTGCTTTTCCCTTTTTCTCCCACAATCTCTCCCCACTCTTGTTACCTCTCCCCCTCCCTTGTTTTTTTTTCTGAAAACAAATTAAACCCTAGCAAGCAGTTTATTCTAGTACCTTGGATTTCCTAACCGGATCTCAGATGACTGAATGTGTTTAATGAAAATGATAGTGTGTGAATGAGTCAGATTTTCTTTTTTCTTTTTTAAAATCTTTCCCTCACACTATGTAGATGCAGAAGAGTTGGGGAAATGGGTTCTCAGGTGTGTACGAAGAAGGAATTACCAACCCTCTTTCCTGTGGGTGTATGCAAAAATTCAACCCGTTGGGGAAAATAACAGCAGCTAACCTTTCCGTACCACCAGAAACTCGTAGGAAAGCCCAAGTCTTCAGCTTCCACTGCGGACGACCCAATTTTTTTTTTTTTTTTTAAAAATTGAATTTATAATTTTGCAAAACAAAACTTGTTTCTTGTTTCCAGGGCTGTCGAGAAGGACCCATACGCAACGTTCTTGGTCTTTTTAAACAACCTTCCTCTAGCTGGCGTCCCTGGGTTGTTTGGCGCTACCATCCCCATCATTATTACTCAGTGGGGAAGAAAGGAAGGGTGCTCCATAGCAAATTTTTAAGGCCCAGTTCCCTTTATCTTCCGATGAGATGGACTTAGAAAGGTGAGGGGATGTGTCTCATTAACCTGGAGCCTGGAATAATGCCTCCATTAACCTGGAACCAGCAACCTGGAATTGAGGAGAAACTTCCTAACAGTGAGGACAATTAACCAATGGAACAGAAGTTGCCTTCAGATGTTGTGGGTGCTTCATCATTGGAGGTTTTTAAGAAGAGGCTGGACAGCCACTTGTCTGAAATGGTATAGGACCGTGATGGCGAACCTATGGCACGCGTGCCACAGGTGGCACGCAGAGCCATATCAGTGGGCACGCGAACTCACCTCTGGTGTGCGTGCGCACGCTGGCCAGCTGATTTTCGGGCCTTTTGGGCCCACCGGAAGTCAGGAAAAAGTCTATTTCTGGCCTCCAGAAGGCCTCCGAGAGGAGGTGGGGAAGGCCATTTTCGCTCTCCCCAGCCTCCTAGAAAGGCTCTGGAGCCTGGGGAGAGTGAAAAATGGGCCTTCCAGTAGGAGTGGAAGTTGGCAAATGGGCCTTTTCCGGCCTCCAGAGGGCCTTCAGTGGGGTGGGGAAGGCCGTTTTCACCCTCCCCAGCCCCCTAGAAAGGCTCTGGAGCCTGGGGAGAGTGAAAAACTGTCCTACCTTGCCATCACATGCCAAAAGTGGGGGGAGCGCAGGGGGGGGTGTTCCGCACGCATGCGCGGGGGGTGGGTCGCATAGAATTGTGGGGGTGGGCACACGCACGAGCGACCCTCCCACACTCCCCCCCCCCCCACTTTTGGCACACGATGGCAAAACGGTTAGCCATCACTGGTATAGGATCTCCTGCTTGAGCAGGGAGCTGGACTAGAGGACCTCCAAAGTCCCTTCCAGCTCTATTCTGATTTTGATGAGGAGGGAAAACTGGTTTGGATTCAGGCAGTGCCAGATTAATTTTGTGCAGCAGCAGCCAAAAAAGCCAGTGCAATCTTAGGCCGCATTAA
This sequence comes from Pituophis catenifer annectens, assembly GCF_029215685.1. Classification (NCBI taxonomy): domain Eukaryota; kingdom Metazoa; phylum Chordata; class Lepidosauria; order Squamata; family Colubridae; genus Pituophis; species Pituophis catenifer. Next base: position 13,435,031 of record NW_027256883.1, on the reverse strand, counting down.
TAGAGGGAGAGAATCAAGATCGCATGAAGTTCTAGTACTGCTTTACAAAGTCTTAATGAGACCACATTTGGAATACTGCATGTAGTATTTGGGTCACCACAATATAAAAAACATGTCTAGTTTAATGAAAGCAAGAACTCACCTAACATTTTATTCCATTTGTTCATTTATTAAAATGTTTAAACCACCCAGTATCCAAAGCTGTCTGAATGGGTTATAATAAAACAGCAAAATGTAATAGTGGGACCACACCTGTCAAGGACAGGATATCACCTAGAAGCCTGACATAATACATTTTCCCCAGAACAAACAGCCAGATTGTTTAAGCCTGAGGAAGTAATCAAGCATGCCATTCTAGCAGTGTTCCAATGTTTATGGGGTTCCTACAAAGAAGAGGGGATCAACCTATTCTCCAAAGCACCACAAGGCAAGACAAGAAACTAACCAAAGAGAGAAGCGACCTAGAACTAATAAGAAATTTCCTAACGAACCAAGGGAAACAAGCAACCAATGGAATAGCTTGCCTTCAGAAGTACTCCATCATTAGAGGTTTCCAAGAGAAAACTGGACAACCATTTGTCTAAAATAGTATAAGGTCTCCTCCTCGAGCAGGAGGTTGGTCTAGAAGACCTCCAAGTTCCCTTCCAACTCTGTTAGTGTTCTGTATTCCCCCGTGGGACAGACTAGCAAGGGAAGAACAGAGGATGCTCCAAATTTGAAGGGTTTTTGTTCGTTGGTTTTAGCAAATAAAAGTCACATAGCACGGAGCTCTAGAGGCATATAGCTTTAAGTGTACATCTCCTATTCTGGATTTCCTGCCCCCTGCAAAATAAAATAAAATAAATATGATAGACACCGTAAATCTAACTATACTTTATTTATGAATCTTGGAGTCCTGCCTTCTGATAATTTCATAGGCATCTGCTTTTCTTGATACGTACTTCCTCTCTGCCCTTCCCTTTCTCTCCCTCCCTCAACACACACACACACACACACACACACACATTCACTCACAAACGCACTTCATTTTCTTAGAAATAAGATAAACATAATTCATAGCTGGTTTTTAACTCTGCGAATTGAACTGTTACCGCATCAGTATTTCCATTGTATCTTGGGTTTGTGTTTCCTTGATTGACAGCTGGGGTTGTTTTTAAATCATTTGCATATGTTCTCTTAAGTGAACTGAGGACGAGAGTGGCTTTCAGAAGGGAAGTAAGCTCAACCAAGGAAGTACTGCCAAGTAGGTAGCCTTCCCTACAGCCCCCTCCAGATAACCTGAATTACACTGCCCATCATCCTAAGATATTATGGCCAGAACGGCTTTTCAGGAAAGGTTGTTTTTTCCCTAACCTTGATTCTCTTGATCTTGACAGACTTTGAGTACAGGTAGTCCTCGACTTACGATCATAATTGAGCCCAAAATTTCTGCTGTTTAAGTGAGTTTTGCCCCATTTTTACGACCTCACGGTTGTTAAGTGAATCACTGCAGTTGATAAGTTAGTAACCCGGTTGTTAAGTGAATCTGGCTTCCCCATGGACTTTCGCTTGTCAAAAGGTTGCAAAGGGGGATCCTATGACCTTGGGACACAGCAACGGTCATAAGTATGAAGCAGTTCTCCAGTGTACTGGAAGGCTAATCCAATCGTGTGGGTTGTAGGCTTCTCTTCCGCTTTGGAGACTGAGTCAATCAGATCCTTGATCTCCCACCCTCCTTCTCCTACTGAGCATGCTCAGAATTTGACTCAGTCATCGAGCGAAGGAGACGTGCGCGAGAGTGCTGCTGCAAAGAATCCAGTACACTGAGAAGAAGCGTATCTAGTAAGACCAACGCTCTTTTCCAAGCATTTAAATTTTGATCAAATGATCATGGGCATGCTACAAAAGGTTGTAACTATGAAAAATGGTCATAAGTCACTTTTCTCAGTGCCGTTGTCACTTTGGACGGTCACTAAATGAACTGTTGTAAGTCGAGGACTACTTGTGTTGGGCCCAATCCAACAAGATGCAGTTCAAGGGTGAGAAAAGTAAGGTCCTGCTCTTAGGCAGGAAAAACCAAATGCACAGGTATAGAATAGGTGGTACCTGCATCAATAGTAATAACTGAGAGAGATCTTGGAATCTGAGTGGACAATCACTTAAAGATGAGCCAGCAGTATGTGGCAGCTGCCAAAAAAGCCAATGCTTCAACAGAAGGATCGCATCAAGATAACAAAAAGTGATAGTACTGCTTTACACCATGCTGATGTCACCATACATAGAATACTGTGTCCTGTTTTGGTCACCACAATGCAAAAAAAAATGTGGAGACTCTAGAAAGAGTGCAGAGAAGAGCAACAAAGATGATTAGGGGACTGGAGGCTAAAACATATGAAGAACGGTTGCTGGAACTGGGTATGTCTAGTTTAATGAAAAGAAGGACTAGGGGAGACATGATAGCAGTGTTCCAATATCTCAGGGGTTGCCACAAAGAAGAGGGAGTCAAGCTATTCTCCAAAGCACCTGAGGGCAGGACGAGAAGCAATGAGTGGAAACTAATCAAGGACAGAACCATCCTAGAACTAAGGAGAAATTTCCTGACGGAGAGTTCCAATCAATGGAACGGATTGCCTTCAGAAGTTGTGGGTGCTCTTAACACTGGAGGTTTCAGCCATTTATCTGAAATGGTATAGGGTCTCCTGCCTGAGCAGTGGTTTGGACTACAAGAGCCGAGGTGGCGCAGTGGTTAGAGTGCCGTACTGCAGCTACTTCAGCTGACTGCTAGTTCAGCAGATCAGTGGATCAAATCTCACCGGCTCAAGGTTGACTGAGCCTTCCATCCTTCCGAGGTGGGTAAAATGAGGACCCAGATTGTTGGGGGCAATATGCTATTTAGTATACTGTCTAAGAAGTACTGTCACCCATTCATAGGTACATAGAAGCTATTTTTGGAGAGAGAAAGAGAAGAGAGAGAGAGAGAGAGATGGACAGATGTTTACTGAAACCAAGACTTTCTTGCTTTGCAATTCAGTCCCTGTCACTGCAAGGCCTTTTCCTCCCTTTCTGTTGACTCTGGTTTTAATACCCATGTAACATTTCTGGCACGTGTGACCATTTTACATTCACTCATTCTTCAAAACATGACTCAGAGAGATATGTGGTTAACTCTACTCCAGCCTCAGCCACACATCCTAAGTTATCTGAATTTACTGCTATAGTTATCCTGACACCTGAATGGATATGTTGGAACGCTTTACTTATTTATATTTATATCCAGCCTTTGTTATGTTTACAAATATACTGAAGGTGGCAAACATATCCAATACACCTTCTCTTCCTATTTTCCCCATAAGAACAATCCTGCGAGGTGAGTTGGGCTGAGAGAGAGAGAGAGTGACTGGCCCAAGGCCATTCAGCTGGCTTTCATGGCTAAGGCAGAATTGGAACTCACACCCGAAATGCTCAGCAGAAAATAAGTTTCACATTTCCATGCTGAGTCTTCATACATAATCTTTGTTCCTTGTAGTAGGGGAGGCCACACCAAAACCCAGAGAAGACCCCCTCCCTCTCTCCCTCCTTTCTTCCTTGCTTCTCTCTTTCTTCTTCCTTTCTTTCCCGTTTTACTTTCTCCTCCTTCCTTCCTTCTTTCCTTCCTTGTTTCCTTGTTCCTTCCTTTTTTCCTTGTTCCTTCCTTGTTTCCTTGTTCCTTCCTTGTTTGTTTCCTTTTTTCCTTGTTCCTTGTTTGTTTCCTTCCCTCCTTGTTTCCTTTTTTCCTTGTTCCTTGTTTGTTTCCTTCCCTCCTTGTTTCCTTGTTTTTTTCTTTGTTTCTTGTTTCCTTGTTTGTTTTCTTTTTTCCTTGATTGTTTCCTTGTTTGTTTCCTTCCCTCCTTGTTTCCTTGTTTGTTTCCTTTTTTCCTTGTTCCTTGTTTGTTTCCTTTTTTCTTGTTTGTTTCCTTGTTTGTTTCCTTCTCTCCTTGTTTTCTTGTTTGTTTCCTTTTTTCCTTGTTTCCTTCCTTCCTTGTTTGTTTCCTTTTTTCCTTGTTCCTTGTTTCCTTCCTTGTTTGTTTCCTTCCCTCGTTTCCTTGTTTGTTTCCTTCCCTCCTTGTTTCCTTGTTTGTTTCCTTTTTTCCTTGTTCCTTGTTTCCTTGTTCCTTGTTTGTTTGTTTCCTTGTTTGTTTCCTTTTTTCCTTGTTTGTTTCCTTCCCTCATTTCCTTGTTTATTTCCTTTTTTCCTTGTTCCTTGTTTCCTTGTTTGTTTCCTTTTTTCCTTGTTCCTTGTTTCCTTGTTTGTTTGTTTCCTTGTTTGTTTCCTTTTTTCCTTGTTTGTTTCCTTCCCTCGTTTCCTTGTTTATTTCCTTTTTTCTTGTTCCTTGTTTCCTTGTTTGTTTCCTTTTTTCTTGTTTCCTTCCTTGTTTGTTTGTTTGTTTGTTTCCTTGTTTCCTTGTTTGTTTCCGTTTTTCCTTGCTCCTTCCTTCCTTGTTTCTTTCCTTCCTTGTTTTTTTCCTTCCTTGTTTCTTTCCTTCCTTGTTTTTTTCCTTCCTTGTTTCTTTCCTTGTTTCCATGTTTGTTTCCTTCTTACCTTGTCCCTCCCTCCTTGGGGATTCCCAAGAGGAAGAAAAGATTTCACTTGTCAAAGCCCAAAATTGAAAGGCTTCTTCGTTCAAGGAAGTGTGACTGAGTTCTTTGCTCACAGTTAACAAAAATTGAAGTTGAGATTTTCTTGCCACATTTGCACCTTGTGTTTAGCACCTTCTATTTCTTGCCCACCTTGAGTTTTAACTGAAGATTTGGGATGCTCCTTTGGTGACCTTCGAAGAAACTTAAGTGCAGACTGTTTCACTCAGTAGGGTTGATGAATCAAGACTTCTGCCGGTAAGATAGCATCTCTCATTAACCAAAGACGGAAATTAATAAATGGGCTGCAAATGTCTGAGAGCTCTATTTTCGTGCCCGCATCTAAACTCGTTGTCCCTCAGGGATGAAGTGGAAAAGAAAATTTCCATAAATTTCATGGTGCAAAGTTTGCTATCCAGAAATCTAAAGAGAACTTGCAGGCAAGAATATGCACATATAGTGAACCGCCAACATTTGAAATCTCTTGGTGAGAATTTTAGACGACGTTCTATCGTTTTTCTGGGAAACAAGCTTGAACTTTCTTGATTTATGTCATCAGATTCTGAATGCAGTTTTTAAAACTGTAGATAGATGTGAATCAGCAGTGTGATAACACTGCCCCAACGGCAACAGCAACTGAGGTTCTATCAACAGAAGTGTAATATCTAAATTATGGCACGTAATAGTTAGATCAATTATAGCATAATCAGCATACTATTTTAGGACTGTGTCCAAATCTGGATACCACATTTTAAGAAAAAAATGGGAGGAACCGTGGAACAACGCAGAAAACAAAATCAGATACGAATTGGAGCTTTGAGTTCTAGTCTCACGTTAAGCGTGAAAGCTGGTTGGGTGACTTTGGTCCAATCACCAGGAGTCTGTGAGTTCTAGTCCCACTTTAAGCATGAAAGCCAGGTGAGTGACTGGTCCAGTCACAAGGAGACTGAGTTCTAAGCATGAAAACCGGTTGGGTGACTTTGGGCCAGTCACTCTCAGCCTAACCCACCTTGCAAGGTTGTTGTTGGGAAAACAGGAGGAGGAAGGAGCATTAGGTATGTTCGCTGCCTTGAGTTATTTATACATAGAAATGGAAATAAACAAACAAACAAACAAACAAATAAATAAATAAATAAATAAATAAATAAATAAATAAATAAATAAACAAGTAATATATGCAGGATATAAGTACAAAGGAAGGCCTGTTTTTCGCTCTCCCCAGGCTCCAGGAACCTTTCTAGGAGCCTGGAGAGGGTGAAAACGGCCTTCCCCACTCCCTGAAGGCCCTCTGGAGGCCAAAAATAGCCCATTTCCCAACTTCCAGTCCCACCAGATGTGGGCAAACGGGCCATTTCTGGCCTCCTGCGGATGGGGAAGACCGTTTTTGCCCTCCCCAGGCTCCTAGAAAGGCTCTGGAACCTGGGGAAAACGAAAAATGGGCCCACTGGGCTGTCACGTGCCAAAAGCGGGGGAAGGTCGTGTGCACATGCGCTAGGGGGCAGGGCGCATTAAATTATGGGTGTGGCACGTGCGTGCCCCCCCCACGCTCCCCACGCTTTTGGCACGCGACGGCAAAAGTTAGCCATCACTGCTCTATACCATTTCAGACAAATGGTTGTCCAATCTTTTCTTAAGAACATCCAAGTGTTGGAACATCTACAACCTCTGAAGGCAATCCATTCTACTAATTAATTGTTCTGTCAGGAAATTTCTCCTTATTTCCAGGTTGTTTCTCTCCTTGATTAGTTTCCACCCATTGCTTCTTGTCCTGCCCTCAGGTGCTTTGGAGAACAGATTGATCCCCTCTTCTTTGTAGGAGCCCCTCAAATATTTGAACACTGCTGCCATGTCACCCAAGTCCTTCTTTTCATTAAACTAGACATACCCATTTCCTGCAACCGTTCTTCATGTGTTTTTGCCTCCAGTCCCCTAATCATCTTCGTCGCTCTTCTCTCTTTAGAATCTCAGCAAGCAAAAGATATAAGTTCAAGAGGACCTGAAAGTTGCATACCGCTTCTATCTGAGAAGTGCCACCTCTATTGGTATCTGGGAACAATCTTGAGAGACAGCAGGAAGTGTCACAGCCAGGAGAAAAGTATGATTAAAGATAGCTTAGTCCACAATAGTAGTGGAAGCATGCCATACTTCTTAAAAGGGTTTCTTAGGCTCCAAAGGTGACAAGGGAGAAATGTACCTTAAAACGTCTAAAATTTTGTAAAGGTAACCTTACAATAAAGTAGATTTAGTTCATCAGCGCAAGCTTCCTGTTTATAAACTACCTCACAAGGCTGGCACTGCCCACTCAGAACTAACTTGGAAGCCACTGATGTTGCTTCTAGAAAGCTTCCAGAAGGAAGGAAGTGGGATCTGACAAAGCTTTGACAAAGGGAATAGTTTGGGAACGTGTTTTCTGTGTCAATCAAGGTCGCAACCAGTCCTTTAACTCAGATTCGGAAACAAACTGTTTTGAAAGAGTGATGTTTTAGAAATATCGTGACTCCTTTTCGGCAGCTCGCACCTGTGGTCAAAGGATTGGTGGTGTTCCGTTCCAGCTGAAGCTTTCAGATAGTTTTCAAAGACAACGTTTTCAGATCTAAGTCTTTTAAGGTCCTTGAACCCCTGTAACCAAAGGGAATTTTTTGCACCATTTCCTGGGAGGTTATAATGATGCTACAGGCTGGCTTAAGCATGAGTTCCTTGATAAGGAAGGTAAGCCCCAGCCAGTCGTCAACTTTTGACCACGATTGAGCCCAAAACTCAGGGTAATTCTGCCCACAGCTAAGAGTTCGATTCCCATCCTTCCATCCTTCAGAGGTTGGTAAAATGAGGATCCAGATCGTTGGGACAATATGCCGACTTTTAAGAGGGCTGTAAAGCACTATGAAGAGGTATATAGGCCTAAGTGTTATTGCTATAAAATATGGCTTTTTTTTTTTTTTAATGAGTGTTGCATAACGAGAGCTTTCCCAGCCACCTAATGAGAAAGGTCCCTGGTTATGTGGACAGCTGACTTTGTGTTTCCGTGAACACGAGCACAGGAAGATTTCAGTCCTTGCAAAGCAGACTAGGAAAGTCAGTGGGGGATACAGTATGTTGATAATGTGGGTCCGTGCCCTTCCGCCTACCCAGTTTAAGCCTTTGGGCATTGAAGAGGGCTCCTGAGTTAATATAAAAAGAGGTAGCTGGTTTTGAATATGGTAGAAAAGGAAACAGAATAACCAAGCCAAGAAAGTACCTCCAGGGTGGATTCTTCGTTGCTCTCCGTTCTACAAAGTTGTCATCAAAATTTCCTGCTCTCGTCTTGTTTCCTAAGAATTGTGATTTGCATAGATTTTTATATTTGATACAGGCTGCCGCTGGTAGATTTTTCCTTATTTGTGTGCAGAATCGGATAGTAATAATTTCAGTGCTCAATCAAGATTTTTGTGGTTTCCTGAGCTCTCTGTTCTTTGACTTCCTTGTCTTCAATAAGTAACCTTGGTGATTGTTCAACTGATTTGGAGAAGATTTTTTTTTTTTTCTACGAGATGATGTGTAAGAAAATGGAGTTACCGGATTGGCTGGCTTAAAGATGGATCAGTTCAGTGGTGGGTTCCGCCCGGTTCTGCCCGGTTCTGCCGAGCCGGTAGCGATGACGATATCACCGAACCAGTTCGCCCCCCCAGCCCCCCGCATTATTCTTACCTTTTATTTGGCTCCACCCCCAATCTATTGCTGCCTCCTGAGTCCCAGCTGATGGCTAGAGGGAAAAAAACTGTTTAAACTCTTGCCCCTGGGCTTCAAAGGGCCGCCCTACAGCTGATCAGTGTTAAAAGAAAACAAATGAGTAGACCGGTGCCTGCAAAAATACACGAGTAGAACAGTGCCTGCAAAAATAAATGGGTAGATCGGTACAGCCTGGTAGACCAGTACCTCTGCTAAATCCTAAATAATTGTCACATGACCATCAAGCCACGCCCACAAAATAAGCCACGCCCACAGAACCGGTAGTAAAAAAATTTAGAACCTTGGAACCAAGGAGATATCTTTTACCCTCAAGGGACTTGACATAATTTTCCAAAGAGTATACTCCTTTCAGGCCCTGTCAAGGAACCTGTGTTCCCTTGGAGTCAGCCTGACTAGGTGGCTCAGTGGCTAAGACAATGAGCTTGTCGATCAGAAAGGTTGGCAGTTCGGCGGTTTGAATCCCTAGTACAGGTCTCCTGTGTGAGCAGGGGGTTGGACTTGATGACCTCCAAAGTCCCTTCCAACTCTGTTACTGTTACACAGTTTTGAACTCTTTGAATAGGTGACTGCATCAGTCCTTTTTGTGGAAACAAACTGCTATCATCTCCCTCAAAAGTGCAGCAAAAGGGACACAAAATCTTTTTAAGATAAAGTCGGTCAGCTTGTCCGTCAAAAGAGCGCTAACGTAAAAAAACAGTAGTCCTTTTGTCTCAGGGTGGGGGAAGTACTGTATTATTTCTTTCTGTCCCTGGAAGTGAATCGCGCATCGACCGTGAATAAGAGCCTTGGTAGTACAGGGGTTTAAGGCACCCTGTTATTAAGCTTATTAAGACCAGCTGCCTGCAATTACTGCAGGGTTCGAATCTCGCCAAGGCTCAAGGTTGACTCAGCCTTACATCTTTTCTAAGGTAGGTGAAATGAGGACCCAGTTTGTGGGGGCAATAAGCTGACTTTGTATAAATATACAAAAGGATGAAGGCTATTGCTGAGCACATTGTAAGCCGCCCTGAGTCTTCGGAGAAGGGCGGCATATAAATCAAATTTAAAAAAAAAAAAATGGATTTAGTCTGCAAGTTTCCAGTATGAGACTAATTTTAGGCTGCAACCTCGCGGCCAAAACGTCTCAACCCACAGGTGTGCAATTCTGGCAACCTGAAGGCCTGCGGAGTTCAATTCCCAGAATTCCCCCAGCCGGCCACATCGAGATAGATCATCTGTATTTTACATCGTTTTTAAAGAAATAGTCCAGTAGACATCCAGTAAATAACCAGGGGAAAGTCCAATTGTTACCGTTCACATCTAATCTCCCAGCGCTTTAGTCTTTGAGAATTTTTTCTTTGAGAAATTTATTGTGGGTTTTTGTTGTTGTTGTTGTTGTTGTTTTTAGAAGCTGGGATGAGAGAAATAGAATGCAGACAAGAAAAGGGAGTGGAAATCTAATTCACACAGTCTTCTGAGAACTGTGAAGGAGGCCTGCACTTTACTGAGTATTGTGTTGTGCTGGGGATCTGCTGGAGGTTACCCTTAATACGTGGGGGAATATTCTGTAGAGCTCATACATTTAAAAAAATATATTCATAGAATCTACACTAGGGAGCCCCAATCCCTGCGACGTGGCCTATTCAGAACCGGTCTGCAGAAGTGGTAGGCAAGCCCGTCAGAGGTGGTATTCAGCAGGTTCTGACCAGTTCTGCAGAACCGGTAGCGGAAATTGTGAGTAGTTTGGAGAACCGGTAAATACCACCTCTGACGGGCCCCGCCCCCATCTATTCTCTGCCTCCCGAGTCCCAGCTGACTGGGAGGAAATGGGGATTTTTGCAGTAACTTTCCCCTGGAATGGGGTGGGAATGGAGATTTTACAGTATCCTTTCCCTGCCACGCCCACCAAGCCATGCCACACCCACAACCAGTAGTAAAAAAAATTGAATCCCACCACTGGAGCCTGTGTGTGCGTGCAGCAGACGAGCGTGCTTGCCCACCGCTTGTGCAAATGGGGCTGTGTGCTCGCCCAACACTCGCATGGAACCATCCCGTCTCCTCCCGTGTCCCCTCCATCCCGCAAAGTCAGAGAGATTGGAGACTAGTGGTCTCCACCACAAATGCCCAGCCTTGACAACTTTAAGACTTGTGGACTTCAAGTCCCAACATTCCCAAGCCAGCATGGCTCATTAGGGAATTCTGGGAATTGAAGTCCACGGCTCTTAAAATTGCCATGGTTGGGGACACCCTTAATGTTCACCGAGTTCTGGTGCCTGGTGGCTCAGCAGACTGATAGCATTGTGATTAACACCAGCTGTCTGCAATTACTGTAAGTTCGAATCTCACCAGGCTCAAGGTCGACTCAGCCTTCCATCCTTTCTAAGGTAGGTAAATTGAGGACCCAGTTTGTGGGGGCAATAAACTGACTTTGTATAAATATACAAAAGTATGAAGGCTATTGCTTAACGCATTGTAAGCCGCCCTGAGTCTCCGGAGAAGGGCGGCATATAAATCAAATTAAAAATAAATTTAAAAAAAGTTCTGCAGAAGTTGCTAACTAAAAGAAGAGAATTGCTTTTATTATTAGAGGCCTGAGGTTGAAACGTCTTCAAGGAATTTCAGAAAGGTGCATATGCTCTCAGTGTACATAAAAGAAAAGAATTTTCTTTTCTTTTCTTATTTGTCAAGAATCATAAGCTACAACACTTAATGATAGTCATAGGGTACAAATAAGCAATCAAATCATATTAGGAAACAGTCAATATAAATCGTAAGGATACAAGCAACAAAGTTACAATCATACAGTCATAAGTGGGAGGAGATGGGTGGTGGGAACGATGAGAAGATTAATAGTAGTGCAGACTTAGTGAATAGTTTGATAGTGTTGAGGGAATTATTTGTTTAGCAGAGTGATGGCGTTCGGGAAAAAACTGTTCTTGTGCCTAGTTGTTCTGGTGATCAATGCTCTATAGCGTCGTTTTGAGGGTAGAAGTTGAAACAGTTTATGTCCAGGATGCGAGGAGTCTGTAAATATTTTCACAGCCCTCTTTTTGACTCGTGCAGTATACAGGTCCTCAATGGAAGGCAGGTTGATAGCCATTGTTTTTTTTCTGCAGTTCTAATTATCCTCTGAAGCCAGTGTCTGTCTTGTTGCGTTGCAGAACCCAACTTGTTGGCTTAAAGAAAGGATGCAAAAGGAAAGACAGAATGAATGGCAAAAATTAAAAAAAAAAAGTTTATTTTAAATAATTAAATAGAACTCTTAAATTGTCCAATGGCGAGTTGACCGTGGTGAGTTTTTCTGCAGCGAGTTGGCCATGGTTACTTGGCCGGGGCAAGTTGTCCCATTCCGAAAATTTGAACCGTTGCTTCCGTTTGTTTTCAGGCCTTCTGTGCCAACCCCTACCTGGACGGCTGTGATTTTCATAAAACAACAGCTCAGCTTTATAAAGAAACTGGAAAAAGCACTTTTCCTGCCAAGGCGGAAGAGATGAAGGGCTGTTCTTTTGTTATAAGTGCCGCTCCAGCCAGCTGAGTTAACTTGGCAGTTCTGAGGAGTGGGCCTGCGGCCACCAAAGCACACCGGTGTTTCTGTCCCCCCTTGTTCCTTTCGTGCATCTGTCCCCATCAAGATCCCACCACTAGAGAATTGCCCACAAGGCCCAAATCAAATCTGTTAGTCCTTTGGAGGCATACCTGAAAGGGGCTTCAAAGGTACTCCGCCTGCCAGGAATTAGCAAAAGTTGTGAGGGTCATTTTTGCCAGCATCTAATATATCTTCTTCTTCTTTTTTCGGTTCGTTAGTTTGGTGCCTTTAAGTCAGGTTTTTTTTATATATATATATTTCTGGCAACTGCATGGTTCCTGCAGTTTTCTTGGCAAAATTTCAGAAGTGATTTGCCATTGTCTCCTCCTTGCTAGGGCTGAGAGAGAGGAACTGGCCCAAAGTCACCCAGCTGGCTTCATGCCTAAGGTGGGACTAGAACTCACGGTCTCCTGGTGATTGGCCCAGGATCATGCAGTTGCTTTTCATGCTTAACGTGGGACTAGAACTCACAGTCTCCAGGTTTCTAGTATGGTGCGCTAACCACTACAGCAAATTGTCTCTTATCTACTACCGCTAATAGAATTTTCCTTTTATATTGTCATGCTGCAGATCCTTGTGTGTAAATGTAAACTACAAAAACTTGTTTACACTTACCTTCTCTTTACCAAAGCTTGTTCTTATGTACTATATTATCTATATCTAGATAATGGATATATCTTATTTATTTATTTATTTATTTATTTATCTTTGAATTTGTATACCGCCCTTCTCCCTGAGGACTTAGGGCGGTGAACAGCCAGATAAAAACATCAGATACAAATATTAAAACACATTTAAAAATATATATAGATTTGGCCCCATTAATTAAAAACGATAAGCAAAACAGAACAATTAATAAAACCCTTAAAAAGAAATTAAGCCAGCCCGGCTTGTTGAAAAAAGAAAGTTTTAAGGGCACGGCGGAAGGCACTGAGGTCATGGATTCTCCTTATCTCAGGGGGCAACTGATTCCAGAGGGTAGGTGCCCCCACAGAGAAGGCCCTCCCCCTGGGGGTCACCAGCCTGCATTGTTTGGCTGATGGCACCCCGAGGAGGCTCTCTCTGTGGGAGCGCACGGGTCGGTGGGAGGTCGTCGGTGGCAGTAGGCGGTCTCGAAGATAGCTAGGCCCTATGCCATGGATATAGATATATCCATCTATATTAGAGAGTTTCAGTGCATTGATCTTCCAATGGTGTTTGTTTTTATGACTTTGTAAACTATTACAGCTCAACCTTCTGTATTGTACTCTATATTGGTATATATATATATTTATATTTTGCTGATAAAGAAATAAAGGGAGACTAGTATAGATCTATTTCAAACTATTTAGCTCTCATCAGCTAGCCATACTCTTACTTGGATTCGAACTTGGGCTGCCTGCATGTTAGACAGTTGTATTAACCTCTAAGCCACAAGTTCTCCTCCCTTCATCAGATTGAGCCAGGGGAGAGATTAAGTATTTTTCTATTGAGACACCTGGTCTACCCCAGCATGTGGGAGGGAGCATACTGCATCCCTTTCGCCTTTCAGCTCCAATCCAGGAGCCCTCAAGCAGTCGCATTCACGACAAACCATTTTATACCAAATTTATATTTCGCTGATAAAGAAATATTTTTATTTATTTTATTTTATTTATTTTTTATTTATAAATTTATAAATTTATAAAAATAAATGAAATAAAATAAAATAAAGAAATAAATAAAGGGAGACTAGTATAGATCTATTTCAAGCTATTTAGCTCTCATCAGCTAGCCATACTTTTACTTGGATTCGAACTCGGGCTGCCTGCATGTTAGACAGTTGTATTAACCTCTGAGCCACAAGTTCTCCTCCCTTCATCAACTTGAGCCAGGGGACAGCTGCAATGATTTGCTTAACAACTGTGGCAAAAAAGTTGTAAAATGGGGCAAAATTCACCTAACAATGCTTAACAACGAAAATTTGGGGCTCAACTGTGGTCGTAAGTCAAAGACTGTCTTCAAAAATATCTTAAAATTTTTGATGTTTTTCCTGACCCAGTAGTTCAACAGAATTTGCTATTTCTGTGAATTCTACATATTCATAATTCTGATATATTCATAGTTTATTCCTCTGTTTGGGGGATTTCGTTATTCTTCCATCAAGATTTTATTACATTGCATTTTGTATGTTTTGAGTGGCTTGCAATAAAATTTGCTTTTTTCAGTAACTAGATTGCTGAGTAATGGCTCTTAGGTTGTATAGTGGATCCCTCCCCGGGTTTTCCCACAGGGTCATATTAAATCTACTCTGAGTCCTTGGGTTATTGGGGGGGGGAGGAAGTCATTCTCACTCATCCCAACCCACCTCACGGGATTGTTGTGCAGAAAAAGGAGAAGGTTATGGGACATAGTTCTAAAAACAGTAATAATGTTGGAAAAAGTCCTGTTTTTCTTCTCTTGCTTTTTGCAGATTTTGGAGTGGTGCACAATGGGCCAGAGAAAATCCCGTTTGATAAGTGATGGAAATGACATGATTGAATCAGAAAGAGTGATGTAGAGATGGAACTGCTTAGGTGAGCACGAGAGCAGGATTAGATTGCCTTTTTGTCTTCATAATCTTTCTGTTCCCCAGTTCTTTAGGTACAATAAGCATTTGCATTGTTTATGTGTTTATTTATGTATTAATTAGATTTTTATCTTGTCTTCCTTTCTTTATTTGCTTTTCACATTTCTGAACCGTCCATCTCCCTCAGAGAGATTATTTAATTATTATACTTATTATTTCATAAAAAAGAGCCTTGGTGGTGCAGTGGACTAAAGTGCTGTTAAGTAGCACTTAGCTGCCAGCTGCCTGCAATTACTGTGAGTTCAAATCTCACCAGGCTCAAGGTTGACTCAGCCTTCCATCCTCTCGAGGTAGGTAAAATGAGGACCCGGATTGTGGGGACAATAAGCTGACTTTGTATAAAAAAGGACACCGCTTAGGGGGGGCCGAAAGCCCTACTAAGCAGGTATATACAAAAGTATGAAGGCTATTGCTTAATGCATTGTAAGCCGCCCTGAGTCTCCGGAGAAGGGTGGCATATAAATCGAATAAATAAATAAATCCAATAAATAAATAAATAAATAAATAAATAATAACTAACTAACTAACTAACTAACTAACTAACTAACTAACTAACTAACTAACTAACTAACTCCAGGCTGCAAACTGATATAATGCAGGTAATCTTTGATTTTAATCATTCATTTAGTGACCATCAGAAGTTACAACAGCACTAAAAAAAAGGGACTTACGACTGATCCTCCAAACTGTTGCAGCATCCCCACAGTCATGTGATGGGGTTTGGCAACTGACATATTCCCCCCCCCCCCCCCTTAGGGTGTTCCAAGATAAATGAATCGGTGGCTGTTTCTAGTTAGATAAAGGTTTGCTTGTTCCTCTGCTTTTATTAAAACAATTCCAAGAAAATAGAGTTGTCTTTACTTAAAGAACCATTTAAATAATGGAATCTAACTCTTCCCAATAATAACCCGTGCATGGTTTCAGAGATGTTTCCTTATCTAAACAAAGAAACAATGACCAAAGCAAGTGACTTCCAACTTCCTGCTGGCTTCCCCACTGATCGTTTGTGGGAATCCTCTCCTCTCCCCTCCCCTCCCCTCTCCCCTCCTCTCCTCTCCTCTCCCCTCCTCTCTTATCTCCTTGCCTCCCTCCCCTTTCCAGCTGTCAGTTAAGGGGCTGCTGCTGGGTAAGGGAGGAAGGGAGGGATTGCAAGATTGACTGGGAAACTGCCAGAGAACGTTGAAAATGTAAATCACGTAACTGCAGCACAACACAGTAGTGCAACAGCAGCCGGCCATTTTGTAACTTGGAATGGTCGCTAAGTGAACTGTTTGTAAGTCGAGGACTGCCTGTACAGTCGACCAAGAGGATGTTTTTTTAAAAAAAAAAATTGTGAAATTTCTATAGCGATGTATGGAAGGAACAGTTAAAACAGGGTATTTTTGCATCCTGCATGCCTTTGTCCTTCCTTGGGATATCCTCGTATCCTGAGGGAACATACCAAAAGTCCCTGACCCTTGTATTTTGATCCCTTCATTTCCACACATTCATTAATTCCTTCCAGTGGTTGTGGTTGACATCATCGCAATAGTAGTAGTAGTAGTAATGGTATATATGTGATGTATGAGAACTACTCAGTCATTGGAAAGGACTTTCGATATGAATAGCGGAAAACCCAACCCTTCTTGTCAATCTCCCTGGTGGCTCCTGCATTTGGTGCTTCCCCTCCCTGAAGTGTCAGTATTCAAATACAGAACTTAGACTGTTCACCTTTTTGCAAATTTCAGGCAACCAAAGAAAGGGACTTTCCAGCCAAATTGTTTGTTCTTAGTAAGCTAGCCTTTAAATATATACCTTGTGGGTTAAAACTGTGAACTGTGAGTAGTCATTCAAGCAGTGGGAGAAAGCTTTTTTTAAAAAAGTATTTTTTTAAAAAAAGACACAGTTAAAATGGCAGGTTAGCTTCTGAGTAGTGAAGAAAACTCCCTCCCTCCCCCAAGTCTTTATTTTAATCTCAGGTAATCAATTTCAATCCCCCCCACCCCCAACGTGACTGAATTCTTGTCATCCAACCCAGTTTCTCTCCTTCAGAGAACTGGAATCTGGAAGGATTATAAAAGTTGTAAGCAAGATTGCATCTCCTGGTCTTCAAAAGAGCTTTGTGGTCTGCGGTTTCAGCAGCTGGACAAAAAGGTAGAATCAAAAGGCGGAGAGTAAATTAGGATACAGGGAGTCCTCCACTTGCAACATTTTGAGCCCTTCGAATGTTCGAAGATACGACAACACTGAAAAAAGCGATTTACGGCCCTTTTTCACACTTAACAAAGGTTGCAGCATTCCCCATGGTCACGTGATCAAAATTGCTCAAAGAGGCTTGGCCATTGTCTCCTATTTATGACCGTTGCAATGTTCCGGGGTCATGTAACCAAGTTTTGTGACCTTCTAACAAGCAAAGTCAACAGGGAAACCAGATTAACACTTAACAGCTATGTTACTAATTTAACAACTGCCATGATTCAGAACTGTGGCAAGAAAGGTCATAAAATGGAGAAAATTCGCTTAATTGTCTCACTTAGCAACATACGTTTTGGGCTCAATAGTGGTCGTAGTTTGAGGACTACCTGTATACTCCCATTGTATGATCCGTGCTACTTGTTAAATGTATACTCAGACATTCTCCCCGTGATCCAAAACAGGAATCTCCAAACTTGGGAACTTTATGACTTGTGGACTTCAACTCCCAGAATTCGTCAGCCAGCCATGCTAGCTGGGGAATTCTGGGAGTTGAAGTGCACAAGTCTTCCAAGCAGCCATGTTTGGAGAGCCACCAGGTCTACAATGAAAGTTACTTCCATTAGTCTTTAGGAGGGCCGCTTAGAAACATCAGAAAAACTGCATGTTACCTGGAAGAGGTGTATTCCCACACCTTTGGCCCATTGGGAAAAAATGAAGAGAATAATCGTTAATTTTTTTCTAAGCTCCAGATTGAAGGCCTTTCACATGTATTGACTGGATTTCCAGGGGAACAGGTATGTATTCTGGACTGCACCCGAATCAATAATCATTGATTAGAGCCAACTTGATGCCCTCCAGGTGTTTGGGGACACAGCTCTACAGTTCTCTCTCTTCTTCAATTGAATGTAATATAATATTCCACGTAGCTGATAAAATTGACAGGATTACAAACTTGCCATCTCCAGATATTTTAAGCTACAGCTCTTCTAATCTCCAGCCAACAATGTCCAGTGATTGAAGCTTGTCATATCTTAAGTATATCTGGTTGCTTTATCACAAGAAGTCTTTTATCTCTTGCCACCAATATTTGTTAAGTTCTTCTGATTCCCTTTTCTGACGAATATCAGATTCTGGAGTCAAGGCAGTAGATTTCCTCTAAACAACGTCAGTGTTTTCCACTAATCCTCCTTTTATTTTCTCAAGGAACCCCGAGTTAATAAATTCACACCTCTTGATATTTTTATTCAGCAATTTCACACTGCAGCCATTTTCTGAAAATCCCTAGTATGGTGCCATCCATTTAAGATCAGTTGTTGATTGGATTTAAAGTGTTTTGAACTCGGCTGCAGCCATAAAATCTTCTAATGCAGTCAATTAAAAAATGGCAGCCTGTGTTCATAGGTTTCCAATTTAAGGAGAAAAGGAAGAGTGTCTCAGAAAAAAAAAAGAGCTCTTGCACCAGTAAATTAAATAATGCATAATTATCAACAATTCACAGAAAGGAGTGAGAGACAAGAGATACCAAGACCATGTTGGAGCTAAATGGCTTCACCAGACTGACTGTTTGGTTTCTGATTCTCGCGAATCAGATATTAACTGTTCGTTCTTTTCTGTGAAATGGACATTTATTCTGCGTGTGAGGCAAAAGGGTATTTCTGCTGGATGATAAAATATGCAGCATTAGAAAATGAGTGGGTTAAAAAAAAAATCAGAGACATAATGGCCGATTAGATATAGAGACAGAATTAGAATCGGAGTTAAGTCACAAGATCTTGGCAACCAACTGTTCCATTTTCTTTTAAATGGGGGGGGGGTCTTTGTTTCTTTTCTTTTTAACAGGCAGAATTTACCAGTGCAGTGACGATCAGCATTTCGCAGGCCAGATCCAAACCGATAATCTACATGTTAGGAACCTGGAAGGAGCAACATTCAAGTGCCAAGGATGGCTATTGGATTCCTGAATGCAAAGCAATTTGTGAGCGCATTAATTGTAACAATTACTACAATAAAGCATATAAAGAATCTTGAATTGTCTGGTGCCTTTTATGCAAATGTTGCATATTGCCTAACTATTCATTTGTCGAACAAACACCAGGTTCATGAATAGGTTCACAGCTAATGGATAGGATGACGAGGTGGAGATGATGGGAAACAGTATCTTTTTTAGTGCCCAACACATTCTCAGTTCCATGTATGATTTAGTGTTTAGAGTTCCCTCAGATCTAGGTCAATAGGCCCCATACATATTCTTAAAAAAATCAACTGTATGGATAGTAGCAGCCCAGTACTTTGAAAATAACAGAGTAACAGAGTTGGGAGGGACCTTGGAGTCTTTTAGTTTAAGCCCCTGCTCAGGCAGGAAACCCTACAACCTTAAACACTCAAAGAGCCATTTGGACCAGTTTCCCACAGAAAAGAAAACACCGGGAGCCACAAAACCATTCCTGTGCCTGAGTCTTGAGCGGTTACAAAACTAGCATATGTAGTTGAATTAAATGTTCTGTTTTCTTCTGAAACTTTTCTTTTCTTGGATTTATCCATTGCCTACCGGGGGTTGAAAAGCTGAATATATCGCGTGCCGGTGGGTGTTGCACATTGGCAGTTGTGACACATATTTTGAGTGACAGGGAGCTGCAGGAGAGGGGTGAAAGAGCCACATGCGGCTCCAGAGCCACAGGTTGCTGACCCCTGACCTATACCATTTCAGACAAATGGTTGTCCAAGCTCCTTAAAGCCTCCGGTGTTGGAGCACCCACAACTTCTGGAGGCAAGACGTTCCACCGGTTAATTATTGTCACTGTTAGGAAATTTGTCCTTAGTTCTAGGTTGATTCTCTCCTTGCCATCCATTGCTTCTTGTCCTACCTTCAGGTGCTTTGGAGAATAGCTTGACCCCCCCTCTTCTTTGTGGAAGATATTGGAAGGCTTCTGTCATGTCACCCCTCGTCCATATTTTCATTAAACTAGACATATCCCATTCCTGCAACCATTCTCCAAAAATATTTTGAAAGGGGGGCCCCTTGCTGAGAAATCATTGATAGCAAAGGCTATTCGGCGTGGTAGGGAACATCTCAAGTAAAAAAAATGGTGAGGGAAATAATTTTCATCATTTGTCTAATATGAGATCTGTGTCTCGTGATTGGTCAAATTGGTCACTCTATAACTGTCTGGTTTGGTTCTGCAACCCAACAAGACAGAGACAGACTTCAGAGGATAATTAGAACTGCAGAAAAAATTGCTACCAACCTGCCTTCCACTGAGGACCTGTATACTGCATGAGTCAAAAAGAGGGCTGTGAAAATATTTACAGACCCCTCGCATCCTGGATATAAATTGTTTCAACTCCTACCCTCAAAACAACGCTATAGAGCACTGCACACCAGAACAACTAGACACAAGAACAGTTTTTTCCTGAACGCCATCACTCTGCTAAACAGATAATTCCCTCAACACTTAAACTATTTACTAAGTCTGCACTACTATTAATCTTCTCATCTTCTCATCGTTCCCATCACCATCTCTTCCCACTTATGACTGTATGACTGTAACTTTGTTGCCGGTATCCTTACGATTTATATTGATATTGTTTCCTGATTGCTTATTTGTAACCTATGACTATCATTAAGTGTTGTACCTTATGATTCTTTTCTTTTTTTTTAATTTGATTTATATGCCTCCCTTCTCCAGAGACTCAGGGCGGCTTACAATGCGTTAAGCAATAGCCTTCATCCTTTTGTATATTTATACAAAGTCAGCTTATTGCCCCCACAACTGGGTCCTCAATTTACCTACCTTAGAAAGGATGGAAGGCTGAGTCAACCTTGAGCCTTGGCGAGATTCGAACCTGCAGTAATTGCAGGCAGCTGGTCTTAATAACAGGGTGCTTTAGACCACTGTACTACCAAGGCTCCCAAGGCTTCTTGATGAACGTATCTTTTCTTTTATGTACACTGAGAGCATATGCACCAAGACAAATTCCTTGTGTGTCCAATCACACTTGGCCAATAAAAAATTCTATTCTATTCTATTGAACAATGGATCAGTAAACTCTTCCTGAATTTCCAACAGCATTGCAATGTTTTGTGATAACACCTGTGATGTGATCACAGAATTTCAGGTGCATCACCATCGACCCCAACAGTTGCCTGCTCCTCTTTTCCAAGAAGATCTCCTGTTACTTAGAGGAGAGGACACTTCACCATAGCTCTTTCTTTTGAAGGTGAACCTCTCTTTGCTCAGAGTTGCAGAGGTGGATGGATCATGCATATTAATAGAGATGTGAGAATCACGTCTGCTTCAATCTGTCCCTTCAGAAAGTTGAACCAATTTGGCACTTAGACCTGCGTTATCCATCCGATTTGGAGAATCTTCAGACAGCCGGAGCACATGGGAGATTTTGAAAAATAGGAGCGGAGAGATTTTAGTGGAAATAGGAGACGACAACCTTGGTGAGCAGACACCACAGATTGTTTTGTAGGAGATCTATCGTAGGAGAGGGAAGCTAGATCTTTTCTAACATTTTTCTACTAGATCTCAAAGTATTACAGGGGCACCTGAAGTCTTCCAGACTCTCATTGCCAGAAGTAAAGACTTTAATCCCGTTCCTGCACACCACATAAACAGGCCAGAACAGGGGTGAAATCTACTTACCTTCCTTACCAGTTCGGAAATGCGCGCGCCATTGTCACGTCCAATTTTTGATCCTCTGTGCATGCGCAAAGCCTTCTGCACATGCGCGGAAAGTCAAAAATGGGTTACTTCCTGGTTAAAACCAGAAAGTAACAATGTCCAGGCAGGTGGGTGGAGCCTTGTGCTACTGCCATTACGGTTCGCCAAACCATCCACCGCTACCAGTTCGCGTGAGCAGGACAGAACTGGCAGGATTTCACCACTGGGCCAGAAGATGTACTGAAGTCTTATTTTGCAGGATTGGCAAAAGAAAGTTTTCGGATTTTAATATTGTTGAGCAGAAGCAACACATTTTCTTCCTCCCTATAACTAGGTCTCTGGGGGGAAAAAAATAAGCTTGGAGGAAAACCCGCAACAGATAAATAAGCAAAAGGAATGTGTGACCTTGGGTAGTGGTGCCGATAGTCAGGACACATGTTTGGGAGAATCAGAATAAACTGTGAAGCAGATCCTGCCAGCCCAAGGCTGTGTAAATGTTATGTTCTCCTTTCCTTCCACCCCACGCCCCCCAGCACCTGATAGGATGGATGGGGCTGAGTAAATAAGAAGGAAAAGCATTTTAGGGCAGGTCACATTGTCAAAATACTGTTTGCTCTGGAAAGCACTGATTTTTGCAAGATCCGAGGTAGAGAGACAGAGATTGGAAGCCTATGTAGTTATGAAGATTCCAGGATGGTATGAGAGCAGGGGTGAAATTCAGCAGGTTCTGGAGAACCGGTAGCAGAAATTTTGAGTAGTTCGGAGAACCGGCAAATACCACCTCTGGCTGGCCCCAGAGTGGGGTGGGAATGGGGATTTTGCAGTATCCTTCCCCTGGAGTGGGGTAGGAATGGAGATTTTGCAGTATCCTTCCCCTGCCATGCCACACCACGCCCACCAAGCCACGCCCACAGAACCGGTAGTAAAAAAAAAATTGAATTCCACCACTTTATGAGAGGTTGGATGTAATGTAGTCCCAAAGGTGCTTTTTCAAAAGGCAACGAGACTTTGTTTTTCTTTGAAGATGTTTCGCTTCTCTTCCAAGAAGCTTCTTCCGTTCTTTGGTTTCCAGAATTGAAGAAGCTTCTTGGATGAGAAGCGAAATGTCTTCATAGAAAAACGAAGACCAATTTGCCTTTTGAAAAAGCATCTTCGGGACAACCATGACATGGATGACTGAGAATCTCCGCAGACAGGTAATGTGGTCCAAGCATCTCAGAATCTTCTACACGTGGTGAGATCCTTCCAACTCTTATGATTCCATGAACCTCCTTAAACTGGAAATTAAAACTTAGAAAGTTTCCACCTACAAAACTTTGGGTGGCCAGGAGTGATTGCTGCCAACTCGGATATTCTTCAGTAACTCAGATTTTCTTAGATTGTCAAAGCTGCAACCATTCAAGCAGCAGGACCTCATAAAGAGTGCCTATAGAAAAGGCAAAGCATGATATATGGACAGGAAGGGTTTCCCCACCCCCACCCCCCTTGGTTTCCTTACACAATCGTTTCTGGTTCTCAAAATGCTGTGATTCACTAGTTCTAGAAGCTGGTTCAACAAGCTGAAATAGAATTGGGAAGTTTCATTTCTGAATAATGATTTCCTCGTGGAAAAAATAACTGCAAAAAAGAGGGGGGGGAATTTAATTTCTCTACTGCTAGCTTTCTATTGCAGAAGTATTCAATGCTGTCACTGCTAACCCCCCTTCCCTGCCCCCCAAGTAGCACTGAAAGAATGCATAGAGAAAGGGCAGAGTGTAATAAATAGGCAGGAGGGATTGAATTAGGCATTTCTAAAGCAGTGACTTCCTGTATTGTAAACTGGCTATCTGTTAAGTCCTTTGAAATAGTCCAGACCCAAAGCTCAACAATGAATACTAGCTCTTGTCTTTATGGCAAGCTTACATTAAGAGACTCTTGCAAGACCGAATGTGTTTCTCCCCTCCTTCATTTTACCGTCTGGAAAACTAGGGAGGGTCCCTTCTGAAATGCTTCCCGTTCTCTCTCTTTTTGTGGGCTGAGATGTCTCTTATATGAAGGTTGTCCATTCTGCAGCACTTCTTCTGTCTCCGAAGGTCATTCTTACTATGCCATTAGTGGGAATTGCTAATGGGTGGTCTTCAAGAGATAGATAGATAGATAGATAGATAGATAGATAGATAGATAGATAGATAGATAGATGATAGATAGATGATAGATAGATAGATAGATAGATAGATAGATAGATAGATAGATAGATGATAGATAGAGGAGGAGAGAGAGAAAGAGATGGATAGATGATAGATGATGGATAGGGATGGATAAATAGATGATGGATAGATAAGATAAATACAGAGAGATATGATATAGATAGACAGACAGACAGACAGAGATGGTAGAGAGATGAGAGGGAGAGAGATACAAGGTAAAAATAAAGGTTTCCTCTATCCAGTTTTGTTTGACTCTTAAGGGCCAGTGCTCATCTCTGTTTCTTAGCCAAGAGAGCCCACAGTGTCTTAGGATGTTTCTGCAGTCATGTCGCCAGCATGACATCATGCTGCAGCACAGAGTGTGCAGCGAAACACGGAAAGCTGTTGCCTTTCCACTGAAATGGTACCTATTTATTTACTCGCATTTTCATGCTTTCAAACAGTGGGCAGGAACTGGGGCAAAACAGGAGCTGACTCCATGGTGCAATGCTCAGATCTCAAACCTGGGTTGCCAGCTTTCCAGCTGACAGGCTCAGCTTCTTAACCACTGAGCCATCCTGCGAGAGAGAGAGAGAGAGAGAATGAGATAGATAGATGATAGATAGATAGATAGATAGATAGATAGATAGATAGATAGATAGATAATGGGTGGTATTAGTCAAAAGAAGGCCGCATTCATGACCAACATCAACTCAGAAGTCAAAGGATCCCTGCCTGGGATTGAACTATGGTTAACTCGTGTTAATTGCTTGTGTGATGTGTCTGCCATGAATAGCATAGCATAGCATAGCATAGCATAGCATAGCATAGCATAGCATAGCATAGCATAGCATAGCATAGCATAGCATAGCATAGCATAGCATAGCATAGCATAGAATAGAATAGAATAGAATAGAATAGAATAGAATAGAATTCTTTATTGGCCAAGTGTGATTGGACACACAAAGAATTTATCTTGGTGTATACGCTCTCAGTGTACATAAAAGAAAAGATACGTTCATCAAGAATCATAAGCTACAACACTTAATGATAGTCATGGGGTACAAATAAGCAATCAAATCAAGAATACAAGCAACAAAGTTACAGTCATACAGTCATAAGTGGAAGGAGATGGGTGATGGGAACGATGAGAAGATTAATAGTAGTGCAGACTTAGCAAATAGTTTGACAGTGTTGTGGGAATTATTTGTTAAGCAGAGTGATGGCATTCAGGAAAAAACTGTCCTTGTGTCTAGTTGTTCTGGTGTGCAGTGCTCTATAGTGTCGTTTTGAGGGTAGGAGTTGAAAGAGTTTATGTCCAGGATGCGAGGGGTCTGTAAATATTTTCACAGCCCTCTTTTTGACTCGTGCAATATACAGGTCCTCAATGGAAGGCAGGTTGGTAGTAACTGTTTTTTCTGCAATTCTAATTATCCTCTGAAGTCGGTGTCTGTCTTGTTGGGTTGCATAAGTATAAAAGAGAATTCGAACGTGTTGGCGGAAGGCAGTTCCGTTCTGCCCAAAGACTTAACAAAGCAGAAAGATTGACCTACTTTTATCAGATATAAAGAGATTGTCCTTTAAAGCTCTTCTTAGTAGATATTAAGCTGGGTTTCCTCGCCCTCCTGCTCCCACTTGTCATCCGGCCTCGCGTGAGGTTTTCCCTGCTTTTAATCTCCCTCTCTGCCTGGGGCTAAATCAGAAAATGTGCCTCTCTGACTTTCTCTCCATGTTGAGCTTAGCAGATGGGTGCACCAGGGCATTGTTCCAAGTCAGCCAATTGTGGGTACCAATTCGGGTATTTTCTATACTGCCACTGAACTGACCTGGGCTTTTTCGCAGAAATTAAAGGTAGTCAACAGTTCAGTTAGTGACCATTCAAAGTTAGAACGGCGCTGAAAAAAGGGGACTTACCGACCATTTTTCACACATATGACCATGGCAGCCTTCCCGTGGTCACATGATTTATATTTGGAGGCTTGACATGTTCTTCAGAGTTACGGCCTTCGCAGCATCTCCACGATGATGTGAGCAAAATTCAGATGCTTGGCAACTGGCTCATATTTACGACGGTTGCAGTGTCCCGGGGTCACGCAATCCCCTTGTGCGACCTTGAACGGGGCAGTCGGATTCACTTAACAACCTGTGTTACCAATTTAACAACGACGATGATTCATTTTACAAATAAATAAATAAATAAATATAAATAAATAACTTTATTGTCATTGTACAATAAATGCACAGTATACCCTTACAACAAAATTCACTTAACACCCAAAGACCTGGTCCAACACACATAACAATCCCCAAACAACCACCACAAATTCCCCATCCCTAAACCACCCAAACATCCACACAACAGACCAAGTAATGCTATCCAGCAGCTCACTGATGGTGACCTTTAGTTCATTGTTGAGTGCAATTATAGCTCTGGGATTAAAACTATTCAGAAAACGTGTGGTCCGAGTTTTAATTGTTCTGTATCTCCTGCCAGAAGGCAACAGTCCAAAAAGATTGTAAGCAGGATGGGAAGAGTCTCTGAGAATGTTATGCAACTTTCTCAAAAAGCGAGATTCGAAGATGTCGTCCAGGGCTGGTAGCTGGAGTCTGATGATATTCTGGGCAGTTTTAATGATTCTCTGTAGAGCTTTTTTGTCCGCTACAGAGCTGCTCCCATACTATGCAAGAATACCGTATGTCAGGACACTCTCAATGGTGCTGTGATAGTAGGACAGAAGTAGATGCTGAGATAAATTTATCTTCCTGAGGCAAGAAAAACGTGGCAAGAAAAGTCATTAGTCCTATTTGGAGAAGGGCGGTATAGAAATGGAAACAAATAAATAAATTAAATGGGGCAAGACTCACTTAACGAATTTCTCACTTAGCAACGTAAATTCTGGGCTCAGTTGTGGCCCTAAGAGGCACTTTAAAACACCCAGCCAGGTCTTTCTACACTTTTTAGCATCCCGGGTAAAATGGGAATGTTCAGAAAATTAAGAAACAACTTTTTGGACCAAAGATTCATTTATTACTGCAGCATCTTAGTTGCTACCCCAAAACCTAAAAGAAATGTGACACAGGTCTTCTCGGCAGCTGGCACAGGATGGCACATAAAGTCCTAATGATTTAGAAGGTTGTTTTCCTAATCTGGTACCCTCCAGATGGACTAAACATATGTTTTTATCATTCCGGGTCAGAGTAGTTGATGGAGGTTGTCCAATATTTATGGCAAAACAACAAGAGGCAAACAGCGAAAAAACAAAAGAAACGTGGGATTGAGGAATCCGTGATGACTGCTTGGGACTTAACGGTCTCTTTGTAATTTACTTTGCAAGACGATAAATTGTTAAGCTTCTAGAATTGTATAAACAAATCAATGAAGCACTTGATGGTCTCTGAGCTTCATTATTTGCTCACAGATTTTTTGGTACCCAACTAGGTAATATCACCAAGAACTCCGCAGCACAGAGCAACTAAGCTACACATATTATTTTTTATGGCAGTCAAATAAAAGTTAATTCTTGTTGATTCTAGGTTTCATATTCAAATATGGAGAGTTTGGCTTCCGGCTTGCTGATTCACACTTGCTGTATGAATCATTTTTGAAAGATATACTTACCTACTTACTTAGCTTGGTTGATTTCTTGCAGATATTTCATTACCCAATTAGGTAACATCATCAGTGCTAGTGAGAGTACAGTTTGCTTTCTATATATATGCTAGTGGCTTGCCCTGTCAGTGTTGGTGGGAGTGCTTTTGGTAGTCCTTTGATTAGGCTGTTGTCTATTGTTAGTTTGTTTGTCTGAGTTGTAGTTCTTTGATTGGGGTATTGTTTAGTTCAGGATCCTTGGTCTGATGTTAATCTTAGTGCTAATCTCTGTTTATCTGGGGCTTGATTGCTGGTGAGGAGGTGTTTGGGTCTTTTTGTTTCACTTTTGGCTTTTTGATTGTCTTTTTTAAATGGTATGTAAATGTTGTTTATCTCTATGTGTCTATTGATGGCTGATTTGTCTAGCAAACCAACTGTATTGACCATCAGATAGATCCTGGGGACATAAGACAAAGTTGATCTTCTGGAAGCTTGCAACTAGAACATAGTTAATGGGTTTAACAACTTTGGCCCAATAACAAGCCAATTAAGGGGAAAGACTACCCTTCAGATCAGGAGTGCTCCATAAGTGGTGTATTGCTAGTAGTTTTTTGCTGGGGTTACAATAAAATTTGCAAAGCGGTGTACAAAGGCTGAAGGAAAACCCAAGTTAAATGTCTATGCCAGGGGTCTGCAACCTTAAATATTCAAAGAGCCATTCGGACCCGTTTCCCACAGAAAAGAAAACACCAGGAGCCACAAAACCTGAGTGGGCGTGGCCAACTCAACCTCACTCACTTCCACCAGTCACATGACCCCCCCCTAACCACGCCTACCCAGCCGGTCATTAGGACAGAGAACCGATTGTTAAAAAACAACGGGAACCACAAAACCCTTTTGACATCTCTCTCTCTCTCCCTCCCTTCCCCTCTCTCTCCCCCTCTCTCTGTATCTCTCTGTCTCTGCCCCGGCCACTTCTCCATCCCCCGCCATCGCCTTTACCTTCTCAGGCCAGGCAAGGAGTGACTGGCGGGGGTGGGGGGGGGCAGCCAGTGGTGGGACCATCCAACAGGGAGCCTCAGTCATTCAGATCATGATTGACATATCCATAGACATCTCCCTGGAGCTGGTTTAGATTTGGGTTGAATGAGTTCTCAAGTTTTCTTACAATTGTTCTGCACAGCTTCGCATTGCCCTTGGATAAACCCAGCTTCGTACAGATGGTTCAGTCCTTGCCTGAAGTCATTGGAGTAAAACAACCGTAAGGAGGTAATTGGAGAGTAGCTCAAACATTGGTTTTGGAGATGATGATTATATGAATGTCATACAGAGTTTGGGATAGCATGCCAAAGTCTTCTGATGTAAGGCGCAGTGCAGGAGCCAAGAAATCAGTGGGAATCTTTCATTATGGAACAGGATGCATCCCTCGTATTTTGAATAACCTTCTTGATCTCTACTTCCCACAAAGGTGCTGCTAGAGAGGTATTCTCTGCTGTGGATTGAGCCAAGGAAATTGGAGGCGAGAGGGGAAAATCCCAGAGGCACCGTATGAGGAGCTCTGTCTCTGTGGTCATGTGGCTGGCATGATTAAACACCAAAGGCGCACGGAACGCTGTTACCTTCCCACTAAAGGTGGTCCCTATTTTTCTATTTGCATTTTTTACATGATTTCGAACTGCTAGGTTGGCAGAAGCTGGGACAAGTAACGGGAGCTCACCCTGTTACGCGGCACTAGGGATTCGAACCACTGAATGGCCAACCTTTCAATCGATTGCTAACAAGTCTGTCCTGCAGGGAGATTAGGGGTGAAATCCAGCAGGTTCTGGAGAACCGGTAGTGCAAATTTTGAATAGTTTGGAGAACTGGCAAATACCACCTCTGGCTAGCCCCAAAGTGGGATGGGAATGGAGATTTTGCAGTATCCTTCCCCTGCTATGCCCACCAAGCCACGCCCACTAAGCCACACCACACCACGCCCACAGAACCAGTAGTAAAAAAATTTGGATTTCACCATTGAGGGAGATGAATAGTTGTCTGCCACATCTATTCATCTCCGCCCCCTGCCTTTTATCCCCAGAGCGGTGGCTCTTCTGTCCCAAGGATCAGCCCACAGATTTCCACTGCTCTCCTCTCCTCTGCCTTCTGCACATCCACACATAAGGCACTGGAGCCAGCTGTTCCTCTTCTTCCTCATCAGCTATCTCCAGACCTGAGGGCTGTTGACTCGTCATCTGAGGGCTGATGGACTGCCTCTGTCTCTCTCTCTCTCTCTGCCAGCTCCATTCCCTTCTTCCCCCTCGGAGTTCTCAGGTTGCCTTGATGCTGACCCTGACTCCCACCCCTCCTCTTCCTCCTCCTCTGATTCAGCTGGTGGCCAACAGGCCACAACAAGTTCATTTAGTGACCGTTCAAAGTTACAATGGCACTGAAAAAAGTGACATCCCCATGGTCCCATGATCAAAATTCAGATGCTTGGCTATGAAGACATCTACTATTGATGGGGGCAGATGGTAATTGAAGATACCGAACATACTGTTGGAATTAGGATGTGATGTTACCCTAACATGGGTGATGGAGTTAACAATCCAGCTGAAAGACATTACAGAAGATATCATATGGATTGCAAGCTTAAAGTCATTTGAGGATTTTATTTATATAAGGGAATACTTCTTAGTGGTGTGGGCAGAAGAATAAAGATATTAAAAATTATTATGTATGGTAGTCCTGTAGGAAAGTGGGTGGAGACAGGTTAGCTTATTGATTGTTTAGTTTAAGAAAAGGGATATTATGTTTAGATATGAATACATGTAAAAGATTTGAGTTAAGAGATATATGTATGGGGGTGGAGGAAATGGGCAGACTATGAGTTGAATAAATGTCAAATTAGGATTTATTATATAGTTTTATAGTTGAAGGTTGCTTTGAAATGTTATACTAATATATATAAAAGATTTGAATTAAGAGATATATGTATGGGGGAGGAGGAAAAGGGTAGATTATGAGTAGAAATTGCTAAACTGGGCGATATAATAATATTATTATGTCAAATTAGGAGTTATTATATAATGTTATAGTAGAATGTTATTTTGAAATGTATAGTATAAGGGGGATATAATAATATTATTAGAAAGAAAGGGTCAGCGTATGGGGGGTGGAGCAAAGGGATGGTAAAGTATTATATAATCTGTTATGAATTTGGGTTTTATTTTGTAGAAGCCACAGGGGGAGGGGAGGGGGAGGGGGGGTTAGGGAGGAGGGGGGGAAAAAGGGGGGGAAAAATTGTATTTGAAAAACTTTTTCAATAAAAAAAAAAAATTCAGATGCTTGGCAACTGGTTCATAGTTATGACGGTCGCACTGTCCTGGGGTTGTGTGATCCCTTTGGCAACCTTCTGACAAGCAAAGTCAATGGGGAGGCCAGATTCTGTTAACCAACCTAGGACTAACTTTTAACAACTGCAATGACTCAATGCTCAACAACTGTGGCAAGTAAAGTCGTAAAATGGGGCGTAATTCACTTCCCAGATGTCTCGCATAGCAACATAAATTTTGGGCTCAAGTGTGGTTGTTAAGTCGAGGACCACCTGTACACACAGGGTAAAAGCTACAATAATAAAAGCTACTTGTGAGAAGCCATTGTTTTATTCTCGATCCATGGGGAGGTAGTGATGCCAAAATATTTTTCTTAAATGAGTCATTTCTGAGGTCGATTATTATTTTAAAACAAGACAACTCTTCCCCCCCCCTTTTTTTTTTTAAAAAAAATGTCATTTGTTAATTGTTACAGTCAAATAGCTCTCCCCAAGAAACAGGCTGGATTTTCCTTTTGATTGTTGATGACTAATTGCAGGGAGTGATGATCAAAGGTGATAATTATCTTAAGTGGCCCTGTTTTTATAATTATTTTGGTCTGACTTTTGCTGATAAGTCCAGGAAGTGTGGGCGACTGCTAAGAAGCAGTGGCATTTCCAGGTGAGGAAAAACAAAAGGCATGACCTTATCAGTCCTGCTTCTACCTGCAGGGGTCATTTTTGGGTTGTTGTTTTTCCAAGAAATATGTTGTTTTGTTTTTCATACTTTGAGCTGTAGCTCATAGCCGATGGACGGCTATTCAGCATGTTACATGTCTGGGGCATAGAATATCTGGTTTCGCCCCAAGGAAAGCTGACATCTTAGCCCTCGATTATTATTATTATTTCCATGAAGAAAAAAAAAATAAATAAAAATGCCCACAGGTTTTTTTCTCTTTCTTTTTTACAAAAAGGTTTTTTCTCTTACTCAAGTTTGTCTTCTGAATGGGGCGCCAAAGCCTTGACTGCTCGAAAAATCTATTAAGCTTCTGTCAGAGATTTAATCAAGCTTTGCCCATACACTTTAAAACTTATCTCCACATTCTTGAGGATTAGGAACAAAGCTTCTAAAAAAAACAAAACAAAATGGAGAGTTTGAAGGTGCTTACAATTGAGAGTAATGTTTGCATGATCCAGTTGAGGGATCACAGTGACTTAGGACTGAGGTATACATAGGCATGCAGACACTCTGTCTTAAACTTATTCATTGATGTCCTAGGACTACGGATGTCAATCTGTCTTTGCATGGGGTGGGGGGGAGGAGAAAAGGAAGAGGAGGACGAGGAGAGGAGGAGGAGGAGGAGAAGGAGGAGGAGGAGGAAAGAAAAAGAAAGAAAGAGAAAGAAAGAAAAAGAAAGAAAGAAAGAGAAAGAAAGAAAGAAAGAAAGAAAGAAAGAAAGAAAGAAAGAAAGAAAGAAAGAGAAAAAGAAAGAAAGAAAGAAAGAAGATGGAGAAAAAATGAGGAGAAGCATGGACTGGCTGGGGAATTCTGGGTGTTGAAGTCCAGACGTCTTAAAATTGCAAAGGCTGAGAAATGATGGAGGAGGAGGAAGGAGAAGAAGAAGAAGGAAAAAAGGAGAAGGAAGGAGGCAGAGAAGATCTGGCCGGGGAATTCTGAGTGTTGAAGTCCAGACATTTTAAAGTTGCCATGGTTGAGAAATACTAACCTAGAAGACGGTTCAACAAACTGAAAAAAAAAATTGGGAAGTTTCATTTTTGAATAATGTTTTCCTTGTGTAAAATCTCCTTGCAAAAATAAAAAAAAAGTGAAGGGGGATAGGGAGAGTTTTCTATTTGCAGAGTGGTTAAAACAAAACAAAAACAAAGCACATAGATTTATCAGGTCCAAAGAAGCACATTTCCCAATTCAACCTTACTTGGCTCAGATCAGTTGCTAAGCATAACTGGGAGTCATCTTCCTTTCATTTCTTGCTTGTGGGCTTTCTGAGATCTGGCAGGTCACTATCCATCTTTTGGCTTGGCCAAAAAATTCAACTGGACAACACAAGGCAGCCCTTTCCACCTGATTTACTTGCAGGATTTTTTTTTATGAGGGTCAAACTGGGTGCAGCCTGTTGTGACATCCTGATTTTGTTACACAAGGGAGGAACAGAACATAAACATAGAATTGAAAGCATTTCTTGAATAGTCATATCCTCATTATCCTTGGAGAAGGGGAAAAAATCCTCCTTAAAAAATATGACTTCCATACAATCGCAAAAGTGCTTTCATGTCATGCCTAGAATTGATGTTCATCTCGTCGTGACCTTTTTGGCAGAATTTGCATCTCAGGACTGAAGTGTTCGAATGAGAAATAGGATGGCCTTATTCTATGTCTGCTATGGCCTTGCAAAGCTTCTGGAGAAGGTTTTACAGAAGAAGAGAGTTGGACAGGACCTTGGAGGCCGTGGTGGGATTCAGCCAGTTCGCACCACTTTGGGAGAACCGGTTGTTAAACTTTCTGAACAGTTTGGTGAACTGGTTGTTGGAAGAAATCATTAGGGCAGAGAACCGGTTGTTAAATTAGTTGAATCCCACCACTGCTTGGAGGTCTTCTAGTTGAACCCCCTGCTCGAGTAGGAGATTTTATACCAGTGATGGCTAACCTTTTTGCCATTGTGTGCCAAAAGCTGGGGGAGTGCGGGGTAGTCACGTGCGTGCGTGCCCACACCCATAATTCTAGGCGCCCTGCCCCCCCCCATGCATGCACGCGTGATCCCATGCTCCCCCCCACTTTTGGCATGTGACAGCATGGTGGGCACGGTAGGCCTGTTTTTTTGCCCTCCCCAGGCGCCAGAGGCTTTCTAGGTGCCTGGGGAGGACGAAAACAGCCTTCCCCATCCTACCGGAGACCTTCCAGAGGCCAGAAACAGCCCATTTGCCAACTTCCAGTGCGCACATGCATGCTGGAGCTGAGCTTGGGCAATGCTTGGGTGCCCAACAATATGGCTCCGTGTGCCACCTGTGGCATGCGTGCCATAGGTTCGCCATCACGGCCTTATACCATTCCAGACAAATGGCTGTCCAATCCCTTCTTGAAAACTTCCAACGATGGAGTACTCACAACTTCTGGAGGCAAGCCAATTCACTGATTAATTGTTTTCACTTTCAGGAAATGTCTCCTTAGTTCTAGATTGGATCTCTCTTTGATAAGCTTCCATCTGTTACCTTCATGCCCTGTCCTCAGGTGCTTTGGAAAATAGGCTGACCAGCTCTTCTCCGTGACAGCCCAGGGGTAAAATTCAGCAGGTTCTGGAGAACCGGTAGCAGAAATTTTGAGTAGTTTGGAGAACCGGCAAATACCACCTCCGGCTGGCCCCAGAGTAGGGTGGGAATGGAGATTTTGCAGTATCCTTCCCCTGCCATGCCTACCAGACCACACCACGCCCACCAAGCCACGCCTACAGAACCGGTAGTAAAAAAAAAAGTGGATTTCACCACTGGATGACTACTATCATATCACCCTAGTCCTTCTCTTCCTGATCAGACATACCTAGCTCCCTCGATCATTCATTGTATGATTTAGCTCTGTAGGCTGTCAATCTCAATTTCATTAAGGGCCGCATGTTTTTGTCAGTTTCTCCGACTTCATCTGGACAGCTGCTGTGCAATCCCTTGACAGCAAGATCGTAAGATGTGGAGAGACCTGCCTCACAGAATTGCTAAAAGTCGGATACGACTGAATGGAGAACAACATCATCATCAATGCTCAACCACAACTATTTTCTTTGGGGCATAATAAGGCATTGGAGACCCAAAGGTGTTTTTTCAAGAGGCAACTGAAGAAGCTTCTTGGAGGAGAAGCGAAACGTCTTTAAAAATAAACCATAAAGTCCAGTTGCCTCTTGAAAAAGCACCTTTGGGACAACCATGACCTGGATGACTGAGAATCTCCACAGACCAGGATGGGTTCTACTTACTTTTACTACCGGTTCGCATCGTGCCCGCACGATGCGTGGATCACTTATGATGATGTCCAGGTCAGTGGGCGGAGCCTCCCACCAGTTTTACTACCGGTTCTACAGAACCGGTCCGAACCGGTTGAGCCTGGATAGCTCAGCAGACTAATGCATTGTAATTTAACTCCAGCTGTCTGCAATTAGTAAGTTCGAATCTTGCCAGGGTCAAGGTTGACTCAGCCTTCCATCCTTTCTAAGTTGGTAAATTGAGGACCCAGTTTGTGGGGGCAATAAGCTGACTTTATAAAAAATATATAAAAGGATGAAGGCTATTGCTTAACGCGTTGTAAGCCGCCCTGAGTCTCCAGAGAAGGGTGGCATATAAATCAAATTAAAAAACAAACAAAACGGGGGCAACCCACCACTGCCACAGATATAAGTCATTAGAGATCTAGGTTCAGTTATCTATAGACATTCCTGGATGAAATTGATTACCTTGTTCTAGTTCAGGGATGTCAAACACGATTTCATTGAGGGCTGCATCAGGGTTGTGTTTGACCTTGGGGGGGCGTGGCCAGAGTGGGTGTGGCCAGCTAGACATCACTCGTGTCGGGGGCGCCCTTGGTGGTTCGAGCTCTCTGCCAATGAGAACAAGATCCCAAGCTCCATTTCCGGCAGCGATGGCCTCCTGCAACCCTCTTCCAACAAAAACAGA
Source organism: Pituophis catenifer annectens (assembly GCF_029215685.1). Taxonomy (NCBI): domain Eukaryota; kingdom Metazoa; phylum Chordata; class Lepidosauria; order Squamata; family Colubridae; genus Pituophis; species Pituophis catenifer. The sequence goes on along the minus strand of NW_027256883.1, from coordinate 13,400,001 downwards.
CCCTTGTAGGGCCGCACACAGCCCTTGCAACCTCCGTTTTCACTGGCAGAGGTACTGTGGACCGGTCCTTCACTGTTTCAACAGTGGCCCATGGACCAGATCTAAGCACCCCGTGGGCCGGATCCGGCCTCCTGCCCTTGAGTTTGATACCCCTGTTCTAGTTCAATCTGCATTCAGAATGAGTTTGAAGACCAAACCAATGTTGTCACCTAGATGCATGTCCTACAGAAAAGAATGTGAAGAAGTGTACAGGTAGTCCTCGACTTACAGCAGTTCATTTAGTGACCATTCAAAGTTACAACACAGAACTGGAAAAAGGTAACTTACGACCGTTTTTCCACAATTAAAACCTTTGTAGCATCTCCATGACCGTGTGATCAAAATTCAGACGCTTTGGCAACTGACTTATGACCGTTGCTGTGTCCCAAGGTCATATGATGACCTTTTGCGACCTTCTGCCGAGCAAAATCAATGGGGAAGCCAGATTCGTGTAACAACCATGTTACTAGCTGATCAACTGCAGTGATTCACTTAACAACTGTGGCAAGAAAGGTCATTAAATGGGGCAAAACTCACTTAACAAATGTTTCACTTAAAAACAGAAATGTTGGGCTCAATTGTGGTCGTAAGTCGAGGACTACCTCTAATTCTTTTGATCCTGCTTGATCTTGGCCATTTTTGATACCGTTGACCATGACAACTTTCTGAATTGCCTCCAACTGCTTTGGTGGTTTCACTCCTTCTAAAGATGGTTTCAAAAATAAGCGTTGGGTTGAATGAACTTCAGCACCCTGATGCTCACGCTGTGGAATGCCCCAAATCATTGTGTCTCCTACTACTCTCTAATACGACCATGAAGCTGTGGTCAATGGGCAACCAAGAATGCTGAATCAAGGTGCCAAATAAATGTTCTGATGCTACCAAGCAGTCCTTCTTCTCAACTTTTAGATCAGAGGATGCTATCCAAGACATGAACCGTTGCCTGGACCCAATAATGAATGAACGAAGCCTTAAAGTCAACAGTGGATTCCACATATTCTTACTACCAGTTCGCCACGCGTGCGCTCCCTTCGCGCGTGGACGCATTATGTGCATGCACCCAGCCTTTTGTGCATGTGCTTCCTCGCATGCACCTGCCCTTGAAAACATGCTAAATAGGATGGCGTTACGTCTGGGCGGGTGGGGGGCCCACCAGCAGTCGCCGCTACCGGTTTGCCTGAAATGGTACGAACCGGCTGAATACCACCTCTGCTTAAAGTTCTATACATTGCAGCTCAGAATATTGGAAGCCTGTGAGAGGAGGAATTAGGGAACTTCCCTTTTTTTAAAAAGAAAATGTATTTTTTTTTTCACCTAGAAGAAATAGGCATGTAGTTTGGGGAGTCAACACGGTCACTCTGTAAAGGGAAGAAGATGGCTCCTTCTTTGCTGGTTGGTTTCTAAGAGAGGCTAGACAGCCATCGGTCTGGAATGCTTTAATCTGGATTCCTGCATTTTAATTTAGACTCCAGCACTATAATTTGGATTAGGCAGGGCTTGACGCTTTAATCGTCCCTTTCAACTCTACGATGCTAGAGGCCAATGGCTAGAAGTACCTATTACCAATTACAACTTGCTTCCCAGCTATGCTCTTTCCTGAATACATAGAGCCTAGATACTGTCATCTATGAAATTGTAACTTCACATTGAACTGAATAATGTCTCAGGCAGGCCCTGACTTTTTCCTGTTCTTTCCAATCCAATGGATATGATTTTAGGGCCTTCTGGGCCCACCAGAAGTAGGGAAACAGGCTGTTTCCTGCCTCTGGAGGGCCTGGGGGTGGGGAAGGCCCGTTTTTCTTTCTTACCTGGCTCCAGATCCTCTCTGTGTATCTGGGAATGGCGAAAACAGCCTTTCCCACTCCTTTGGAGGCCCTACGGAGGCTGAAAGGGCCCATTTCCCGACTCCCGGTAGATCAGGAAGTGATGTTTTTTCCTGTCCCCAGCCTCCAGAGACTCCTAGAGAGGCTCCTAGAGACTACCATGGGCACGTGCATGCGTGACCCTCCCCCACCCCCCCCCTCCTGGCACGCGATGGCAAAAAGGTTAGCCATCACTGATCTAGAAGAATTGAGATGCTCCAAATCCCAGCTGTCAAACATTTTCACCCAATGCCTTCTTAGTTGCTGCATGTGCCCTTTGGAATGAGATTTCTTTGACCTGACCCTGCTGTGTTTTCACAAAGCCATAAAAACCAGGATCATCAGAGGAGTAGAAGACTCCACCTCGTGAAAAGAGATCGAAGAACCTGGGTGTATTAGCCTTGGGGATTGCAGGACAATAGGTTAACTTCCATCAAAAGGATATAGGGTTTAAATAATAAGAGTTAAACTACAGAAAGAAATACTCCAGCTGAATGATAGGAAAAACTCTATGATGGTTGAAGCATCTGACATCTACCTTTCCTGGGGGGAAAAAAATGAAAATTGGCATTGATGCCTGAGAATTCACAAAGTATTATCGAACACAAAAGGGCCTTACAGTCTTTCTGTAAGTTTTGCAAGTCAAGATTTCTAGAGCAATGGGTTCCGAGGATTCCCCTGCACTAAAGTTGGTTTGCGCTCATGGTAAACCTGTCCCTCCATGGGACTAAAGGGCACAGGAGTCCCACAGCACCCTTCCTTACATCTTCCCAGCTTGGAATGAAGACCCTTAAAGGAGAATATTTGTAGCAGGATCCAATCTGGGTTGGTCAATGGGACCAGAGCAGTGGTGGGTTCCTCCCAGTTCCACCCGGTTCTGCCGAGCCAGTAGTGTTGACGATATGATGTCACTGAACTGGTTCTGGCCCCCCGCCCCGTCCCCTCCTGTGTTATTCTTACCTTTTATTTGGCCCCACCCCCAATCTATTGCTGCCTCCTGAGTCCCAGCTGATTGGCTAGAGGGAAAAAAACTGTTTAAACTCTTGCCGCGGTAGACTGGTGCCTCCAAAAACAAATGAGTAGACTGGTGCCTCCAAAAACAAATGAGTAGACCAGTACAGCTCTGCAAGCAGTTAAAAGCCTGGTAGACCAGTACCTCTGCTAAATCCTAAAGAATTGTCACATGACCATCAAACCACGCCCATAAAATAAGCCACGCCCAAAGAACCGGTAGTAAAAAAATTTAGAACCCACCCCTGGACCAGAGGTTTTGATTTCCGAGCTTCCGGACTCATGCTGGAGCCCATCTTAAGGAACTTATCTCTCTCTCACTAGCATTTGTGAGAATATTTGTAGCTCAGGGTTCAAATGAGGGGTCCTTGGTGTTCTCTGAACTTGGTTGTTTTCTTACAGACCTTCCATTGCCCAAACTAGGTAACATCATCCATGCTAATAGGGTCGTGTTGATGAACCTATGGCACATGTGCTGGAAGTGGCACGCAGAGCCATTTTTCCGGGCACGTGAGCCGTCGCCAAGCTCACCTGAAACTGCGCATGCGTGCACGCCTCAGCTGGTGTTCAGGCCTCTGGTGCACATGCGCGCAATTCAGGGGACCCAGCTGGTCTTCAGAGCTCTCCTCCGCATGCGTGCATGTTTGCGCATACATGTGAGATTGTGCGCATATACGCAGACAGCGTTTGTAGGCATGCATTGTGCGCACAAAAAACTGTGCATGCGCATATGGTGCGGTTGTGCGCACAGCGCATGATGGGGCTACACACAAAAGCTGTGCGCATGCACAGATGGTGCGGTTGCGCACACAGCACGTGGGGAGGAGCCGCGCGTTACCATGGATGGCACACGAGTGTGCACAGGGAGCGAAGCGCGTTCCTGTTTGGCTCACGGTAAGAAAAAGGTTCACCACCATTGTAACAGGGAATAAGGCTTTTGCGGGGGGGCGCACACCCATAATGCAATGCTCCCCGCACTCCCCGCCCCCCCCGCGCATGCGTGCGTCACCCCCATGGCCTGTTTTGGGCCTAGGAGGCCTCCCTGAAGCCCCCTGGACCAAAAATGGGCTGCGGGGGGGCGCACTGCTTCCCCAGCGCACCCCCACACCCCGTGAATGTATGCACGATTCCCCCGCTCCCACGTATGCACGCACGTCTCCCACATGCGCCCCACTCCTGCTCCAGAAACCCAAAAATCAGCTGGGTGGCGGGAGGCGCACACGCATGCATGGTGGAGCTGAGCTGGGCGACAGCTCGCGTGCTCACAGAGAGGGCTCCCTGTGCCATAGGTTTGCCATCACGGGAACAGGATTTGCTCTCTACTCCCTACTGATGACATTACTTAGTTTAGTAATGAAAGGTTTTCAAGAAAACAACCAAGCTCAGAGAGCATCAAGGACCCCTCAATAAAGGTTTCTTTGTCCAAAAAAAAAAAAAGGTTATTTGCTTAAAAAAATATCAACTAGCTAAACTAGAGCCACAGAGTTCAGTGTAAAGACATGCCTGGCATTACAGGGGCAAATATTTCTGAGGTTCCACTGATAGGTAAAACACAGAGGTTTGAAAGACGACACTGTGGATGAAAATCTTCCCCTTTCTGAGAAAACCCACAAAAAAAGCCAAGTCTGGATTACATGCTTTCCTTCAAAGGCTCCTTGGTTATGGACATTCCAAACATACCACGAATGTGCCTTGCCAAGGATGAGTTGGCTATTTTTAGCTGCTGCTTCTTTCTCCTTCAAATCGCTCTCCCTTTGGCCGAGACCTTTCAATTATAGGTCTGTGTCCTTTCACTTTACAAATTTTCCTGACCGAACATCCTCCAAATATAGGGGTGGGCTTCAAAAATTTTAGCAAGGGGTTCTCTGCCTGGTTGCTGGGTGGACGTGGCCATGGTGGGCGTGGCCTAGTTGCCCTCCTGCACCATGGGGGGGGGTGGCTTTCCTTGAGCCTCTGGGAGGGTGAAAACGGCCTCCCCAGGCTCCAGAGGCCCTCTGGAGGCAGGAAACGGGCTCGTTTCCTGAACTTCCGGTAGGCCCATTTTTCACCCTCCCTGAGCCTGGGGCGGAGTGGGTGGGGGAGACAGGAGTGGCATTTGGGGGTTCTCCGAACTGCACAGAATCTTAGCTAGACGTCCTCCCAAACCACTGCGAACCCCCAGCAGCCCACCCCGTCCAAATATCTTGGGGGGCCTAGATGTTCTAGAATTCCCAAGCGGCTTTCCAGGTCATTGGGAATCAAAGATGCAATTCCAAGCATTCACAGTGATGCTAAGTGGGGGAAGGCTGCAAAAATTCCCATTTTTAAATAGATCCCTCAGGATTCGAATCCAGAATCCTGTCCGCCGGAAGATTCTGCACCGTTAACCTAGTTCATGATTCCAGTCGTGTTTATTATTCACCACTTGACTTTGATATTGCATTTACTCCTTAAGCCCCAACATTTTGTTCTTTGTTGCTGTTTTGTGCATTTTTTGCGATTTAATTCATTTGGGTTTCACCTTATTTTTCAGGGGTGTTTTATTGTATTTTTTAAATCTGTTCCTGTGGTTTCCCTTCTTTTCTTACTCACCTGGCATGATTTTTTGCCACTTTTCTAGCGGTAAAGCATGACAGAACTTGGAAATTGTAGAATTAGGCTTTTTATGTGTGAAGCACCATTTTCCTTTCCCTCCCTTTAAATATTGGAATAAAATGGGGAGAATTTAAAGGGAGGAAAATTAGAAGAAGCAAAGCAAAGAAATGTGTGGCAATTTGTCCAGTCATCAACCAATACATTTAATGTTTCTACACATTATGCTCTAATCATAGGGAGGTGAAAACTCATCAAAGGCCTGTTCTCTTCATTAATTTTTTTCTGCTTGGAGAGAGCTAATTTTCAGGTTCTGTATTCAAGATGCCCTCCATTTCTTCTGTTTCTGAAGTAAAAAAAAAAAAAAAAGAGGTAAGAACCAATTATCCCTATTCATTTCAACTTCCTACGTGTTGCAAAACGAATTCTTCATTCTTGTCTGTTACGGCTAATGTTAGCGCTGACTAAGATAATTAAAACCAATGGATCAGTGTGAGTCATGATTAAAAACCAAATCAGCCCCTTCAAATGCTCATATATTGCACGGTTGCATCTGCAAAATGTTACTCTGAAACATTTTAACAGACGGAAACAGTAGACTTTGAAAAGTATTGGAGCAAAGATTCAATGAGTCCTTTTGAATTCATGCTCTTTGCATCCCTTCACACGCAGGCAGACACTTTAAAAATAAACACACACACAACTTCTACAGGATCCAAGGGATTAGAAAGAGAGAAAGGCAGACTTGAACATTGGGCGCTATCTAACAAAATGAAATTCAATGGTGAAAAAAGTAAGGTTCTACATTTAGGCAAGAAAAACAAAATGCACAGGTACAGCATAGGTGGGTACCTCATTCAACGGTAGTATCTGTGAGAGGGATCTTGGAGTCCTAGTGAACAACCATTTAAATATGAGCCAGCTGTGTACTGCAGCTGCCAAAAAAGCCAACACAGTTCTAGGCTGCATAAACAGAGGGATAGAATCAAGATCACCTGAAGTGTTAATACCACTTTATAATGCCTTGGTAAGGCCACACTTGGAATACTGCATTCAGTTTTGGTTGCCACGATGTAAAAAAGATGTTGAGACTCTAGAAAGTGTGCAGAGAAGAGCAACAAAGATGATTAGGGGACTGGAGGCTAAAACATATGAAGAACGGTTGCAGGAACTGGGTATGTCTAGTTTAATGAAGAGAAGGACTAGGGGAGACATGATAGCAGTGTTCCAGTATCTCAGGGGCTGCCACAAAGAATTAGGAATCTTTACAAAATCCTCCCCCAAAGAAATAAAATACTTGTTAATACATATCTTAACAGCAGCAAGGATAACATATGCCAAAAATTGGAAATTGGAAAAAACCCCAACGGAAGAAGAAATAATAGATAAAATTACATAATGTGCCGAAATGGACAGGCTGACAAAAGAGCTGAAGGAAAAAGAAGACACTGAATTTTATAAAGTCAGGAATAAATGGTATCAATGGCATAGGACTACTATGGAATAAATATAACTAGCAGTCAGATAGAATAGAAGTACAAGTGTGGATATAATTATTTCCTTATGGGTGAATAAACCTACAGAGAGAATAATATAATATACAGATTATTATTAAAGCAGAAGTCTTAGAAGAAGAGAGAAGAGGGAAAAAAGGCAATAAGAAACTATTAAGTTAAGATTTAAGGGAATAAGTATAACTGTATTACTTGAAAGACCATTACGAAACAAACGCTTCAAATGATTGATTATTTATAAATGTTTATTGTATAATTTATTTTTATGTTTTTGTTGTATGGGTTGTATGTGTTTTATATCTGTTTTAATAAAGTTTATAAATTTAAATTAAAAAAAAAAAGAAAAGAAGGACTAGGGGAGACATGATAGCAATGTTCCAATATCTCAGGGGCTGCCACAAAGGAGAGGGAGTCAAGCTCTTTGCTATTCTCCAAAGCCCCTGAGGGTAGGACAAGAAGCAATGGATGGAAACTAATCAAGGAGAGAAGTAACCTAGAACTAAGGAGAAATTTTCTGACAGTGAGAACAATTAATCAGTGGAACAACTTGCCTCCAGAAGTTGTGAATGCTCCAACATTGGAAGTTTTTAAGAAGAGATTGGATAACCATTTGTCTGAACTGGTGTAGGGTTCCCTGCCTAAGCAGGGGATTGGACTAGAAGACCTCCAAGGCCCCTTCCAACTCTGTTATTCTGTTCTATTCTGACACAACCTGGGCTTGTTTCTATTCCATATTCTCAATATGGCAGGTCCAATGCAATGATTTTAAAATCCACATTAGCCTTGACTTTATTGTACCATGTATATGTGGATTCCTGGTGACTCAACTCTGCAGTTTTCTTGGCAAGATTTCAGAAGTGGTTTTGGATTGACCGTTTCCTAGGGCAGTGAGAGAGTTCCCTCAGGCGAGACTAGAACTCACAACCTCCCAGTTTCCAGCCTGCCACACTAACCACAGCACCAAAGCTGACTCAATTTCCCACTTTTTAAACGAATGGTTTCCCCAGGTGAAAGTTGATTAAGTTCATCTGAATCCAAAGCGGGGACTTTGAATCTAAAGCATTATAGAAAGTTAGCACCCACCCCTCTCCTAGAAGAATGAAATATTTTGAGAAATATTAAAAAGGCAGAATATTATATTTCCCTGGATGAGAAAGGGAGAAACATGCTCTTAGAAAGCAGCCCTCACCTTTCTGAATAGCCCTCAGCAGATGCCAGCACTTAAGAGATAAAGAGATAGCTAGTTCTATTCATAAGCAAATACCCTCACCCAAGATCCAACAAAGGTAGGATTAGCCCTCAGCCACAATAGGAATTGCCCAAAGCCCCTTCATTGCATCATCTCAGTTGCACCACCCCCAGCAGTCCAAACTTCAACCAAACCTAGCTCGGACAAACTCCTAGGACAGTGATGGCTAACCTTTTTGCTGTCGCGTGCCAAAAGCGGAGGGAGCGTGGGAGGTCGCGGGTGCATGTAGCCACATCCATAATTCAATGCGTCCCGCCCTCCCGCGCATGTGCACGTGACCCCGCCACACTTCCCCCTGCTTTTCGCACGCGATGGCACGGTGGGCCCAGTAGGCCCGTTTTTCCCCCTCCCCAGGCTCCAGAGGCTTTCTAGAAGCCTGGGGAGGGCAAAAATAGCCTTCCCCATCTCCCCGGAGGCCTTCCTGGAGGCCAGAAATAGCCAGTTTCCCGACTTCCGGTGGGACCAGAAGGCCTGAAAATCAGTTGCAGGCGCGCGCATGCGCGCTGGAGCTGAGCTAGGGCAACACTCGTGTGCCCACCAATATGTTCCATGTGCCACCTGTGGCACCCGTACCATAGGTTCGCCATCACGGTCCTAGGATTTGTACATGGCCCCATGGGAGTCTGAGAACAGCCAATAGAATACATGTTCTTGCACAGGAACAGGAAGCTCAAGTGCAAAGCCCAAGAGAAAGTATACACACCCTTCCACTCTCAACTCCATGTGGTCAGTTGCTCAGAAGAACCCATGTGCTTCGGCTTCGGCTTCGTCATTAAACAATCTTTCCAATCAGCCTCCATGTTTCCAGTGTCTTTCTCCCGGCTTGGAACTGAACCAGATGGATATTTCTTTGAAGAGTATCTTTGTTATATTCAGTTTAGCTAACCCAGATAGGACCTACATGAGATATTGGTAAATATTATCTGCAGGCCTACGTGGTCACGCATATTTCCTGTAAAGATGACAAGGCCCATCAGCTTTAGAAACAGCACTGACCTTGTCCCATTGAGCATCTGAGATCTGCCTGTGATGTCACAGAAACATATTTTCCTTTGGGCTGAAATCTTGTTGCTTCTAACCAAGCTGATCTTTTGTACTTTACTCTCGAATGTGGTGCAAGTAGACCTTGAATTGCATTCTAACGCTGGTTTTTGAGGACAGGAATAGAACAAAAAAAGCTGGCAGGAGGGGGTGGGGGTGGGAATGAGACCGATATGAGTATGCATCACTTGATGTGGCCTTCTCTTGTTTTGTTACAGCAAAAAACAATGCCATTCTCTCTCGGTGGTTATAGAAACAGAACTCAAACTACGTTTGGTACGGACTGTAGAGGGCTCTGAATGGAAGGGTAAACCCAAGGAGCAGATAAATTTAGGAAAATCAGTGGAGAAACTGATCCCACAGCAGAGAGGATAGTGCAGTGATGGCGAACCTTTTCGGCACCGAGTGCCCAAACCGGAACACTGTGCATGCGTGTGCATGTGTGAGCACCGGAGCACTGGAAACCTGGAGACCAGCTGACTGGCGTGCATGCTTTTTGTTTTTTGGCTGTTTTTTGCCATTTTTTGCCATTCTCAGGCCATTTTTCGGGCTTTTTCCAGACCATTATTCAGGCCGTTTTTTGCCCGAAAACCAGCCCAAAACTGACCGGAAAAATGGCCTGAAAATGGCCTGAAAACAGCCTAGTTTTTGGCTGTTTTTCAGGCTGTTTTCTAGCGCTCCAGCGCCCACGAAAACCAGCTGGTTGGTGCACCGGAAATCAGAAGACCAGCTGGCAATGGTGCTTGTGCCCAAAGTGAGGGCTCTTTGTGCCACCTCTGGCACGTGTGCCATAGGTTCTCCATCAAGGGGATAGTGTTTATATATGATTGCTACAATCGGTTGTTGTGAAATGCCACTGAGGGAGATGATATGAACCAGTGGTAAGTTTCAAATGTTTTTACTACCGGTTCTGTGGTTGTGGCTTGGTGGGCGTGGCAGGGGAAGAATACTATAAAATCTCCATTCCCTCCCCACTCCAGGGGAAGGTTACTGCAAAATCCCCATTTCCTCCCGATCAGCTGGGACTTGGGAGGCAGAGAATAGATGGGGGCGGGGCCAGTCAGAATTTTTACTACCGGTTCTCCGAACTACTCAAAGTTTCCGCTACAAGTTCTCCAGAACTGGTCAGAACCTGCTGGAACCCACCTCTGATATGAACCCCGGGAACTTAATATAAGTCCTCAACGTGCAACCACAATCGAGCCCAAAATTTCTGTCGCTAAGCAAGATAGTTGTTAAGTGAGTTTGCCCCCATTTTACAACCTTTCTTGTCACAGTTGTTAAGTGAATCACTGCAGTTGATAAGCTGGTAACTTGGTTGTTCAGTGAATCTGGGTTTCCCCATTGACTTTGCTGGCCAGACGGTCACAAAAGGAGGATCACGTGACCCCGGGACCCTGCAACCGTCATAAATATGAGCCAGTTGCTGAGCATCTGAATTTTGATCATGCAGTTGTGGAGATGCTGCAAAGGTCGTAACTCTGAAAAATTGTCATAAATCGCATTTTTCAATGCTGCTGTAACTTTGAATGGTCGTTAAACAAACTGTTGTAAGTCGCGGACTACCTGTACGGAATAAACCATTCGGATGGCTGTCCAAATTTTTGTAGGCCTGCTGAAAGGACGCACAGTTCTAGATGAAGCAGCAAAGTAGCACTTCAAAGAACCAAACAATTGAACCAATGCATGATATGAAGATGGGCAGACGCAGAAAATTGAAGGAACAACATCATGTACAGTACATGCTACCCAACCAGTGGTGGTATTCAACCGGTTCTATCCGGTTCGGACAAACCGGTAGTGGCGGCTGCCCACCCGCCTGGACGTCATCACGTCCCATTAATGCAAGTTTTCAGCCCTCTGTGCATGCGCGCACCGGAGGTGGGTTTCAGCAGGTTCTGACCAGTTCTGGAGAACCGGTAGTGGAAATTTTGAGTAGTTCGGAGAACTGGTAGTATAAAATTCTGACTGGCCCCACCCCCATCTATTCTCTGCCTCTCAAATCCCAGCTGATCGGGAGGAAATGGGGATTTTGCAGTATCCTTCCCCTGGAGTGGGGAGGGAATGGAGATTTTGCAGTATCCTTTCCCTGCCACACCCACCAAGCCACACCCACCAAGCCATGCCACGCCTACCAAGCCACGCCCACAGAACCAGTAGTAAAAAAAAATTGAAACCTACCACTGGCGCACACACGCACTCACATTTGCAAACTGGTAGCAAAGATAAGTGAATGCCACTCCTGTACCCAACGTGGCACAATCAAGTTCAGGCTTGAGCATCATAGGAAGAAATTGATCGACCAGCTGAAGTTTCAGTAAAGCATCTGCAGAATTCTTACTCCTCCTTCCTTCCTTTCTCCTCCGCCCCACCCCAACCATCACCTCTAGATTGTCGGGCTATTTTTGAAGAGCCTGGTTAAAGATATTCTCAGTCAACAGCAGAAAGCTTGAATTAGTCACTCGGAGTTCCTGCTGTGCTGCACCACAAAGCAAAGGCAGACTTTTTCATGAATGGCTTTTTAAACATGACAGCTGGTCATGCACCTACTGTATTTGTCCAAATAAGGACACCACATGTTCCTTATTTATTTTGCTCAGCAAAAGCAAGAAGGAGGTGGCCGCGTCTTCCAGCTGTAAGAGTTGGAGACTTGAGCCAAGAGAATATGCTAGATCTCTGGGCGAGTATTCGGCTTTCCAAATTCAAACATAATTTCTTTTTGGAAGAGCATGGCTAGTCTAGTGAAGAGAAGGTTCAGGGGAGACATGATAGCAGTCTTCTAATATTTGAATGGCTGCCACAGAGAGGAGGGGGTTCAAGCTATATTCCAAAGCACCCAAAGCCCAGACAAGGAATAATGGATGGAAACTGATCAAGGAGAGATTCAACCTTACAGATTAACAGAATGGGAAGGGACCTTATAGGTCATCTAGTCCAACCCCCCACTCAAGCAGGGGACCCTGCACCATTTCTGACAAATGACAGTCCAATCTGTTCTTGAAAGTCTCAAGTGATGAAGCTCCCACAATTTCCGAAGGCAACTTCTGTTCCATTAGTTGATTGTTCTCACTGTCAGAAAGTTCCTCCTCATTTCTAGGTTGAATCTCTCCTTGGTCAGTTTCCATCCATTATTCCTTATCTGGCCTTTTGGTGCCTTGGAAAATAGCTTGACCTCCTCCTCTCTGTGGCAGCCCCTCAAATATTGGAAGACAGCTATCATGTCTCTCCTGGTTCTTCTCTTCACTAGACTAGCCAAGCCCAGTTCCTGTAACTGTTCTTCATATGTTTAAGTCTCCAGTCCCCTAATCATCCTGGTTGCTCTTCTCTGCATCAACATCTTATTTATAGTATGGCGACCAAACTGGATGCAGTACTCTAGGTGTGGTCTTACTAGGGCTTTATAGAGTGGTATTAGTACCTCACTTGATCTTGATTGTATCCCTCTGTTAATGCAATTTAGGATTCCATTGGCTTTTTGAGCTGTCGCTGCACACTGCTGTGCACACCTGGAAATAAGGAGAAATTTTCTGACAGTGAGAGCAATCAACCAATGGAACAGAAGTTGCCCTCAGAGGTTGTGGGAGCTTCATCACTGGAGGCTTTCAAGAAGGGACTGGACCGCCATTTGTCAGAAATGATGTAGAGTCTCCTGCTTTTTGGGGGGGGGTTTGGACCAGGGGTGAAATCCAGCAGGTTCTGACAGGTTCGGGAGAACCGGTAGTGGATATTTTGAGTAGTTCGGAGAACCAGCAAATACCACCTCCGGTTGGCCCCAGAGTGGGGTGGGAATGGAGATTTTGAACTATCCTTCCCCTGGAGTGGGGTGGGAATGGAGATTTTGCAATATTCTTCCCCTGCCACACCCACCAAGACACACCATGCCTACCTAGCCACACCCACAGAACCGATAGTAAAAAAATTTGGATTTCAACACTGGGTTGGACTAAATGACCAACAAGATCCCTTCCAATGTTAATCTAATCACATTCAGGTAGTCCTCGACTTACAACAGTTCATTTAGTGACCGTTCAAAATGAGAATGACAATGAAAAAAGTGATTTATGACCGTCTTTCACACTTACGACCGTTGCCGCATCCCCATGGTCACGTGATCAAAAAATCATACCCTTGGCACCTGACTCATATTTATGACAGTTGCGGCATCCCATGTGATCCCCTTTTGTGACCTTCTGACAAACAAAGTCAATGGGGAAAGCCCAATTCCCTTAACAACTGCCTTACTAACTTAACAACGGCAGCGATTCACTGAGCAACGGTGGCGAGAAAGGTCGTAAAATGGGGTGAAACCCGCTTAGAAACCGCCTCATGTAGAAATTTTGGGCAGTGACAGTCGTAAGTTAAGGACTACCTGCATAAATGAAGCAAGGCAGTGGTGAAATCTTTTTTTTTTTTTTACTACTGATTCAGTGGGCGTGTCTTGGTGGGCATGGTGTGTCTTGGTGGGCGTGGTAGGAGAAGGATACTGCAAAATCCCCATTCCCTCCCCACTACTGGGGGAAGGATACTACAAAATCCCCATTCCCTCCCCACTCCTGAGGGAAGGATATTGCAAAATCTCCATTCCCACCCCACTCTGGGGCCAGCCAGAGGTGGTATTTTCCAGTTCTCCAAACTACTCCAAATTTCCGCTACCGGTTCTCCAGAACCTGTCAGAACCTTCTGGATTTCACCCCTGAAGCAAGATCTCTTTTGCTGCTTTTTCTAGACCCGCTTCTTTCTATGTTTCTGGTTGGTTCTTCTAGGCCAGGGGCTCTCCAACCCCTTGGGAGCATGGGAGCGCATGCTGGCTGAGGAATTCTGGGAGTTGAAGTCCACAAGTCATGAAGTTGCCAAGGTTGGGGACCCCTGTTCTAGACGCACCCAGGGAAGAATACAGCTGTAGAACCCAGCAGGAATCAAACAGGATGGAGGAAACCAGTGTGGTTTTGAAGGTGCGAAGGAAGTCGTAGCACGCCTCGCCCTCTTCCAGCTCAGCTGAGGCTGGGTCTTATCAGAGGGCAGCCTGTCAGGTGAAACAGGCACTAGTCGCTTTCTTTTCATCTTCAATACACAGCTAGCAATTTTCTAGACTTCAAAGCTGGGGCAAGGTGCCCAAGAACACACCAACCTTTGGCACACTTAAATTTTCTCTTCCCCACAAGTGAAAAGCATTTGACTGAAAATGGAGAGTGGGGGGAAACAACACCACCACACCTGACAGTTTCTTTCCTTTAGTTCTGAGCAGCCTTTTTCGTGGCAGCTGAAAAAGTATTGTTCCTTCTTGGCACATTAAAAAAAAAAAAAGTGTCTTAGTTAGAACAGAGTGAATTCCTGAGCAAAGTGTCAGGTGAATATGGCTTTGTTTGAGGTCATGCCAGGCAAGTCCACGTCAGGGTTAGTGGCTCTCTCCCCCTCCCTGCCCGTGTGTTCGTATGTGTGCATGTGTGCATGTATGATTGTGTATGGTATCCATGCCTTTCTCTGTCAAGTTCAGGTGGTCCTTGAATGAGACAGGCCAGAAATTGAATGAAACTGGATGTGATCTATCTGGTGTTGGACTGTCACAGGCCTGAGTTCTCTCTAATGCCAAGGCAACCCCAGAAAGTATCCAGTTTAATTGAATTGAGTCCATCCTTAGCCACTAATACTATACTCAATGGTAGGTGGTGTTGGTATAATGGAAGAAGAGCACACTATTTAGAAGATAGATAGATAGATAGATAGATAGATAGATAGATGATAGATAGATAGAGTGATAGATAGAAAGAAAGAAAGAAAGAAAGAAAGATAGATAGATAGATAGACAGACAGACAGACAGACAGACAGACAGACAGAGTGATAGATAGATGATAGGTATAGAGTAATAAATAGATGATTAGATAGATAGAGTGATAGATAGATAGAAAGATAAATAGATAGATAGATCGATGATAGATAGATAGAGTGATAGATAGATAGATAGAAAGAAAGAAAGATAGATAGATAGATAGATAGATAGATAGATAGACAGAGTGATAGAGTGATAGATAGATAGATGATAGGTATAGAGTAATAAATAGATGAATAGATAGATAGAATGATAGATAGATAGAGTGATAGATAGATAGAGTGATAGATGATAGAGTGATAGATAGATAGATAGATAGAATGATAGATAGAGTGATAAATAGATGATAGGTAGGTAGATAGATAGAGTGATTGATAGACAGATGGATAGATAGATATAGAGTGATAAATAGATAATAGATAGCAAGAAAGAAAAAATGATATCGATCGATCGATCGATAAATAGATGATAGATAGAGTGATAGATTGATAAATAGATGATAGATAGAGTGATAGATAGAAAGAATGATATAGATAGTGATAAATAGATAGAATGATAGATAGATAGTGATAAATAGATGATAGATAGATAGATAGATAGATAGATAGATAGATAGATAGATAGATAGATAGAGACAGACAGACAGAGATAGATAGAGATAGATAGACAGACAGACAGACAGACAGACAGAGAAAGAATTGGATGAATGGATAGATGGATAGATAGACAGAGAGAGTCGGATGGATGGATAGTTAGAAAAAGATCTGGATGGACAGATAGAAGAGAGAAAGAAGGGGAGAGGGAGAGGATGAGGAAGAGAGAGAGAGAGAGAGAGAAACAGAGAGAGAGAGAGAGATGCAAAGCATAATGCTCTTTGTGTGCTAAGGTTGATTAACTATTTGAAAACAAAACTGGCCTGGTTTATTTTAACCACAGTAGTAGATGATAGATCAAAAGATACTTCAGACATACTCCTCTGAAAATTTTGTGGTGTGCTGAGCTTCCCAGCCAAACTAGACCAAGAGGCACCTACCTCTTCTAAGTTTAGAAATGCATGCATTGGGAAAACTCTTAACGATGTATGTTTAGCGAATTTGCATCTTAAATAAGACTTGTATGCATGCCTCCCTCCCTCCCTCCCTAGGAGAGAATTTTTCCAAGAGCATGCGTATAAGTGTGTCATTCTGGAATCAGTTACCTTTTAAACTACAACATGTGAGAGTTGAATGATTACTGTAATTAGTTTTCTCTTTTCAGTTGAAATGTTGGCAACATTTCCATGTCAATATCTCAAAATCAAACCCTCCCCCAAGTCATCCTGAAACTGTCATCTAAAATGGCAACGGTTAATTATTATATTTTCGTTTTGAAAATTAGTAGGTGCTCTCATTTTTAGATTCTGAGGCTTTGGGCGAGTTCCCTAGTAAGGGAAATGCAAATGTCTACAGGCAAAAATGAATGAACCCACCATCTCCGACTCACATGCTTTGCCTGTGTTATTGTCCAAAATTGAGAATGAAGCATTGAGCGACCATCTTGAAATACCCAATGTTGGGGCATCTTATCTCATTGCAGGCTCATCATCAAGGCTGCTCAAGGATGGCTTTACTTTTCAGCAAGAAAGGAATGTTTGCTTTCTGATGCTGGCACTAGATCTTCCACGAGGACAATCCAAGGCCAGGAGGAAGAAGCTCCAGATGACACACTTGGGAACAAGTGTTTGCGATCTAGTTGGAGTAGAAGACCTCCAAGTTCCCTTCCAACCCTATTAATTCAGAATAACAGAGTTGGAAGGGACCTTGGAGGTCTTCTGGTCCAATCCCTTGTTCAAGCAGGAGACCCTATACTCATGATGGCGAACCTATGGCACCCGCGCCACAGGTGGCACGCATAGCCATATCAGTGGGCACGCGAGCTCAGCTCCAGCATGCGCAAGCTGTCTCCTGCCTCCGGAGGGCCTCGGGAGTGGGGGTGGGATGGGGGTGGGGAAGGCCCATTTTTTCTCTCTCCCCAGCCTCCAGACCCTTTCTAGGAGTCTGGGGGAGGGCGAAAATAGCCTTCCACATCCTCCTGGAGGCAGGAAACGGCCCATTTGCCAACTTCCAGTGGGATCGTTTTTACCCTCCCCAGACTCCTAGAAAGGCTCTGGAGGCTGGGGAGAGCAAAAAACGGGCCTACTGTGCCATCATGTGCCAGGAGCAGAGGGAGTGTGGAGGGGTCATAGGGGCATGCGTGGGGGCAGGGTGCATAGAATTATGGGTGTGGGCACACGCATGCGCGACTGCCCCCCCCCCCGCTCCTGGCACGTGATGGCAAAAAAGTTAGCCATCACTGCCCTATACCATTCTAGAGAAGTGGCTGACTACCCCAAGGATAAAACACCCTCACACAAACTGAGCAAAGTGGTATATCCAGTACAATGCAGTGAACCATGTGCTGATTTGTACATTGGGGAAACAAAACAACCACTTCATAAATGCATGGCACAACATAGCAGAACAAACCCATCAGGACTAGATTCAGCAGGCCATCTGCACTTAAAAGACAAAGGCCAGCTCTTTTGAAAACAGCAAAGTCCACATTTTGGACAGAGAGGACCGCTGGGTTGAAAGAGGGGTCAAAGAGGCCATCTATGTCAAAATTGAACAGCCCTCTCTCAACAGAAGGGGGAGGGATACATCATCTGTCTTTACTCTACAACACAGTCCTTCTAAGGAGTAAGAAAGCTTCACTCCCATTTGCACCACTCAGGTGACCCTGAGGACACAGTTAAACCTCCAGGTGGCCTTAACAACTTGCTAAAAGAATGCAAATGACCAGCTGTCTGCAAGGAGTATAAATTCTTCCATTCTCCACCATCCAGTCAGAGCTGAAGAAGCTTCTTTCATGAGAAGCCAAACATCTTCAAAAAGAAAGAAAGAAAGAAAGAAAGTCCAGTTGCCTCTTGGAAAAGCACCTTTGGGATGTTCAATCTCTTCTTTAAAAGACTGGACAGCCACTTGTCTGGAATGGTATATTCTATTGTATTATTAGAACAATGGTATTATTCCAGGGGTGAAATGCTCCCGGTTCGGACCGGATCGCCTGATCCAGTAGCAATGGTGGCAGGTGGTTCGGAGAACCGGTAGCAAACATCCCTGCCCGCACCCCCCCATGCCCAGCTGAGCTGCGCAATCATCAGAGGCTTTTTTTTTTTAATTTTTAAAAGCATTTTTTCTACAACCTCTTCCGCCGAAAAAATGCTTTTAAAAGTAAAAAAAAAGCCTATGATGATCGTGCGGCTCAGCTGGGATCGTCAGAGGCTTTTAAAAGCATTTTTTCTACAACCTCTTTAGGTTGTAGAAAAAATGCTTTTAAAAGCCTCTGACGATCCCAGCTGAGTTGCCTGATCGTCAGAGGCTTTTAAAAGCATTTTTTTTTACAACCTCTTCGGCCGAAGAGGTTGTAGAAAAAATGGTTTTAAAAGTAAAAAAAAAAAAAAGTTGGCCATGCCTACCCAGTCACATTACCCCCCACCACCAAGCCACGCCCACATAACCGGTAGTAACAAATTTTACATTTCACCGCTGTATTATTCTATGTTCTGTTTGATACACTGCAACTTACATTCCAAAGGTGCTTTTTCCAAAAGGCATTTTTTTGAGGGGCTGCCACAGAGAGGAGGGGGTCAAGATATTTTCCAAAGCACCTGAAGGCCAGACAAGGGACAACGGATGGAAACTGAACAAGGAGAGATTCA
This sequence comes from Pituophis catenifer annectens, assembly GCF_029215685.1. Lineage (NCBI taxonomy): Eukaryota > Metazoa > Chordata > Lepidosauria > Squamata > Colubridae > Pituophis > Pituophis catenifer. The sequence goes on along the minus strand of NW_027256883.1, from coordinate 13,381,147 downwards.
ACCTAGAAATGAGGAAGAACTTTCTGACAGAGAGAACTATCAACCCATGGAACAGAAGTTGCCTTCAGAAGTTGTGGGAGCTTCATCACTGGAAGCTTTCAAGAAGAGACTGGACTGCTATCTGTCAAAAATGGTGTAGGATCTGCTTTGGTGGACTAGATGACCTACAAAGTCCCTTCCAACTCTGTTAATCTGTTAAATCCAATTGCCTTTTGGAAAAAGCATCTTTGGGACAGCCATGATCTGGATCAGTGGTGGGTTCCTCCCGGTTCAGTCCGGTTCGGCCGAGCCAGTAGCGGTGACGATATGACATCACCGAAATGGTTCTCCCTCCCCCCCGCCCTCCCACCCCCCACCCCCCACGTTATTCTTACCTTTTATTTTGTCCCACCCCCAATCTATTGCTGCCTCCTGAGCCCCAGCTGATGACTAGAGGGAAAAAAACTGTTTAAACTCTTGCCGCGGGGCTTCAAAGGGCTGTCCTACAGCTGATCAGTGTTAAAAGCAAACAAATGAGTCGTGTTGTAAGTGCAAGGACTGGTCGTAAGTACGAGGACCTTCCAGAAATGACTCTGACCAGCTAGCCACGCCCACCTAGTCACATGACCTCTAAGCCACACCCACAAAATAAGCCATGCCCACAGAACTGGTAGTAAAAAAATTTAGAACCCACCCCTGATCTGGATGATTGAGAATCTTCATAGACACTCCCATTTAAGGAATAAAATTACAGTCCTGGATCCAATATTGCTACTATAATATCTCTGGCAAGAGGGAACTAGATAGACCTATATATCTGTGTTTACAAACCTGTGCATCCACGGAGAGGAAGTGACATGATAGGATATCACAAACATATCATCATAAGGCTTGTTCCTCCTTGTATAAGCCTAAAGTACTAGAATAAAATTAACCAGGATTTGGTCTTACATCGCAACAGTTCAATGGGAAGGACTAGTTCCTTTACAATTTCAAACTGCAGGACACAGAGTCCTCTTCTACTGAAAATTCTTATCTTAAAAAAAAAATACAGTCCCACGTTTCTTTTTCTTCAGAATTGCTGAATTTGATATTGGAACAGGACAGCCTTCTCTCTTGGAGCTAATACAAGCAAAATAATGAAGACTCTTTCCCTGTGTGTGTGTTAACACCAGAGGTGGGTTTCAGCAGGTTCTGACCAGTTCTGGAGAACCAGTAGCGGAAATTTTGAGTAGTTCGGAGAACCGGTAGTAAAAAGGGTGACTGGCCCCACCCCCATCTATTCTCTGCCTCCCGAGTCCCAGCTGATCAGGAGGAAATGGGGATTTTGCAGTAACCTTCCCCTAGATTGGGGAGGGAATAGAGATTTTACAGTATCCTTCTCCTGCCATGCCCATCAAGCCATGCCCACAGAACTGGTAGTAAAAAAATTTGAAATCCATCACTGGTTAACACCCTCATTTGTGCAAGCGGCTAGTAAAAGCAGGATTTGAGAAATGACTTTAATAGCTGGAGTAAAGAGGCACATCCACTGTTGAGTAACGGACTGTCTTGCCAATTCTATTTCCAGAGGGACTTGATCTAGTGATCCCTTCCTCTGTTTGGGTATGCTGAATCACAAACAACCAGACGTGGTGGGTGACCCATCTGTGATTCATAGATTTTTGGTTTAGTGGGAAGCCAGTTGCATAACTGCCTACAATAAGAGACTGCAGCAAATTCATTTTCCTTAATTTTTTTCTTTTTTTTTCCCTTTGCTTTCCAGAAAAGTAACACGTTGCTCAAGTCATTAATATAATTTCTTTTTTTCTCCTGGAGAAAGGAGAGTGGGGTAGGGTGGGTGGGGGAAAGGATCTTAATAGATAAAAACTCCTTTGCATTCCTGTGAAACACTCAGTGATGGGTGCTTCATCACTGGAGATTTTTAAGAAGAGACTGGACAGCTACTTGTCTGAAATGGTATAGGGTCTCCTACTTGAGCAGGGGGCTGGACTAGAAGACCTCCAAGGTCCCTTCCAGCTCTATTCTTCTTCTTCTTCTTCTTCTTCTTCTTCTTCTTCTTCTTCTTCTTCTTCTTCTTCTTCTTCTTCTTCTTCTTCTTCTTCTTCTTCTTCTTCTTCCTCTTCCTCTTCTTCCTCTTCTTCTTCTTCTTCTTCTTCTTCTTCTTCTTCTTCTTCTTCTTCTTCTTCTTCCTCTTCCTCTTCTTCCTCTTCTTCTTCTTCTTCTTCTTCTTCTTCTTCTTCTTCTTCTTCTTCTTCTTCTTCTTCCTCTTCCTCTTCCTCTTCCTCCTCTTCTTCTTCTTCTTCTTCTTCTTCTTCTTCTTCTTCTTCTTCTTCTTCTTCTTCTTCTTCTTCGCCTCCTCCTCCTCCTCCTCCTCCTCCTCCTCCTCCTCCTCCTCCTCCTCCTCCTCCTTTCCCATCTGAGGGCTAAAACACCAGCATCCCTTCAGCATTTCCAAGTAGAACTATCCTTCCCCAAGCTGAAGCCCTCTAGATGTATTGGGAGACAAAAATTCAAGAATTACGTCCTGGGATCTTGCAGTCCAATAGACCACAAAGAAGAACAACAAAGATGATAAGGGGCTTGGAGGCTAAACTATATAATGAATGATTGAGGGAACTAGGTATGTCTAACGAAGAGAAGGACCAGGGGCTATAGGATAACTGTCTTTTAGTACTTGAGAGATTGTCACAGAGAAAAGGGAGTTGACCAGGGATGAAATCCAGCAGGTTCTGACAGGTTCTGGAGAACCGGTAGCAAAAATGTTGAGCAGTTCAGAGAACCGGTAGTGGAAATTTTGAGTAGTTCAGAGAACTGGCAAATGCCATCTCTGGCTGGCCCCAGAGTGGGGTGGGAATGGAGATTTTGCAGTATCCTTCTCCCAGGAGTGGGGTGGGAATTTGAGATTTTGTAGTATCCTTCCCCTGCCACGCCTACCAAGCCATGCCCACAGAACCGGTAGTAAAAAAATTTGGATTTCACCACTGGGGTTGGCTCACACTTGGAAATTGCATCTGGTTTTGGTCACCATAGTATAAAACAGATGTTGAAACTCTAGAAAGAGTGCAGAGAAGAGCAACAAAAGATGATTAAGGGATTGGAGGCTAAAATATATGAAGAACAGTTGAAGGAATTGGGTATGTGTAGTCCAATGAAAAGAAGCACAAAGGGTGATACGATAGCAGCGTTCCAATGTTTGAAGGACTGTCACAGAGAAGGGGGGGGGGGCTCAAACTATTCTCCAAAGTACATGAAGACAGGACAAGAAGGAATGGATGGAAGCTAATCAAGGAGAGAACCAACCTAGAACTTTCTGACAGTGAGAACAATTAACTAGTGGAATGGCTTGGCTCCAGAAATTGCTCCATGATGGAGATTTTCAAGAAGAAGCTGAACACCCGTTTGTTTGAAATGATATTGGGTCCAGGAGCTGGACTAGAAGTTGTCCAATGTTCCTTCCAGCCTTATTATTTTATGTACTATCTTCTATTTGGAGAATGACAGATTAGGGTAGGTTTGTTTAAAGACAGATGTTCAAAGGAGATTGCTTCTTGGTTCCCAATCAATGTATGAAAATCAACATTAGAAGCAATATGACCATTAGTCATCTAATGACCTTTTAGTTCTTGGAAACTTTTTTGTTCAGCTGAGTATTTTCACCACATCTGTGTTCAGATCATACTTGCCAGCTCACTGTCCTTGTTTCAGACTCCTTTTAACTATATTGCCACTTGGACTTAATAAAAAAAAACCAGATCTGCGAACATCTAGAAACAAATAAAGTTACAACTAGAAGCAAGCATGGATTTGTTAAAAACAGAGCATGCCAAACCAATCTTATTTCATTCTTTGACAAATTGACTAAATTAGTAGACCAGTGAAATGCTGTGAACATAGTATTGACAAATGCATGCCTCAAAATGAAATTCAGTGGTGAAAAAAAGCAAGGTTCTACATTTAGGCAAGAAAAACAAAATGCACAGGTACAGCATAGGTGGTACCTTGCTCAATAGTAGTATCTGTGAGAGGGATCTTGGAGTCCTAGTGGACAACCATTTAAATATGAGCCAGCTGTGTACTGCAGCTGCCAAAAAAGCCAACACAGTTCTAGGCTGCATAAACAAAGGGATAGAATCAAGATGACGTGAAGTGTTAATACCACTTTATAATGCCTTGCTAAGGCCACACTTGGAATACTGCATCCAGTTTTGGTTGCCAAGATGTAAAAAAGATGTGGAGACTCTAGAAAGAGTGCAGAGAAGAGCAACAAAGATGATTAGGGGACTGGAGGCTAAAACATATGAAGAACAGTTGCAAGAACTGGGTATGTCTAGCCTGATTAAAAGAAGGACTAGGGGTGACATGATAGCAGTCGTCCAATATCTCAGGGGTTGCCACAAAGAAGAGGGAGTCAAGCTATTCTCCAAAGCACCTGAGGGTAGAATAAGAAGCAATGGATGGAAACTAATCAAGGAGAGAAGCAACTTAGAACTAAGGAGAAATTTCCTGACAGTTAGAACAATTAATCAGTGGGACAACTTGCCTCCAGAAGTTGTAAATGCTCCAACACTGGAAGTTTTTAAGAAGAGACTAGACAACCGTTTATCTGAAATGGTCTAGGGTTTCCTGCCTAAGCAGGGGATTGGACTAGAAGACCTCCAAGGTCCCTTCCAACTCTGTTATTCTATTTTATTCATAGCCCTTTGTTACCACTACAGCTAGATAGATATGAGAGAAGATCCTGTAGTAAACTAAAGATCAACAGAGCAGCTCCTTGTATAAAAGTTGACCAAATGGTGGACTATCACTTCAATAGCGATGTTAGAACCTCTTCCACTAAATTCAGGTGCAGTGAACAAACTCTGGAGGATTGGACAGGATGCTGACACAAATATGTTTTATTTATTTCATTTTCATATCTCACTTGCTTACTACTTCTGGCAACCAACAACAGCTAAGTGAAAAAAAAAACCCAGTTATTTTTGAAACAAACAAAAAAAAAAAGACCCAGAAAATATTTAGTAGAAGTAAAAGCAAACAGATGAGACGTTGTATTTGGTAAAATATAGAAACTATAAAGGAAATTCCTCTCTATATAAAGAAGGTCTCAACCTATACAAGAAAACACACTAGACAATTAACCTGATTTCTCTGGGCAGACCATTTCATGGTTTAGGGGTCTTGCGTAGAAAGTCCCTTTAGATTTTCGTCACCAAGCATACTTCATGTCTAGCTCTTACTTATCCATCACTGCACCCACAGCACAGTTTTCCAATTCACTCAAATGCAGTACAGAAATTCATTTACTTAACAAATTTTTGAGTGATGAACTTTCATCGATGGGAACAAATCTGTCCACGAATCCAAACTAGATGGTTCTTGAAGGCAGGGAATGCTGGGAAAGGGTTCGTTCAAGGGTCTCCAACTTTGGCAACTTTAAGACTTGTGGACTTCAACTCCCAGAATTCCTTAGTTAGGTGCTTCTGCTGCCGAAAATGTGCTAAGAATCAGTGGTGGGTTTCAAAATTTTTAACTACCAGTTCTGTAGGTGTGGCTTGGGCGTGGCATGGCTTGGTGGGTGTGGTAGGGGAAGGATACTGTAAAATCTCCATTCCCACCCCACTCCAGGGGAAGGATACTGTAAAATCTCCATTCCCACCCCAATCCAGGGGAAGGATACTGTAAAATCTCCATTCCCTCCCCAATCCAGGGGAAGGATACTGTAAAATCTCCATTCCCTCCCCAATCCAGGGGAAGGATACAGTAAAATCTCCATTCCCTCCCCAATCTAAGGGAAGGTTACTGCAAAATCCCCATTTCCTCCTGATCAGCTGGGACTTGGGAGGGAGACAATAGATGGTGGCGGGGCCAGTCAGAATTTTTACTACTGATTCTCAAAATTTCCGCTACCGGTTCTCCAGAACTGGTGAGAACCTGCTGAAACCCACCTCTGCTAAGAATCCAGAGTTGGTTTATCTTATCTTTCTTCTGGAAGTCTGGAGAAGATGGAAGGCAAAGTGTTAAAAGAAAGAGAAAGAAACAAGCAAGCACCACCATTCCCCAAATGTGACTTTCTCTTCATGCCTCCTTGCTATGACACATTTTAGTGTTTAACTTGAGGGGGAAAAAATATCCATAATTTCTGTTTTGGCTGAGCCAAGTGGGAGAAAGCTGAATGGTGCATTTTTTCCCCCTCGCTGCTTCAGCGAGCTGCCCATTCCTCTTGCATACCTGAGAGTGCTTGGTGGGCTGTCTCTCCAACACATTTTATCACCCTTTTGCCCACAACTTTCCCTCCACCTGGCAGAGCAAATGACTCGAAATGAAAGGCCCTGTTCACGCTTAGGGTGGCTTGAATTTATCTCCCTAAATAAGCTGGTTGTATGAGAAGGTTAATTCGTAAACACTTCCCCCCCGGATGATAAATGGCAGGCTGTACCAGCCCTTAATTGGCGAGGCTCAGAGAAACGTCGCCATCCTGGTTCTCCTCACAGAATGAAAAGGCGTTTTAGGGGGAAAAGCACAGAGAGCATCTCTGAGGCCCAGCTGAGGTGGGTTCACTGGCTTGACATGTAAAATCCCTAAGTAGTTCCTGCCGATCTGAAGAAGGCTCTGGGCCATTTATTTATATTTTTTAATTTGCTTATTTATATCCCACTTTATTGTTTTTCATAACTCAAGGTGGCAAACATAGCTAATGCATCTTCCTCCTCCTGCTTTCCCCACAACAACAGTCCTGTGAGGTGAGTTGGGCTGAGAGAGGGATTGGCCCAAGGACACCAACTCACTTCAGGTCTAAGGTGGGACTAAAATTCTCAGTCTCCTGGTGATTGGCTCAAGGTTACCCAGCCAGCTTTCAAGTCTAAGATGGGACTAGAACTCACTGTCTCCTGGTGAGTGGCCCAAGATCATCCAACCAGCTTTCAAGTCTAAGGTGGGACTAGAACTCACAGTCTCCTGGTGATTGGCTCAAGGTCACCCAGCCAGCTTTCAAGTCTAAGGTGGGACTAGAACTCACTGTCTCCTGGTGACTGGCCCAAGATCACCCAACAGCTTTCGGTCTAAGGTGGGACTAGAACTCACAATCTCCTGGTGATTGTTCCAAGGTCACCCAGCCAGCTTTCAGGTCTAAGATGGGACTAGAACTCACAGTCTCCTGGTGATTGTCCCAAGGTCACCCAGCCAGCTTTCAGGACTAAGGTGGGACTAGAACTCACAGTCTCCTGGTGATCGTGCAGTCTTTCAGGAGCTGAGTATTATTCCCTTCTGCCATATCGAAAGTGACAAAACATCTTCTGGAGTCTCCAGTAAACAAATTGAAACAGAGGAGAAACTTGTTGACCTGGGGCCCTTCGTGGTGCACTTTTGCAGTGCAGAATCAGAAGTATACATAAATTGGAATACGATCCGGTTAGAAAATGTGGGACCTATAGTTCAAGCAGATCAGAAAGCATCACATTCAGAAAAGGTGGAATAGGAATGTTCGATCCCAGGGAATCATTCTACTAAGGGATTTTGTAGAGGTTTATATTTTAGAAGATAGAATAACAGAGTTGGAAGGAACCTTGGAGGTCTTCTAGTTCAGCCTCTTCCTCAAGCAAGAGACCCTATATCACTCCAGACCTATACTATTCTGGGTAAACGGCTCTAATCTCTTCCTGAAGACCTCCAGGGATGGAGCACCAACTTCTGAAGGCAAGCTGTTCCACTGATGCATTGTTCTCACTGTCAGGAAATTTCTTCTTATTTCTAAGTTAGTTCTCTCCTTGATTAGCTTCCCTCTGTTGCTTCTTGTCCTTTGGAGAAGAAGGGCAGGTGCTTTGGAGAATAACAGAGTCGGAAAAGACCTTGGAGGTCTTCAGGAAGTCATTGGACTTCAGCAAGTCCAATCCCTTGCTCAAGGAAGAGGCCCTGAAACATTCTGGACAAATGGCTGTCCAGTCTCTTGTTTTTCTCTTAAATCCAGGGGTTCTGCAAAATCCTATGCTCATTAATATAAATGTAGATTCTAGGTTAGATTTCTCTTTAATGATTCTCCACCCATTACTTCTTGTCCTGCTCTCTGATGCTTTGGAGAATAGATCAACCCCCTTTCCTTTGAGCCCCTCAAATACTGGAATACTGTTATCAGATCACTCTAGTTTTTCTGTTCATTAGACTAAAAGGTAAAGGTAAAGGTTCCCCTCGCACATATGTGCTAATCATTCCTGACTCTAGGGGGCAGTGCTCATCTCCGTTTCAAAGCTGAAGAGCCAGCGCTGTCCGAAGATGTCTCCGTGGTCATGTGGCCGGCATGACTAAATGCGAAAGGCGCACGGAACGCTGTTCCCTTCCCACCAAAGGTGGTCCCTATTTTTCTACTTGCATTTTTTGCATGCTTTCGAACTGCTAGTTGGCATAAGCTGGGACAAGTAACGGGAGCTCACCCCATTACGCGGCACTAGGGATTTGAACAGCTGAACTGCTGACCTTTCAATCGACAAGCTCAGCGTCTTAGCCACTGAGCCACCACGTCCCTACGTTCATTAGACTAGACATGCCATATCCTTCAACTGTGTTCATCATATGGTTGAATCTCCAGCCCTCTAATCATCTTTGTTGCTCTTTTCTGCACTCTTTCCAGAATCTCAACGTCTTTTTTTTTGTATTGTGGTGACCAAAACTGGAAACAGTATTCCAAGTGTGGTCTCACCAGTGCATTATATAGCGGTACTTTTGAAGTTGTCTTAATATTCCTTGATACTGGACTCTGAACTTGGCACACAACTCTTTTCCCACAGGTGCCATTATTCCCAAGATAGAACTTGGTTAGTTTGTTTATATATTCGGAGATTAGCCTAGCTGATCTTCTGAATTTCTTTTCTGGTCTTGTGTCCTCTATGGCATTGCCAAAACACACATTATACTCCCAGCCTCACAGCTATGTTTTGTAGGCTATCTGTATTTGTTAACCCAACAAATGAAAAACCATAACTTCATAAGGTCATTAGATTGCAAATAAGACTTAACCTTTCCTCTATTCCCTTCCATGAAAAAAGATTGTTCTTTGTTCCGTTCCCTTCATAAACCTCTGTTATTTTTTTGAGTAAACAAGCAACCAAAAACGGGGTGTCCTTGGGAAAGCAGAAACTACTCTGTTTATCCTCTTTTTTTCCCCATAAATGCCATGACCACATGATGTGGCCTTCAACTTGAATGTGGCAAACCTAGGTTGTCCTAGGTTAAAACAACGAACGTTAAAACAATGGTTTCCCCTAAAGTTGTTAGCATCCAAAGATAGCTGCAAGCAAGGACATCAGCCTGGCAAACAAATATAGGTTAGTCCTTTCTATTGTGTTCCTCATAGCCAGGGATGGGATTCTACAGGTTTGGACCAGTTCGGGCGAACTGGTAGCTCCGATGATCAGCTGGGAGTGAACTGGTTCACCCCGACAATCAGATGGGCCCCCTGCCCCCCTATTTTCCCACCTTTATCTTCTCAGCTGATTCGTGCGGTAGAGTGGATTGCTGCGTGAATCAGCTGTGTTACTCCTCTGAAGAAACCAGGAATTGAAGATATCTTCAAACTGCGCACGCAAGCGATCACCGAATCGGTTGTTAAACCGGGAGGATACCACCACTGCTCATAGCTACCTATGGTTGTGAAAGTTGGACCTTAAAAAAGCAAAACAGGAAGAAAAATGACTCATTTGAGCTGTGGGTCCTCAGGGTCACCCGAGTACTGCAAAGAGGGCTCCACACCCATTTGTACTACTCAGGTGACCCCAGGACACAGATAAACCTTCAAATGGCATCAGCGACTCTCTAAAAGAATGCAAATGACCAGCTGTCTGCAAGGAATATAAATTCTTCATTCCCCACCATTCAGCCAAAGCTGAAGAAGCTTCTTGGATGAGAACTGAAACATCTTCAAAGAAAACCCAGAAAGTCCAGTTGCCTCTTGAAAAAAGCACCTTTGGGACAACCAAAGCTTTGGGACAACCATGACCTGGATGATTGCGAATATCCATAGACATTTAGCTAAGCACTACTAGACTGCATAACACCAGACATGTCTTTAGAAGGAAATATCACAAAACTGTGTCTCACTTATTTTGGCCACGTCATGTGGGGTAACTCATTGGAGAAAGCAATTGTGTTTGGAAGAGTTAGTGGTTAGTTACTAAGTCTGCATTACTATTAATCTTCTCAGTGTTCCTGTCAACCATCTCCCCCCACTTATGACTGTAACCTTGTTGCTGGTATCCTTAAGATTTATATTGACTGTTTCCCTATGACTATCATTAAGTGTTGTACCTTGTGATTCTTGATGAATGTATCTTTTCTTTTATGTACACCGAGAGCGTATGCACCAAGACAAATTCCTTGTGTGTCCAATCACACTTGGCCAATAAAGAATTCTATTCTATTCTATTCTATTCTATTCTATTCTATTCTATTCTATTCTATTCTATTCTATTCTATTCCATTCCATTCCATTCCACTCCACTCCACTCCACTCCACTCCACTCCACTCCACTCCACTCCATTCCATTCCATTCTATTCTATTCTATAAGGAAATCAGGCTGACACAGAACATGATTGTTGGACACCATCAATGCTCATTCCAATCAGAGCACAGAACAACTCAGAGGCAGTTGAAGATCGGAAGATGTGGAGAGATCTGGTCCATAGAATCGCCCAAGAGTCGGACATGACTAAATGGATAACATCATCATCATTATTATTATTATTATCATCATCATCATCATCATCATCATCATCATCATCATCATCATCATGTGAAGCATTATTATATTACATTTCACCTTTCCTTGCATTTTGATCACCCCAAACCAGATGTCTTGGTCATCAGAGAGGCTCTTAACAGCCATTTCAAATGAATACAGACCCTCCCCATACATTCTGTTCAGCTGGTCTGTAGTCACTCTCCTAAAAAGCTGAACTCACTGCTACTCAAAACATAAAGGAAATTGCTGCTGAGATCCATAACAATGAAATGAAATACTGCGAAAATGAAATCATGAGACAGTCAGAACAATTAATCAACATCCATACTTTCTGGACAAATGGACAAACATCCATTTGTCCAGAAAGTATGAGGTCTCCTATTTTGGGTAAGGGGTTGGATTAGAAGACCTCCAATTCCTGCTGCAGCATTGTGGTTCGTGTGTGAAGATTTCTGCTGACCTGTGAAGAGAGTGAAGCAACGTTGGGGACTTTAACCAATTGCTTCATCTATCATATGTTCCAGATACACATAATCAGGACAACGCCATTCAGGATTAATGGAATAAAGGTAGGAATCACCCATGGGGGCAGAACATTTCACTGTTTTGTACCAGCTCAAGGGTAGATGCTATTTTAATTCAGTAGCAGGAAAAGACACATAATTTGAATCCTTTTAAGAAGAAGGAAAAAAAGAGAAGATTTCTGGATTTCAGCCTATCCTATTTTGACCTTCAGGCTTAATCAACATGCCTCTTTGATTAGTTTTGCAAACAACAACCCAAAATACGCATTTTTCCAGGAATGCAATTTTAGAACACAGCACTTCAGTCTCTTGTGAACCTCAGGGTCAAAAAAAAAAAAAAAAAAAAAAGATATTAATCCTTAAACAGTTCTGAAAATCAGGATACAGTATTTCTTTTTCACGTCACATTCAAGCAGTGATGTACTGTTGCTTTAAAGAACACATCAATCTTTGCATCAGGTATCAAGATTAACCAATTGGGCAGGTCCAGGGCTAATTCTAGGAGGGGAACGCAGTAATTCTGAAGGACAACGTGGATTTTTTAATGCATCTGTAGGGCTAAAAGCATCTATATTGATCCAAGAGCCCTGGTGGCGCAGTGGTTAAAATGCAGTATTGCAGGCTAACTCTGCCCACTGTCAAGAGTTCGATTCTCACCAGCTCAGCCTTCCATCCTTCCAAGGTTGATAGAATGAGGACCCAGATTGTTGGGAGGCAATATGCTGACTCTGTAAACTGCTTAGAGAGGGCTGTAAAGCACTACAAAGTGGTATATAAGTCTAAATGCTATTGCAATTGCTATCTCATTCTTCAAAACCTTTCAGCTTTTCTCCTCAAATGTTTGGTCCACCCACTTTGGGGAAACAACTGGGGACCACAAAGGGGATGCTGGGAAAATGCATTTTTGCAGCCTTATCATATTGTTGCCAATGCCATTATGGATGTATCCTAAATTGTGTGCATTACTTTATAGACTCCAATATGATTTGTCTCATAGAACTTAGAAGCTAGAGTCCTATTAGTAACCATCATCAACGACAGAGTCATTATACCCTGTTTCCCCTAAAATAAGACACCCCCTGATAATAAGACCAATCAATCTCTTGAGCTCATGCACTAAAATAAGTCCCTCTCCCGAAAATAAGGCCACACCAAAAATAAGCCTTCCCTGAAAATATTTAACCACATGCGCAGCCGGTCCCCACTATTTCTTTCTTTCTTTCTTTCTTTCTTTCTTTCTTTCTTTCTTTCTTTCTTTCTTTCTTTCTTTTCTTTCTTTTATTAGATTTATATACCGCCCTACTCCCAAAGGACTCAGGGTGGTGAACAGGCACAAAATAAAATACATAGATACAAAAGTTAAAAGATTATAATTAAAACCAGATTAAATAATATAGCCTGAGACAATTAAAAAATCCCAATAATTTAAAACAGATTAAAATTTTGATTTAAAAGAATTTTAAAACAGGGGAGAAAATTAGGCCAGGCCGGCTTGCTGGAATAGGAGGGTCTTAAGAGCACGGCGGAAAGTGCGTTGATCCGGGATCCTCCGTATCTCTGGGGGTAGCTCGTTCCAGATAGTAGGTGCCCCCACAGAGAAGGCCCTCCCCCTGGAGGCCGCCAGTCGACATTGTTTAGCTGACGGCACCCGGAGGAGCCCCTCTCTATGAGAGTGTACCGGCCGGTGGGAGGCTGCTTGTGGTAGTAGGCGGTCCCATAAATAACCAGGTCCTAAGCCATGGAGCGCTCTAAAGGTGGTAACCAAAACCTTGAAGCGCACCCGGAAGACCACCGGGAGCCAGTGCAGCTCGCGCAGGAGAGGTGTCACACGGGAGCGCCATGTTGCTCCCATAATCATCCGCACAGCCTCCAGACACTGGGACATCACTTCAAGGGCATCGTTGGGGTGGTCCGTTGGGGTATTTCCTCTGGTTAGGGTTAGGGAGACAGATCTGGAAATCAGGCAAGATGGCAAGATTAGCCCCATCTTGCTCCACACACCCCAAAATAATAAGACATCCCCAAAAATAAGGCCAAGCACTTATTTCGGGGTTCAAAAAAAATATAAGACAGGGTCTTATTTTTGGGGAAACACGATAGTTATTCCTGGGATGGCCTCCGTGGCAGCCATTTCTGATGTCAAAATGATGTTTCTGGTCCTTAGTGATTCTGAACAACATCGTGCTGTTCGGGAATTGCCAAGACCAGAAGTCTCCAACCTCGAGGTCCTCCAGATATGTAGACTTCAACTGCTTAGATTTGCAGTAACAGTCAGTTGGTTGGTAAATTTTCAGAGTTGACCAGCACAACTGGAAGATTTTTAGTTCATGTCAGAGTAAGTTGTTCTGCAGTGCCTTTTGCCCAGGTCATAACTGACAATACGGACAATGTAATTGTCTTGTTTTTATCAATCAGGTCTTAGATGAGGGGTCTCCAAACTTAGCAACTTTAAAACTTGTGGACTGGGCTGGCTGAGGAATTCTGGGAGTTGAAGTCCCCAAATCTTAAAGTTGCCAAGTTTGGAGAATTTGTCTTTAGAATTCACAATCCTATTTCTTGAAGATGCATTTTTTACATTTTGAGCCTCTAAGTTCTAGCTGGTAACTGGTGGACCTGCTTCATTACCACACCCTGAAGTCGTATTTGTACCTGTGGCTTCAGTGATGGAGTTGCCAGAAAAAAAAAATTGGCTGTGACCAGATGTACTTATTTGAAAATTATAAATTTATTTGTTTAAAGATAAGATAAGGAAAATCTGGCTCCAATACAGCTGAGGCACCAGGGTCACTTAAGGACTAAATGTAACAACTTAACTGATGTGAATTGTCAGTAGGGCCAAGATAGGCTAGGATTATGGGTAGCTATAGATTCTGGCATACGCACGATATCAGACCTCCAGACTTTTCGTCGGGCCCTGAAAACACACTTATTCCATCTAGCCGGGTTGGCCTGATCCCATCCTCTCAATTTTTAATTGAATTCGGTTTTAATTGGGTTGTTATAAATTTTTTGGGCCAAAATTATTTAATTGTTTTTAAACTGTTTTTTAAAATTTTATAGGCTATGTTTTATCTTGGCTGTACACCGCCCTGAGTCCCGCAGGAGAAGGGCGGTATCAAAATAAAATAAAATAAAATAAATAAATAAATAAATAAATAAATAAATAAATAAATGTGCCATTCTTGGAAACGTTTTGATATCTCAGTAGCTCGAAAGCAACCAGCGCTGATGATTATCCATAACTCTCTAAAAAGTGATTGGGATGGGGAACCACAGTAGAATAGAATAGAGTAGAGTAGAGTAGAGTAGAGTAGAGTAGAGTAGAGTAGAGTAGAGTAGAGTAGAATTTTTTATTGGCCAAGTGTGATTGGACACACAAGGAATTTGTCTTAGTGCATATGTTCTCAGTGTACATAAAAGAAAAGATACGTTCGTCAAGAATCATAAGGTACAACACTTAATGATAGTCATGGGGTACAAATAAGCAATCAGGAAACAATATCAATATAAATCGTAAGGATACCAGCAACAAGGTTACAGTCATACAGTCATAAGTGGGAGAAGATGAGTGATGGGAACGATGAGAAGATGGTAGTACACAGGTAATCCTTGACTTACAACAGTTCATTTAGTGACTGTTCAAAGTTACAACCACACTGAAGATAGTGATTTATGACCATTTTTCACACTTATGTCCTTTGCAGCATCCCCATGGTTGTGTGATTTACATTTATGGATGCTTGACAACTGACTCACATTTATGAAGGTCATGCAAGCCCCTTTTGCAACCTTCTGACTAGCAAAGTCAACGGGGAAACCAGATTCGTTTAACAACTGTATTACTAACGTAATAACTGCAGTGATTCACTTAACAAATGGGGCGAGAAAAGTGGTAAAAATGGGGCAAAGCTCACTTAAATGTCTCACTTAGCAACATATATTTTGGGCTCAACTGTGACCGTAAGTTGAGGACTACCTGTGGTTGAACATGATGGGAAAGCTTGGTTTTAATCTGGAGCATGGAAGCTGCTCCGTCATCATCATCATCACCACCATCATGTAACCCAGGGGTGTCACACTCGATTTCATTGAGGGCTGCATCAGGGTTTGTGTTTGACCTGGGGGGTCTGGGGTGGGCATGGCCAGGGTGGGCATGGTCAGATCGATGTCACTTGTGTGATCAAACGCCACTTTTGCTAGTAGTTTGTTTTGCTAGGACTCTGTCAGTGAAAACGGAGCTCATGAGGACTGCGCGTGGTCTTCCCGGGCTCTGTTTTCAGCTGTGACGGGCTCCTGCAGTCCTCTGCCAGCGAAAACAGAGCTCAGGAGGGCCACGCACAGCCCTCCTGGGCTCCATTTTCACTGGCAGAGCCACCGCAGACCAGTCTTTTGCTGTTTCCAAGGCAGCCCCATGGGTCAGGTCTAAGCACCCTGCAGGCCTTGAGTTCGACACCCCTGATGTAACCCATACAAGAGTCACCCTAGAGAGCCTTTGATTGAGAACAAAGGCAAGATATTGTGTGGTGTGGGGAAGTAACTTGCTTACTGTTCTACAGTGGGTTAGAAAAGGGGTCCCCAACCTTTTGGTTGGACCTCAGGGACTACTAAATTCATAATTTTAAATCCCACGGGCCACTAATATGATCTGCCTAATGACCGGCTGGGTGGGCGTGGCTCAATGGTCATGTGACTGGGTGGGCGTGGCCAATTCAATATCACTCACGTCAAGGGGCGCCTTGCCAGCTTCTACTCACCCCTCCCCTCCCAGCCACTCCTCACCTCCCTGCCCGGGCTCCTTAGGGCCCCAACAGGAAGCGGTTGTTGGAGCTAAGCAGTCACCATGAGAAAGAGTTGGCAAAACAGCTCAGTTCAAATTGGATCTGGCCAAGAAGAAGGCTCAGTAGAAGCACCTCACTGAGGACTATAGGCTTTCCAAGCAGAGGGAAGACCTACGGGAATGCAAGGCTACGTGCTGGCACCTGGAGGCTCAGTGGGCTGAGATAGTCAGCCAGTTCCAGGCCATGATGCAGTCCCACTGGAACAAAGTCCTCTGGCTCTTCGCCACCAGCAGCACTTCCCTCCAACCTTCACCCAAAGCCCTACACCAGGACGCCAAAGCAGACCCTGAGTCAGAATTTCTTTCCCCCTCTGACCCATACAAGAAGACCCCAAAGGGTGAGACTCTTTGCAGCAACACAAATGTTCATTGCACGTATCTGTCCCGGGGGCCGTAGTTTGAGGACCCCTGATCTAGTGCAATATAAAAAATGCAAATAATTTTTCTGTGGACCACCAAAAATTTCTCACAGACCACCAGTGGTCCACAGACCACTAGTTGGTGACCGCTGGGTTAGAGGACCAAAATTATGGCTGGTGAAGAAAGATTCTTTGGACAGAAAAGATGACCAACAAATAAGTGCTGAAACAAATAACACCAGACATGTCACCAGAAGGAAAAAAATATATATCACAAAACAGTGTCTCACTTATTTTGGCCATGTCATGTGGAGCAGGGTGGGTTCTACTTACCTTTACTACCGGTTCGCAGCAGGAGATCATCCATTATGTCGTCTGGGAGGGTGGGCGGAGCCTCCCGCTGCTATTACTACCGGTTCACAAGAACCGGACAGAACCAGGAGCAACCACCACTGATGTGGAGGAATTCACTGGAGAAAGCAATTTTGCTTGGAAGAGGTAGCGGTAAAAGGAAACCAGGCCACTAAAGAACACAGTGGCTGGATACCGTTAAAGCCGACACCAGCCTGAGCATAGAACAATTCAAAGAAGTAGAGCAAGATCAGAAGAAGTGGAGGGACCTGGCCCATAGAATCGCCAAGAGTCGGATACAAATGAATTGGATATCGTCCTCAATCACAAATTGATTATCCTCTATCACCGTGATGGTGAACCTATGGCACGCATGCCACAGATGGCACGCAGAGCCATATCAGTGGGCACAGGAGCGTTGCCCTAGCTCAGCTCCAGCACCCATGTGTGCGCCGGCCAGCTGATTTTCGGGCCTTCTGGGCTTACTGGAAGATGGGAAATGGGCCATTTCTGGCATCCGGAGGGCCTCCGGCGGGGGTGGGGAAGGCTATTTTCACCCTCCCCAGGCTCCAAGAAAGCCTCTTGGAGCCTGGGGAGAACAAAAAACGGGCCTACTGGGTTCACTGTGCCATCACATGCCAAAAGCATGGGGAGCATGGGACAGTTGTGCACATATGCGTGGGGGGGAGGGGTGCATTGAATTACGGGTGGGGCCACGTGCACACGTGACCCCCCTGCACTCCCCTCCTTTTGGCACATGACAGCAAAAAGGTTAGCCATCATTGCTCTATCATATACTGCCAGTGACAAAGGTAACTGAGTGAATTACTGGCTGGGTGATTTGTGATGTACAAGTATACAAGCGGAATGCATTTGCTACACAAGAATGAGGGATGGTTGCCACCTGAATTACTTCTAAAGAAGATGAGGCAAATTCATGTTTATTAGGTTGTGATGAGAGTGTATTATTTGCACTGCTGGGGACAGGAGACCTTACCCAGTCAGTTATGGAGATATATGGTAGTAGAGGTGCTATGGACGTATCCTTCAAGAGGGCTTGCAAAGAACATTTGACTATTGAGAAAGGGACGGGGCTTAAATTTGATTCACTGATGTTTCTTACTAGGGGTGATATGATAGCAGTGTTCTGATATTTGAGGTGCTGTCCCAAAGAAGAGGGTGGAGGTGGGGTGGGATGTCAACTCATTTACCAAAGCACCAGAAGGCAGGACAAGAAGCAATGGATGGAAGCTAATCAAGGAGAGAACAACTAATCGGTGGAACAAGTTGCCTCCAGAAGTTGTCAATAGCAATAGCACTTAGACTTATATACCGCTTCACAGTGCTTCACAGCCCTCTCTAAGCAGTTTACCGAGTCAGCATCTTGCCCCCAACAATCTGGGTCCTCATTTTACCGACCTTGGAAGGATGGAAGGCTGAGTCAACTTTGAGCCGGTCAGGATTGAATTCCTGGAGTGAGCAGTGAGTTAGCCTGTAGTATTGCATTCTAATCGCTGCACCACCAATGCTCCAAACGGTGGAGATTTTAAAGAAAAGATTGGACAACTATTTGCCTGAAGTGTTATAGGGTTTCCTGCTTGAGCAGATGGTTGGACTAGAACAGGGGCCTGCAACCTTAAACACACAAGGAGCCATTTGGACCCGTTTCCCACAGAAAATAAGACACCGGGAGCCACAAAACCCATCCCATGCCTGACTATTTCTTGAGCAGCCACAAAACTAGCCTATGTAGTTGAATTATAAGAGCTTGTTTTTCTTCTGAGACTTTTCTTTTCTTGGATTTATCCATGGTTGGCCTACCGGGGGTTGAAAAGCTCAATAAATCGCATGCCAGCAAGTGTTGCACATTGCCTGTTGTGATGCATATTTTGAATGACAAGGAGCCGCAGCAGAGGGGTGAAAGAGCCACATGCGGCTCCAGAGCCGCAGTTTGCTGACCCCTGGATTAGAAGACTTTCAAAGTCCCCTCCAACACTTCTGTTATTCTTTTAAGAGTGGCCGCACGAAGTGGGAATTCCAGAACAACTATATAGGTTAAGCAACTGGATAGTCTACAAAGTCATTAAAGGCAAACTGTTAAAACTCTCTGAAAGTTCTTGTGGAGGAGATAAATAAGGTATAGAGAAAAAAAAAATCTCACTTTGGGAGTTGAGCTGATGTGGCTGTTGAGATTTGTTTCATCTTTACCTTTCAGACGTTCAAGAAAAGGTGATTTGTTATGCGGCTGAAGATTATTGTCATAAATCCCGCCTTTAAAAGAAGAAGAAGAAGAGGAGGAGGAGGAGGAGGAAATGGAAAAAAAAAAAAAGCTCGAGCCGAACAGAACAAAATATAGCTGAAGAGAAGGAATTTTTAGCACATTAGCAATCGTAGGTGAGTCAGCATTGAGATAGTGCCCGCATTAAAGGAAAATATTAAGCTGAGGGATAAAAACAGAAATGTCAATTCTTAGAATGATGAGCCAGGGATTTCTGCTGTCTTCAGCAGGGCTGGGGACACTGCTGGAAATCAGAACATTATCTGATTTCCCTAGAGAATTTTGAAGCCAGGAAGGGTGAGGCACATGGTCGAAGATGTTCCCATCCCTATAGATTCTCTAATAACCAGTCAAATTCCATTCCCTGCCCCAGCTGTGAAAGATATGGGCAAGCCGAGCTTTTAAAATGAGGGAGGGAGAAAGGCCTCCCATATATTTTAGTGTTTTAAAAGTTCTGAATAATAATAATAATAATAATAATAATAATAATAATAATAATAATAATAATAATAATAATAATGTTTAGACTATAAAGAGTGCAGAAAAGAGCAACAAGGATGATTAGGGGGCTGGAGGCTAAAACATATGAAGAACAGTTGCAGGAATTGGGTATGTCTAGTCTAGTGAAAAGAAGGACTTGGGGGTGACATGATAGCAGTGTTCCAATATTTGACGGGCTGCCTCAAAGAAGGGGGGTGGGTGGGTTTGAGGTCAGCCTATTCTCCAAAGCACCAGAAGGCAAGACAAGAAGCAATGGGTGGTTTAAACCAGAGATTTTCTTATTGGGGATTGTACCTGAAACATATAATAGAGAATTGAGATATTTGATTGTGAATGTATTAACAGCGGCTGGAATTGGGTTTGCCAAAAATTGGAAAAATGAGAAAATACCAGTGCAAGACGAAGTTCTTAAGAAAATAATGGAGCGTGTAGAAATGAGTAAATTGACATTTGAAATTAGAGAACAAGAAGATAAACAATATTATAAGATATGGGATTTATTTTACCAATGGTTAGATAAAAAGACATGGAAATGAAATACGATTGAGAATTTTCTTAATGTAAGAAATGTAGAATTATATAAAATACAATATAAAGATGTACTATTATTGGAATGATTTAGGAGAATGTATGGCATAATATAAATTGACTCAAATCCTAGACTATTTTGTATGAAATGAGGGAAGAAGCAGCCATAGTTAAATATATGATTAATGAGGATAACAATATATGGATATATATGAATAGAGTGAAGATGCACAAAAGATTTGTAATCATCCGACACACTGTTTGTCTTTGCATTGAAGATGGTTCTTTTATTTGTTTTTTATATTTGTTTAAAAAATATTTTTTTTTTTGTCAATATGAAAAAAAAAAGAAAAGAAGAAGAAGCAATGGGTGGAAACTAACCAAGGAGAGAACCGATCTAGAAATAAGGAGAAATTTCCCTTCAGTGAGAACAATTAAATGGAACAGCCTGCCTCCAGAAATTGTAACAGTAACAGAGTTCGGAGGAACCTTGGAGGTCATCTAGTCCAACCCCCTGCTCATGCAGGAGACTTGTACTAGGCATTCAAACCGCTGCACTGCCGACTTTTCTGATCGACAAGCTCAGTGTCTTAGCCACTGAGCCATCTAGTCAGGCTCCAACATTGGAGGTTTTTAAGAAGAGACTGGACAGCAGTGGTGGGTTGCCCCCGGTTCAGACCGGTTTGTAAGAACCGGTAGTAAAACCAGTGGGAGGCTCCGCCCACTGACCCGGGCATCATCATAGGTGATCTGCACATGCCCAGAAGAGCGCGCGCAGGTGTGCAGGCGCGATACGAACCAGTAGTAAAGGTAAGTAGAATCCACCTCTGCTGGACAGCTTGAGCTGGGGGTTGGACTAGAAGACCTCCAAGGTCCCTTCCAACTCTGTTATTTTGTTATTTAAAAAGATCAGAGTGAGATGCACTGAAACATTTTTTTCCAGGGAAGAAGACGAAGATGTTAACATACATTCCAGACTTCTATTTCAGTATTTTGGGATTCCCCACATATTCCTGTTTATTAGATCATCAATTACACAAGAGAGAGAGACTGTATGTGTGTGTGTGAGAGAGAGAGGGGGGGAGGGAGGGAGGGGGAGAGAGAGAGAGAGAGAGAGAGAGAGAGAGAGAGGGGAGAGGGAGGGAGAGGGAGGGAGAGAATGAGAATATCATTGAGCTAGAATGAAGGGGAGGGCAGTTCAAAGAACATTCTGTCCTGACAGAATAATTTTTAGCTGGAAATAGACAGACTGAAGGCTTATTTCACTCAAAATTCTTCTTAAATTCTCAGCAGCAGCTTTTTCTCAGCTCAGATTCCAGAATAGCGTACAAGAAAAACCCAGTTCTGGTCACTTCCTTTTCATCTTCTGTCTCCTCTTTCACAACTCAATGGTTTTGTTTTTTCTGTTTTTTTGTCTTTTGTCTAAGTCAAGGTGGAGATTAGGTAGGTTAGAGTATGATGTGACCACTCTAGGGTACAGCAATATTCTTCTTTGTAGCATTTTGGAGGACCTCACCAATGCTCTATCTTCCATGGGAAGGATCATGGGTGATCATGTCATTCTAGTGCAAGGAGCTGAATTCATTGTCCCAGGGCGTGGCAAACAGATCTAATATTCATTGAAACAAATGAAATGAATGTGTTATAACCACAGGGGCATATGGATCCCATTTCCCAATATTTAAGCCAGGAAGACAACTGTACGTGTTTATGAATGTAATTTTGCAAATACTGAAAAAGTCCCTCAGAATTTCATTGCTAGCTAAAGTACTCCGCGTTTCTGTACATTCAACATTTTTCTAATAGGAGCCCAGAAACTCTAATTAACATCCAGAGAACCAACTGCAGTCTGCTTTCTTTTTTCCTTCATTTTATGTCTTTTGAGAATTCCAAAAGAAGGAAGGAAGGAAGGAAGGAAGGAAGGAAGGAAGGAAGGAAGGAAGGGGGAAGAGAAGGATGGGGGAGAAAGGATGGAGAAAGAGAAGGGAGAGAAGAGTGGAGTAATGGGAGGAAGGAAGGAAGGAAGGAAGGAAGGAAGGAAGGAAGGAAGGAAGGAAGGAAGGAAGGAAGGAAGGTCTGGTGCCCATCATCATTCAGGAAGTGAAAGAAAAAGACCACACAAAAACAAAAATGGGGAATGTGTATGAGAAACAGAACACAAGAAAGCAGGGCATGAATTGGAAGATAAAATAAAACTAGAATATGGGTGGGACTCAAGAAGATATCTTGTCCAAGATATGTCAACCCTCATAGCACCAGTGAAAGAGACAAACTGAAGACTGGCAAAATTACTAGGGAATTACTAGGGAAACCTCAATGGAATGCTTCCAATAGAAACAGTCTTCTTACCTTTTTAGAAAAATCGCACTCCTTGTTGCATGGAGAAGAAGCAACAAACATCACAAATGACTGTTTCATCTGCATCTAATTTGGTAGGATAGCCCAGATATTATTCATTTCATTTTCCTCTTTATGTTCTCCAGCTTAGCATCTCTTTCAGGATGTGCCAAGATGCACCCAGATCAAGGCAATTCTGTGGGACAGTGGTATGTGGTACAAGACCTTCATTATTAGTATATTAGGAGCCCTGGTGGCACAGTGGTTAAATGCAGTACTGTAGACAAACTCTGCCCACAACCTGCAATTTGATCCTGACCGGCTCAAGGTTGACTCAGCCTCCCATCCTTCTGAGGTCAGTAAAATGAGATTTTTGGAGGCAATAGGCTGATTCTGTAAACTGCTTAGAGAGGGCTATGAAGTGGTGTATGAGCCTAAGTGCTATGCTATTGCTACATGCTGAAGCATTTAAATTTTTAAAGGCGACGATCAGAACCTTGAATCACAATTAGTTACAGATACAGATTAACAGAGTTGGAAGGGACCTTGTAGGTCATCTAGTCCAACCCCCTACCCACCCAAGCAGGAGACCCTGCAAAATTTCTGACAAATGGCAGTCCAATCTCTTCTTGAAAGCCTCCAGTGATGAAGCTTGTACAACTTCTGTGGGCAAACTTTTGCATTGGTTTATTGCTCTCACTGTCAGAAAATTTCTTCTTACTTCTAGGTTGAATCTCTCTTTGATCAGTTTCCATCCATTATTCCTTGTCTGGCCTTCGGGTGCTTGGAAAATAGCTTGACCCCTTCCTCTCTGTGGCAGCCACTCAAATATTGGAAGACTGCTATCATGTCTCCTCTGGTCCTTCTCTTCACTAGACTAGCCATGCCCAGTTCCTGCAACCGTTCTTAATATGTTTTAGTCTCTAGTCCCCTAATCATCCTGGTTGCTCTTTTCTGCACTTTTTCTAGAGCCTCAACATCTGTGGTGATCAAAACTGCAGTATTCTAGGTGTGGTCTTACTAAGGCTTTATAGAGTGGGATAGTACATAGCAATAGCAATAGCACTTCGACTTATATACCGCTTCATAGTGCTTGTACAGCCCTCTCTAAGTGGTTTAGAGTCAGCATATTGCCCCCATCAATCTGGGTCCTCATTTTACCCTCATTTCAGAAGGATGGAAGGTTGAGTCAATCTTGGGCCCTGGTGAGATTTGAACTGCTGAACTGCAGCTAGCAGTCAGCTGAAGTAGCCTACAGTACTGCACTCTAACCACTGCGCCACCTCGGTTCTTACATCACTTGATCTTGATTGTATCCCTCTGTTAATGCAGCTTAGGAGTTACTTGGAAAGAAAGTGGTAACCAGTGCAGAGGGGCAGTCAGTCCACATGAATAGTGCTAAACTTAACACTCGGTATTGGGTGGTGTCTCCAAACTAAGCCGGGTTATTTTCCTCCCTTGGCACCAGCTGCTTCTCATCCAAGATGGGATTTTTGTCTTGATTTTGTGGAAAACCCTTTGATGCAGGTAATTTTTATTAGAGGCGACAGGCATGATGGAAGACCTTCTAATGCTCTCTGGGTCAGTCTCAGTACTCCTTGTGTTACCTTGCCAGACGTGAGTGCATATGATTTGAAGCTGAGCTGCAAAGGTCTAGTGTTTAACTTCTTCTCCAGCAATGATGGAAAGCAAACACTGAAGTCAGATACGACCATCGCTTCATCTTCAATTCATGAAGTTTGACTGGCTGGAAAACTGTCCGCTGCACAATAGCTTTTGTGATGGGTTGTGTGTTAGAATACAAGATCTATTGGGTGGAAAAACAACTATAGGCTAAAGAAGAACTAAGTGTGAACTTATTTTTTCACTTGAAGGAGACTTTGCATTGTCCATATTCAGCTAGAAGAACATGTCCACTTGACTTGCCTGATCCTTGATACTACGCAGAATTGGCTCTCATTAGCACTTGGATAAGGAATGATCGGGAAAGGCCCAAGGCTGTAGAGTAGATTAGAAGTTGAATTAAATCCTGGAAGAAAGCAGTGAGAAACCAATTTCTATACTCTGGCCCTGAAAATACACAAATGTGTACTTGAAGTCAGAAAGTGAAGAAGAACTAAAGAGCTTCTTGATTCAGGTGAAGAAGGAGAGTGCAAAAGTTGGCTTGAAACTCAACATTAAGAAAACTAAGATCATGGTATCCGGCCCTCTCAATTCTTGGCAAATAGATAGGGAAGAAATGGAGGTAGTGACAGATTTTATTTTCCTGGGCTCCAAGATCACCGCAGATGGGGACTGCAGCCAAGAAATTAAAAAAAGCTTGCTCCTGGGGAGGAAAGCTATGGCAACTCTAGATAGCTTATTAAAAAGCAAAGACATCACATGTCAAGGCTATGGTTATCCCAGTTGCAATGTATGGCTGTGAAAGTTGGAGCATAAGAAAGGCTGAGCGCCAAAGAATTGAGGCCTTTGAACTATGGTGCTGGAGAAGACTCCTGTGAGTCCCTTGGACTGCTAGGCGATCAAACCAGTCAGTCCTAGAGGAGATCAACCCTGACTGCTCTTTAGAAGGCCAGATCCTGAAGATGAAACTCAAATACTTTGGCCACCTAAGGAGAAGGAAGGACTCGCTAGAGAAGAGCCTAATGTTGGGAAAGGTTGAGGGCAAAAGAAGAAGGGGATGACAGAGAACGAGGTGGCTGGATGGAGTCACTGAAGCAGTCGGCGTGAGCTTAAATGGAGTCCAGAGGATGGTAGAGGACAAGAAGGCCTGGAGGAACTTTGTCCGTGTGGTCACGATGGGTTGGACATGACTTCGCAACTAACAACAACAACATACTTGAAGTCATCCGAACTCAAGGTGAAGTCAAAGGGGATTGACTTTGTTTATTAAGGAAGGCCCTGTAGCATGGAGAATAGCCAAATCAGGGGTGTCCAACCTTGGCAATGAGCAACTTTTTATTTTATTTTATTTAGAGCAGGGGTATCCAACCTTGACAATTTGAAGACTTATGGACGTCAACTCTCAGAATTCCCCAGCCAGCAGGCTGGCTGGGGAATTCTGGGAGTTGACGTCCATAAGTCTTCAAATTGCCAAAGTTGGATACCCCTGCTTTAAACAAAAAATAAAATAAAAAGTTTACTCGTCCTTCTTTGTTATGATTTTCTCCTTTTCCTCCTTCTTACTAGGCATTGACTGCAGTTTCCCCTAGACTTCGAACTTGCAAAAGACTTAATTTTCACCCCAGAACAATACGCATTGCAATGTCACCCAGGCCCTTCAAAGCTGCCTTCTAGGCAGCCTCGCACGGATTGTGAAAAGCATTTAACACTTTGGGATAAGGAAAAGCTCTTTATCTGAGATGCTTGATTGAGAAGAGTTCATTTTCTACTATCCCTCTACAAGCAATGACTTGATACTGCAATCATCCAGTGATAAACATAGAGAATGAATCAGATTGTACCGTCTGGATAAAATGACTTTAGACTCAAACATCCGGTACAACCATTATTATTTTTTTCCACTTCAAACATTCAACACTATCGGTTTTTCTTTCTTTCTTTTTTTTTTTCTATTTTATCTCTGGCTTAGAGTATTCCCTAAAGTCAGAAGTAGATAAAAAAAAATACTTAAAAAAAAAGTATTGAAAACTCAATGCTAGTCCATCTTGCGTTCCTGGTCTTCATTCTGCAAAAAAAGAAACATTTGCTCAGGAATTTCTGACATCTCCTTCAGTAATTCTGTATTCTAGATGTTTTTTGCGATTTTGTTTTATGTTGGACAACACTTTCACAACATCTGCTCAGTAAATTTGACGTCAGTTCCCAAAGGAAAGGCAAATAGGTTGCTGGACATCCAGCCCAGAGGTGAAATTCAGCAGGTTCTAACAGGTTCTGGAGAACCGGTAGTGGAAATTTTGAGTAGTTTGGACAACCAACAAATACCACCTCCGGCTGGCTCCAGAGTGGGGTGGGAATGGAGATTTTGCAATATCCTGCCCCCAGGAGGAGAGGAAATGGAGATTTTGCAGTATCCTTCCCCTGCCATGCCCACCAAGCCACGCCCACGGAACCGGTAGGGAAAAAATTTGGATTTCACCTCTGATCCAGACATAGGAAGACATATAAAGGACCCCACGCAAAAGGTGCCAGACTTTGAACTACCATGTCAGTAATGGACAATCCTGAATAGGATTCACACCTCACACAGCATCTGCAGAGTCTCACTGTATAAACGGGTTATAGTATTCTCCGCTCAGTGTGACTGTAGGGTCCCACATTAACTGTAGATCACATCATGCTTGGCTTTAAGCTGGCGGCATATGCTGGTTCGATATCTGATTTCTTTAATGTAAATGATGCTGTGCTTCAATGCAGTGGTGGGTTGCTCCCAGTTTTTTTTTTTTTAATTTGATTTATATGCCGCCCTTCTCCGGAGACTCAGGGCGGCTTACAATGCGTTAAACAATAGTCTTCATACTTTTGTATATTTATACAAAGTCATCTTATTGCCCCCACAAACTGGGTCCTCAATTTACCTACCTTAGAAAGGATGGAAGGCTGAGTCAACCTTGAGCCTGGTGAGATTCGAACTTACAGTAATTGCAGACAGCTGGTGTTAATCACAATGCTATCAGTCTGCTGAGCCACCAGGCCACCAGTTCAGTCTGGTTCTATAGAACTGGTAGTAAAACTGGCGGGAGGCTCCACCCACCCACCACGACATCATCATGGGTGAACTGTGTGTGATCCCATTGCGAACTGGTAGTAAAGGTAAGTAGAACCCATCCCTGCTTCAATGGTTAAATGCAGGGGTGGGCTGCTGGGGTTTCGCAGGGTTCGGGAAAACCTCTAGCTAAGATTCTGTGCAGTTCGGAGAACCCCCAAATCCCACTCCTGGCTGGACCTGCCCACCCTGCCCCACCTCTCTCAGGAGTCCCCATGCGGCCCGTTTTGGATGCAGGTAAGTGCAGAGCGTGTTTCCAGCCTCCAGAGGGCCTTTGGAGCCTGGGGAGGCCATTTTCGCCCTCTCAAAGGCTCGAGGAAAAGCTCCAGAGCCCGGGGAGGGCAAAAACGTCCTTCCCCCATGGTGCAGGAGGCCGATTAGGCCACACCCACCATGGCCATGCCCACCCAGGAGCCGGGCAGAGAACCCCTTGCTAAAATCTTTGAAGCCCACCCCTGGTTAGGCTAGAAAAGGGCTGTCAAACTTGCAGCCCACGGGCCGGATGTGTCAGACGCTGGCCACGCCCACCCTTGATTTAGTGAAGGAGGGAAAAAGTCACGATATGTCATATGATGCCACGAGTTTGACACCCATGGCCTGGACATTAGTATTTGAATATAGATCTCCTTAACATTTAGTTAGTTAGTTAGTTAGTTTATTATATTTGTATACTGCCCTTCTGCCGAGGGACTCAGGGTGGTGAACAGCCATGGTAAAAAATGTACAACAAAAATTAAAAGCTTATTAAAATAATTCAATCATTCGGCCAAATTTAAAACATCCAACTAAGATCATTTTAAAACCCCTATCAAAACCCAATTTAAAAAACCTTTATCCTGTCAGTCCAGCTTGCTGGAATAATAGGGCCTTCAGAGCGCAACAGAAGGCACGGAGGTCGGGGATCCTTCGTATGTCCGGGGGCAGTTCATTCCATAGGTCTGGGGCCCACACAGAGAAGGCTCTCCCCCTGGGGGTCGCCAGCCTACACTGTTTGGCTGACGGCACCCTGAGGAGGCCCTCTCTGTGGGAGCGTATTGGTCGGTGGGAGGCAATCGGTGGCAGAATGCGGTCCTATAGATCAGTGGTCCCCAACCCCCGGTCCGCGGACCGGTGCCGGGCCGTGGAGTACCTGGCACCGGGCCGCGCAGCGGCCGGGGGACATGAACGCTGCAGCGCAAAGGCTCCTGGGCCGTGCGCAAAAGCTCCTGGGCCGTGCGCAAAAGCTCCTGGGCCGTGCGCAAAGGCTCCAGGGAAGAGAGCCCCGCGCAGGTACGCACGTGTGGCCCAAAGCCCCCACCCCTGCGCGCGCTCAGCAGGCCACGGTAAAATTATCAAAGGCTGATTGGTCCGCGGCAATAAAAAGGTTGGGGACCACTGCTATAGATAACCAGGTCCTAAGCCATGGAGCACTTTAAAGGTGGTAACCAACACCTTGAAACGCACCCGGAAGACCACCGGGAGCCAGTGCAGCTCACGCAAGATGGATGTTACATGGGAGTGACGCGTCGCCCCCATTATTACTCGCACAATATATATTATTGTGGTTTTTAAATTTAGGCAAAAAGTGAACATATATCGCAAGTCCGTGTATGGGATGCCGTGTGATAAATAAATAAATATTATATTGGATTTTTGTGAACCACCCAGAGTCTGTTGGAATGGGTGGCTATCAGAAACTAGATAAAATAAATAACAGTCCCAATCCCTTAATCATCTTTTGTTGCTCTTCTCTGCACTCTTTCTAGAGTTTCAACATCTGTTTTATACTATGGTGACCAAAACCAGATGCAATTTCCAAGTCTGAGCCAACCCCAGTGGTGAAATCCAAATTTTTTTACTACCGGTTCTGTGGGCATGGTTTGGTGGGCGTGGCAGGGGAAGGATACTGCAAAATCTCAAATTCTCTCCCCACTCCTGGGAGAAGGATACTGCAAAATCTCCATTCCCACCCCACTCTGGGGCCAGCCAGAGATGGTATTTGCCGGTTCTCCGAACTACTCAAAATTTCCACTACCGGTTCTCCAAACTGCTCAAAATTTTTGCTACCGGTTCTCCGGAACCTATCAGAACCTGCTGGATTTCATCCCTGGTCAACAATCTCTCAAGTACTAAAAGACAGTTATCATACAGCCCCTGGTCCTTCTCTTCGTTAGACATACCTAAGGGCTTCAGGTTAGGGAAGGATAGTTCTACTTGGGAATGCTGAAGGGATGCTGGTCTTTTAGCCGTCAGATGGGAAAGGAGGAGGAGGAGGAGGAGGAGGAGGAGGAGGAGGAGGAGGAGGAGGAGGAGGAGGAGAGAAGGCGAAGGCGAAGAAGAAGAAGAAGAAGAAGAAGAAGAAGAAGAAGAAGAAGAAGAAGAAGAAGAAGAAGAAGAAGAAGAAGAAGAAGAAGAAGAAGAAGAATAGAGCTGGAAGGGACCTTGGAGGTCTTCTAGTCCACCCCCCTGCCTGCTCAAACAGGAGATCCTATACCATTTCAGACAAATGGCTGTCCGGTCTCTTCTTAAAAACTTCCAGTGATGGAGCATCCACAACATCTGAAAGGCAAGCGGTTCCACTGATTAATTGCTCTCACAGTCAGGTAATTTGTAACGCTCAATGACATATTCTCTCAAGACTCCATTTGCACCAGAAAAGAACTGGATTTAAAGATTTTCCGAAGTGCAGCTCCTACCTACAGTTTCTAATGTTTTGCCTGACCCTATTGATTTAGGGCAGAGGTCTTCAAACGTGGCAGCTTTAAGACTTGTGGACTTCAACTCCCAGAATTCTGAGAGTTGAAGTCCACAAGTCTTAAAGCTGTCAAGTTTGGGGATCCCCGATTTAGAGTATAGAGGCAGAGGAGACTTCTCTTGGGGTGCAAAGGGTTAACATCTGAAAGTGGCCACAAGGCCAACAACAGTGTACCTACAACCTTTGGCCCACTTCCCTCCTGTCCCCCCCCCCCTTGCCTGTCCATTGTTTGGTGCAACAATTCCCTTGGCTGCTTTCTTTTTGATGTTTGGCCATGTTTGTTTGAGTGCCAGAAGAAGCAGTTGACTAAATTCCCATCCCCAGCCCTCGCTCCCCACAGCCAGTCCGGATTGCCCATTTTCAAAACTCTTAAAAAGCTGTGAGTTTAAATTCCCTGGTCTTTGCTTGTCACAGATTGTGTAAATAGGGAGCGGAAGGGAAGGGGAGGGAAGAGCAACTAAGATGATTTTTTTAAAAAAATTGATTTATATGCCGCCCTTCTCCGGAGACTCAGGGCGTTAAGCAATAGCCTTCATACTTTTGTATATTTTATACAAAGTCAGTTTATTGCCCCCACAAACTGGGTCCTCAATTTACCTACCTTAGAAAGGATGGAAGGCTGAGTCAACCTTGAGCCTTGGCGAGATTCGAACATGCAGTAATTGCAGTAATTTAAAGGCCTGGAGTCTAAAACATATGAAAAACGGTTGCAGGAATCGGGTATGGCCAGTCTAGAGAAAAGAAGGACTGGGGCAGTGGTGGGTTTCAAAATTTTTTACTACCGGTTCTGTAGGTGTGGCTTAGTGGGCATCGCATGGCTTGGTGGGCGTGGCCTGGGCATGACAAGGGAAGGATACTGTAAAATCTCCATTCCCTCCCCACTCCAGAGGAAGAATACTGCAAAATCCCCATTTCCTCCCGATCAGCTGGGACTTGGGAGGCAGAGAATAGATGAAGGCAGGGCCAGTCAGAATTTTTACTACCGGTTCTCCGAACTACTCAAAATTTCCGCTACCGGTTCTCCAGAACTGGTCAGAACCTGCTGAAACCCACCTCTGGACTGGGGTGACCTGATAGGAATATTCCAGTATTTGAAGGGCTGCCACAAAGAAGAGGGGGTCAACTTATTTCCAGAAGGCAAGACGAGAAGCAATGGATAGAAACTAATCAAGGAGAAAAGCAACCTGGAATTACAGAGAAACTTCCTGATACTGAGGACAATTAACCAGTGGAATGGCTTGCCTTCGGAAGTTGTATGGCCTTCATCACTGGAGGTTTTTAAGAAGACACTGGATAGCCACCTATCTGAAATGGCATAGGGTCTCCAGTTTGAGCAGGGGGTTGGACTAGAAGTCTGGGAGGATTACAGATTAACAGAGTTGGAAGGGACCTTGTAGGTCATCTAGTCCAACCTGTCCGTCCAAGCAGGAGACCCTACACCATTTCTGACAAATAACAGTCCAGTCTCTTCTTGAAAGCCTCCAGTGATGAAGCTCCCACAACTTCTGAAGGAAAGCTGTTCCATTGGTTGATTGTTCTCACTGTCAGAAAATTTCTCCTTATTTCTAGGTTGAATCTTTCCCTGATCAGTTTCCATCCATTATTCCTTGCCTGGCCTTTCAGGTGCTTTGGAAAAATAGCTTGACCCCCTCCTCTCTGTGGCAGCCCCTCAAATATGGGAAGACTGCTATCGTGTCTCCCCTGGTCCTTCTCTTCATTGGACTAGCCATGCCCAGTTTCTGCAACCATGCCCAGTTCTTCACATGTTGTAGCCTCCAGTCCCCTAATCATCTTGGTTGCTCTCCTCTGCACTTTTTCTAGAGATTTTCTAGGGTTGCAGGAGAAGGATCCCAGGAATGAAATAAAATATAATATAATTGTGCATATCCCTTGTCAATAAATAAATGTGAGAACAACATTTAAGGTGTAAGAACAGCATTTCTCCCTTTCCAAGCTCGTTTTCCATGATCAAACTGAAAAGCATGAGAAAGTTTCTACATGGCAGGATTAGCTCACTGTGTGTGTGTATGTGTGTGTGTGTGTGTGTGTGTGTGAGAGAGAGAGAGAGAGAGAGAGAGAGAGAGGGAGGGAGGGAGGGAGGGAGAGAGGGAGGGAGAGAGAGAGAGAGAGAGAGAGAGAGAGAGAGAGAGAGAGAGAGAGAGAGAGAGAGTCCAGCTCTGCTATTAGACTAAATTGCTGCTCCAGCAACATCAGACAGCAGCTTCTGCCCATAGATCACGGGGTTTTTTTTTGCACCTTCTGAGCAAGAAATCAATGGGAGAGGGAGGCTTAACTTTGATGGGATTGTGCATTACTAGAGAAAGAATCGCTTTCAGGAGCACAAAAGGTTGGCTTCACGACAATCCAATCGTTAGCCCTTGTTGTGGGCCTGAAACGTGCAGCTCGAAGTGAGAAATTTCCAGAGACCTCCTGGTCTTTGAAGAGGCCCACATTTGGTGATTGTGGCCGCCCCGAAGACTGGGGCTGTTTAGACAGGGCCTTTGAGTCAACAGCTGCCTTTTGAAGACGTTGACCCATTAAGTCCGAATAAACGCAGGAAAAGAGAAATCTCTTCCAGTAGTTCCTGGGGTGGAAAAATATGTGGCCCTGGGTGTTTGGATAAGGAGCTTTGCTGCCCCACCCCCCACCCCATTTAAGCCAAATGGAATTCCTTGGAGTCCTGCTCTGTCACAGCCTTCTCAGATTGCTTTTGAATCTAAAAGGATAAACACACCGAAAGGAAAGCAGAAGGGTGGTCTGTCTACAGGTTATGGTGAAAAAAAAAAGTAAAGAAGATGGCCACGATGATGCAGTCAAAGCTTTGAACATGCAAGAGAGAGAGAGAGAGAGAGAGAGAGAGAGAGAGAGAGAGAGAGAGAGAGGAGGGAGGGAGGGGGAAAGAGGAGGGAGGGAGGGGGAAAGAGGCACACACCAAGAGCAAGAGAGACGAGGAAGAGAGAGAGGAGAGGGACAGAGGGAGAGGGAGAGGGAGAGGGAGAGGGAGAGGGAGAGAAAGGAGGGAGAGAGGAGGGAGGGAGGGGGAAAGGGGCACACACCAAGAGCAAGAGAGACGAGGAAGAGAGAGAGGAGAGAGAGGAGAGAGAGAGAGGAGAGAGAGAAAGAGAGAGAGGAGGGAGGGAGGGAGGTAGAGAGACAGAGGAGAGAGAGAAAGAGAGAAGAGGGAGAGAGAGAGAAAGAGAGGAGAGGAGGGAGGGAGGGGGAGAGAGACACAGAGAGAGAGGAGGGAGAGAGGGGAGGGAGGGAGGGAGAGAAAGAGAGAGAGGAGGGAGGAAGAGAGGAGAGAGACAGAGGAGAGAGAGAAAGGAGGGAGAGAGGAGGGAGGGAGGGGGAAAGAGGCACACACCAAGAGCAAGAGAGACGAGGAAGAGAGAGAGGAGAGGGACAGAGGAGAGAGAGAAAGAGAGAGAGAGGAGGGAGGGAGGGAGGTAGAGAGACAGAGGAGAGAGAGAAAGAGAGAAGAGGGAGAGAGAGAGAAAGAGAGGAGAGGAGGGAGGGAGGGGGAGAGAGACACAGAGAGAGAGAGGAGGGAGAGAGGGGAGGGAGGGAGGGAGAGAAAGAGAAAGGAGGGAGGAAGAGAGGAGAGAGACAGAGGAGAGAGAGAAAGAGAGAAGAGGGAGAGAGAGAGGAAGAGAGGAGAGAGGGAGGGGGAGAGAGACACACACAGAGAGAGTGAGACAGAGAGAGGAGGGAGGGAGAGGAGGGAGGGAGAGAGAGACAGAGAGAGGAGGCGCCTGTGGTGGCCAAGCACTCTGCCAGCGAAAACGGGCACTCTCCCAAGCTGTGACGGCTTGATGCCAAATATGCAAGGAACGCTGTTACCTTCCCACCAAAGGTGATCCCTATTTTTCTACTTGCATTTTTTACGTGCTTTTGAACTGCTAGGTTGGCAGAAGCTGGGACAGGTAACGGGAGCTCATCCCATTACGTGGCACTAGGGATTCGAACCGCTGAACTGCTGACCTTTCGATCGACAAGCTCAATGTCTTAGCCACTGAGCCACCATTTTCCTAAAATATGTTTATAATCCAGTTATTTTGGAGAACATTTTTCCTATTTTAAGGAGAACGGTACTGTCTTTTATTTATTTTATTTCTTTGTTTTCTCATTGGCGATGGATATTATTATTATTATTTTCAAGATTTTTCAGTGGCCTTCCTTGACAAACAACCCCCCTGGGAACTGATGTGGGTATTGCTATGTGTGAATCTCACTCTAAAATAATCTTCTGTGATTAAATTGACCATCCTCATTCTCGGAGCCTCTTAAACGGAACATAAAAGATTGAGGAATCCTTTTCTAATGCAGATGTCCGGCAGATGGACAATCTCCTTTTGGCATCCAGAAGCATTGAAATCCATTTAAATTTAAATTTAAAATCCAGAAGCATTCCACATGTTCACCATCTCTTGCCACATATTGCTAACAGGATAACATCAGCCCGAGAGCTTATAGCAGCCTGAGATACTTTTACCTATCTAATCAGAGATGGGTCTCATGAAGTTCGCCCACGAAAGGAATGCGGCCTTTAAGCATTTCCTTAAATCCAGACTCTTCCATTAACTGGGCTATTAAAAAAAATAAAGACCAGGAAGATTAAACCATGGCTTCAAACAAGCCTTCGCAGGCAAACACTATAACTATTTCAACTTAGGAACTTGGTCCACAGACCTGACATCTCTCTTTATTTGCTGATGTTGAAGATACTGTTTGCTGTAAAGCAGAACTCATCAGAGATGTTAACTTTAGCTTTTCGGGGTTTTTTTTGTTTTTTTTTTTAAAAGGCTTTGTTGTCTCAGCAAACAGGTCACGAATTCAACACACCTATTTCCCAAACAAACATTCTCCCCAATTATCTTTGGAATGAAGTACATTTGACAAAGACATCAATCTTCTAAAGACAGATCACCAAGGGTGTGGGAGCCTTCTGATTATCCAAGTTGGGGTCCTTGACCTCTGTCCTTCCTCCTTTTCTTGCTTGGTGAATCCCAGATGACCATGGACATTTAAAAAAAAAGAAAAGAAAAAGAAAATTCTTTTTGTATTAATTCTGTCCTTTGGAAAGGGTGCGTTGAGCTGCAATTCTTGTGAACAGAATAACAGAAATGGAAGAGTCTATACCATTTAAGCAAATGGTTGTCCAATCTCTTCTTAAGGACTCTCTGTGGGGTCTGGGGGGAATGTAAAGGGTTGGGCTGATTGGTGTTTGCGATTTTTAGCTGGGTTGTGGATTACCAGTATGATGTTATTATCTCAGGGGCTGCCCCAAAGAAGAGGGAGTCAAGCTATTCTCCAAAGCACCTGAGGGTAGGACAAGAAGCAATGGGTGGAAACTAATCAAGGAGAGAAGCAACCTAGAACTAAGGAGAAATTTCCTGACAGTTAGAACAATTAATCAGTGGAATAACTTGCCTCCAGAAGTTGTGAATGCTCCAACACTGGAAGTTTTAAAGAAGAGATTGGACAGCCATTTTTCTGAAATAGTATAGGGTTCCCTGCCTAAGCAGGCGGTTGGACTAGAAGACCTCCAAGGTCGCTTCCAACTCTGTCTCTTCTCTTCTCTTCTCTTCTCTTCTCTTCTCTTCTCTTCTCTTCTCTTCTCTTCTCTTCTCTTCTCTTCTCTTCTCTTCTCTTCTATAGAATGGTTGCAGAAATTGGGTTTGGCTAGTCTAGAGAAAAGAAGGACTAGGGGTGACATGATAGCAGTATTCTAGTATCTACTTGCCACAAAGAAGAGGGGTCAACTTATTCTCTAAAGCACCTGAGGGCAGGACAAGGAGCAATGGGTGGGAACTAATCAAGGAGAGAAGCAACCTAGAACTAAGGAGAACTTTCCTGACAGTTAGAACAATTAATCAGTGGAATAACTTGCCTCCAGAAGTTGTGAATGCTCCAACACTGGAAGTTTTAAAGAAGAGATTGGACAGCCATTTTTCTGAAATAGTATAGGGTTCCCTGCCTAAGCAGGCGGTTGGACTAGAAGACCTCCAAGGTCGCTTCCAACTCTGTCTCTTCTCTTCTCTTCTCTTCTCTTCTCTTCTCTTCTCTTCTCTTCTCTTCTCTTCTCTTCTCTTCTCTTCTCTTCTCTTCTCTTCTCTTCTATAGAATGGTTGCAGAAATTGGGTTTGGCTAGTCTAGAGAAAAGAAGGACTAGGGGTGACATGATAGCAGTATTCTAGTATCTACTTGCCACAAAGAAGAGGGGTCAACTTATTCTCTAAAGCACCTGAGGGCAGGACAAGGAGCAATGGGTGGGAACTAATCAAGGAGAGAAGCAACCTAGAATTAAGGAGAAACTGCCTGTCACTGAGAACAATTAACCAGTGGAATGGCGTGCCTTCAAAAGTTATGGGTGTTTTTTTTTTTAAAGAAGAGACAGAACAGCCACTTGTTTGAAATGATATAGGGTCTCCTGTTTGGGCAGGGGGTTGGACTAGAAGACCTCCAAGGTTCCTTCCTGTTCTATTCTGATTGACTTCCAAGAAAGAGTCTTAGGATTCTGCCTCATTCAGACCCTACTTGGAATATTCCATCTATTTATTTATTTGGATCCTTTTTATAGAATAGAATAGAATAGAATAGAATAGAATAGAATAGAATAGAATAGAATAGAATAGAGTAGAGTAGAGTAGAGTAGAGTAGAGTAGAGTAGAGTAGAGTAGAGTAGAGTAGAGTAGAGTAGAATAGAATAGAATAGAATAGAATAGAATAGAATAGAATAGAATAGAATAGAATAGAATTCTTTATTGGCCAAGTGTGACTGGACACACAAGGAATTTGTCTTGGGAGTATATGCTCTTAGTGTACATTTATTTATTTGTTTGTTTGTTTGTTTGTTTGTTTGTTTGTTTGTTTGTTTATTTATTTATTTATTTATTTATTGGTTTGATTTATATGCCGCCCTTTTCTAGAGACTCAGGGCGGCTTACAATGCATTAAGCAATAGCCTTCATACTTTTGTATATACCTGCTTAGTAGGGCTTTCGCCCCCCCTCCCCCCAAAGCGGTGTTCTTTTTTATACAAAGTCAGCTTATTGCCCCCACAAACCAGGTCCTCATTTTACCTATCTGGGAAGGATGGAAGGCTGAGTCAACCTTGAGCCTGATGAGATTGGAACTTGCAGTAATTGCAGGCAGCTGGTGTTATTTAACAGTGCTTTCGTCTGCTGCGCCACCAAGGCTCATACATGAGGATAAAATACATTCATCAAGAATAAAAAGATACAACACTTACTAATAAGCTATCAAATCATACTAGGAAACAAATAAAATCAATATAACTGAAAGATACAAGCAACATGGTTATAGTAATAAGTGGGAAGAGATAGATACTAGTAAGGAAGAGAAGAATAATAGTAATACAGATTTAGTAAATTATTTGACAGTGTTGTGGGAATTAGTTGTTTTACAAATAAGTCAAGGCAGAGACCATATGCTACAAACGTCCTCCTCCTATTTTCTGTGAGTGGGCTGAGAGAGAATGACTGGCCCAAGATCATTCAGTTGACTTTCACGACTAAGTCAGGACTAGAACTCACAGTCTCCCACTTTCCAGCCTAGTATCCTAACTACCAGACCAAACTGGCTAGCAGATGCTGTAAAAAAAAAAACATGCGAGCTGATTGGAGATAATTCAGATGAGAGCAACCAGGAAGATTGGGAAATTGGAGATTAGGTCATAGGAAGAAAAAGATTGAAGAAGCTAGGTACGTTTAGCCTTGAGAAACCTAAGGGACACGAGGATAGCATTCTTCAAATACTTGGAAAGCCATCGCACAGGAAGAGGTCAAGACCTCTTTCTTCGCTCATTCAAGAGGATAGGTCTCAAAAGAATGGATTGTAGTTAATCAAGAAAGCAAATAGCTTCCTAAAGTAAGAGCAGTTTCACACCAGAAGTGGTCATCCAGAGAGGGGTGGGTCGGTGGGCTTCCCTTGGCTGGATGCTTTCAAGCAAAAGTAGGATCCATCTCAGCCAGGAATCCTTGACTATGGATTTTTGCATTGAACAGGACACTGGACTTGATGGAGTTTATTGCTCAGGATATTCCCTCCAGCCACACATGCTCTACATTTCTCGAATAGCAAGAGAGCATCAAGGAGCACGAGATGATGGAGTTTAGAATGACAATCTTGTCATTCTCACACCTGGTCAGTGAAAGGCAGAGTGATGCTATCCGGTTGTCAGACCGAACTGTGATTGGACCATGTGACTGATTGTTTTGAGAAAGTAGAAAATTGTTTACTTTTAATTAGGTGAAAACTGTGGGAGTTTTCAGAGTCAGTTTTCACCAGATATGTGCCAATATATTTCCAATAAAACTATACTTTGAGGAATCTACTTGCCTTGTGTTGTGGTCCGCCAGTAGCCTGCGGAGCTGGCAGTGGAGTTGGACAGCGATGAGGCTGAGGAAGAACATGGGCCAGTCCTGGAGGCTGGGGAAGGCCCAGATGAGGGCTCTGCATCAGAGGCAGAGATGGGGCCAGGGCCATCGGGGAGTGAGGTGCAGACTCCAGAGACTCCAGAGCCTGATAGGAGTGAGGCCAGTGGTGGGTTCCTCCCGGTTCGGTCCGGTTCAGCCGAGCCGGTAGCGGTGACGATATGACGTCACCGAACCGGTTCCCCCCCCCGCCCTCCCATGTTATTCTTACCTTTTATTTGGTCCCACCCCCAATCTATTGCTGCCTCCTGAGTCCCAGCTGATGACTAGAGGGAAAAAAACTGTTTAAACTCTTGCCGCGGGGCTTCAAAGGGCCGTCCTACAGCTGATCAGTGTTAAAAGCAAACAAATGAGTCGGGTCGTAAGTGCGAGGACTTTCCAGAAATGACTCTGACCAGCTAGCCACGCCCACCTAGTCACATGACTTCCAAGCCACACCCACAAAATAAGCCACGCCCACAGAACCGGTAGTAAAAAAAATTAGAACCCACCCCTGAGTGAGGCAGAGGAACAGGAGGAGCCTGTTCCTAATGCACACATGAGAAGAGCTGCCAGAAGGCAAGAGCAGCTCAAGCAAAGAGGACAATTTGGGAGTAAGACCAAGAGATGATTGGCTCCTCCCATAAGGCTTAAAACAGACCAGCAATGGCGTTTGGGCTTTGCCAGAAAACAACGTTGGTAGCTTTGTCTTCTTCTTCGTCTTTGTCTACGTCTTGTATTTATTTTTGTATCTGTGACTTCTGAACGTTTGCCAAGAAAGGCCTTTGGCAGTTTGCCTAACTGGAAAAGGTTTGTGATAGGACTAAGGAATTTGTGTTGGGAGGAATTTGCTTTAATTTAGTTGAACGACACTGGGAATGAAGTAATTCTCAGCTGTTCGAATAAAGTTTGTTCGTTTTTTCCTACTACTGACTGATTTTCCTACTACTTACTTGGGCCTGGGTCACAACACCTTGGAGTTTTGCTTGATATGGATCTATTCAGTGGTAGTGTTCAGCTGGTTCTATCCGGTTCGGGCGAACCAGTAGGGTGGCAGCAGGAGGCTTCACCCACCCAACCAGATGTCCCGTTTTTGATGTTCTGCGCATGCGTGGAAGGTCCTACGCATGCGCGGAGGTGGCACGTGTGCTCACATTTGTGAAACGGTAGTGAAGGTGAGTGAATACCATGTGTGGATCTATTACTTGGAACCCTGACAGATAGTGCTAACTGTGGAGGAGCAAAAGTCTCTTTCTGGGCTACTCTGGAGAAACTTGCTTGGGAATGGAAGATGTGGGTTGGTCACCGCTTGGCCACCATTATCCCTTCTCTCCATCTCATTGATGAAGGGATTTTGATAACCTTAATTCTACTTTCCTTCTCAAATCTTCTGAATCAGCTCTGGAAATTAGACGGACTAACCAATAAATCATTATCAGAACACAATCATCCTTTTTTCTGCATTCAAAGGAAGTCAAATTGATCTCATTATCAATTGTACTTACAACTCACAGTTGACTTTGTAGTGGGACTGAT
The DNA here is from genome assembly GCF_029215685.1 of Pituophis catenifer annectens. NCBI lineage: Eukaryota > Metazoa > Chordata > Lepidosauria > Squamata > Colubridae > Pituophis > Pituophis catenifer. The sequence goes on along the minus strand of NW_027256883.1, from coordinate 13,341,291 downwards.
GGAGACATTTGATCTTATTTATTTCAGAAGTAGTTTACTCATCTCCGTCTTGCCAGCAGTCACATTCCAGCATTCTGATATTTGATAGGTTTCTTAATTAAAAGAAAATAGGAGACCATCTCCCTATAAGGATTTGATAGTTCGCTTGACAGCCTATTTAGACAGTAATATGTTAAAACAGAGTGGGTTTCCTTGACTGTGATTTGAATATGTAATTTTATGCAGATTTTACACAGATGTATAAAACCACCCCAGTAAAAACAGGTTAGATTGATGAACAGATGTGAAAGTCCCGTGAACAGGAAATAAACTTTCTTCTACTCACTCCTGGAGGTGTGTAAGAGACACAGAGAGAATGTGACACCAGCAGAAGCTGGGAACGCTTCACATTTTCTTGCCCTTTAGACTGACTTTTCAACTCTCAGCTAGGGCATTTCAAAAAACAAAACAGAGAACAGCTACATTTGCATATGACACAACCACACCGAGTTGGAAAATTCAGGCAATTGCACTACACATAATACGTTTCACCTTTCTCATCTTTGGTTGAAACCACAGGATGACAAGTGACATTGAAAGTGGTCATTTTAAGCATCATTTTAAATGGGGTGGGGGTGGGGTGTTGAGTACCACCTGGCCTGGATGAATATGATGACAAGTTAGCACCTTGTGATCTCTTTTTGGGCAGGAGTTTAAATTTAACTATCACAGGCAAGTAACGGTATGAGGCTACTGGAAAAGAAATATGGACTTTCCACTGGTTTGGGCTTGAGAAAAATATAGCCCCAATTGAAATAGGGCAGTGGGAGGATTAATATATATATATAAATATTTCTGTTTCATTCTGTTTTTGCAAGCTTTATGGGTCTCAGTTTTGTTTTCTATGTGTAATGCAGGAAAATAGTCATTCTGAATCACTGCTGGATGATAAAATGCTAACACATTTTTATTAGGGATAAAAGGTGTGATAAAAACATGAGTGATGAAGATCGCCATTTTGATTTGGCTGTTGGAAACAAGCCCTTTTGATCAAGCTAAAGCTACAGTCCAAGAACCTGGACGTGACAAAGCGATTAACAAGGCAAAAAGATACTCAAAGCGAGTGGCACTGAACCCCTGCTTTTAATGCAGGGTGCCTTAAAAAATAGCATATATGAAAGGTGATTGAGTGACATTAATCACCAGGAGACTGTGAGTACTAGTCCCACTTTAGGCATGAAAGCCAGTTGAGTGACTTTGGGCCAATCATCAGGAGATTGTGAATTCTAGTTCTGCCTTACGCATGAAAATTGGTCCGATGACTTTGATCCAGTCACTAGGAGATAGTGAGTTCTAGTCCCATTTTAGGCGTGAAAGCCAGCTGGGTGACTTTGGGTCAGTGTCTTTCTGTCAGCCAAACTCCCCTCATTGGGTCTCTACTGTGGGGAAAATAGGAGGAAGAAGGAGAAATACGGAAGATATGTTCGCTGCCTTAAGTTGTTTTTTTTAAAAAAATAAAGGTGAGATATAAATAAAATAAATAAATAATATATAATAGGATTGCTATATGTACCCCCCTCTACAAAGCTTGTAACATAGAAAGGGCCACTGAATTGTAATCTTTAACGTGAATTTATTTAACTTTAGAGGGAAGAGGGATGGTTATTAAAATAAATTCAACTGAAAACCATTTTCATTTTTGCCCTGGCTGTGCCCACTTTCCTATCCTGGGTGTTTGATAAATGCATTATCAAATATGCTTTGCCAGTCCTCAAATGTCCTCTCATTCACATTTTAGCTCTTAGTGAGTGAGAGACAAACAAGTTGGCAGCCACAGTCAGACAAGGGAATCCCCTCAAAAATCTGGTTATAGCCGCCATCTTGTTTTTTGAGACATGCACTGGTGGATGACCCTGAATTGGCTTCACTCGTTTGCTCTGAAAGCAGGGCTTCTCCTATACCTTTTATACTCTCTTTCATACTGCTTTCACTTTAGAGAAGACAGATGTGCTTTTAAAACATGCTTTGATGTGTTGGCATTTCTTGATGAAAAAAGGAGGCATTGGAAGAACATGTCTAAGCTTTTGAAAGGAGCTAGTGCCCAACGAGGTGCCACTTCAGCTGATCTATGCTTGCTGGTCCAATGAAATTTATAGCGAAAATAAGCAGATCACTCTGTTCGTTTTGAGAGGAATGGATTTTTCCTGACAAGAAGTCCCTTCCCTTCCCTTCCCTTCCCTTCCCTTCTCCTCTCCTCCTCTTCTTTCCTCTCATCTCCTCTCCTCTCCTCTCCTCTCCTCCTCTCTTCCCTTTTCCCCTCCCCTTCTCTCTCCTCTCCCCTCCCCTCCCCTTCTCTCTCCTTCCCCCCCCTTCCTCAAGAAACAGAAAACTTGCTCAAGTGCATTTCATACATTTCATGATTTACTCCTTTTTCCTGACCAACTGAAATGATTACAGTAACCCAGAGCCCACAGCTGTTTCATTTATTTCCATCGTCCACTGTTTCTTACTCTTGCCCTTCAACCCAGTATCAGGTGCTGAGAGAACTTGCATGATTGCAGGGTGGGTGGGTCCACAGCTCCTTCTTGGTTTCCCACCTTGAAAAGGTTCAAGCTGTTGTTGGGCAGCATTCCTGGGTCTTGCTGCTTGGGTATCTGGTGAGATTTACATAGTCCAATGCCACAACAGGAAGGTGCTACATTGGAAAAGGAGGTCCTACTCCTTTTTCAGGTTGGGTGGACTTTTCCCAGGTCTTCTGTGTGTGCCTTGCATCAGGGTGTGACTTGTGGACTTCTGAGGTCCAACTAAATACCCCCAAGATGAGAAAAACAAAAGCTGTTCATGAAACCCACTTCACTAGGTGAAGCCAGTGCTCCAGGCAAAATCTCTGGATACCACCTTAGTAAAGCATCCCTAAAATTTATAGCAGGAAGTCTACCAGCTCCTTCCCATCCAAACTGTCCTCCTCCCCCTCCCCCTTCCCCTCCCTTCATGAGGTTGGGATACTGTTTAATGCTTTTATTTGTTCTTTGCTGTGCTGTTTATCACAGAGTGATTATTTTGCTGTTATGAATGACATGCTTCAACCACAGAAGTCAAAGCATCCTTTGGGTCTGGTCTTAGGAAGTCCATCCCATCCTGCTTGTCTTTTTAATGCCAGGCTAGTATTTTTATTCTCTCAGGTCTTTTAACAGTATATGAATCCTGCTGCAAATTCAACTTTTCTTGCCTCTTTCCTTATTGCTTTAGAATGAGCCTTTTTTTAAAAAAAAATGTTTTAGTTTTATTGATTGCTGGAGTTAACAGCATTTCTAGACTGCCCAAGGACTCTGGGGGTTCATGCCACTATTGTTATTCATTGTCTTAACCCTTTCGTTTTAACCATAATGGCATTTCTTAATTATAAACCCAGATTCCCTCAGTGGCAAATGGTATAGCAACCTCCTAAATAACACTAGAAGAAATAGAATTCCTACTGAGGTAAATAAAGGCTCCGTTTTACCATCAAATGTAAGGGTTGGATGGGATCATGAGGTTCACTCTCCCATGGTCCAGGCTGTGATTTAAGGAGCAGGGCTAATTTATTTATTTATTGGATTTATACTCCGCCTTTCCTTTAAGATGCTTAGCACATCCTCATTCTACTTTTCCCCATCTGGGAGGTGACTTGGCCTAAGGCAGTGGTGTCAAACGCAAGGCCCGGGGGCCGGATCCGTTCCATGGGGTGCTTAGACCTTGGCCTGCAGGGCTGTGCTGGAAATAGCAAAGAATTGGCCCTCAGTGCCTCCGCTAGTGAAAACGGAGCTCGGGAGGGCTGCGGGCAGCGTTCCCAAGCTCAGAGGGTTGCAGGAGGCCATCGCAGTCGAAAACAGAGCTCGGGCACCCGTTTTTGCTGGCAGAGTGCTCGAGCCACCACAGGTGCCCTGACATGAGTGATGGTGAGCTGGCCACGCCCACTCCGGCCACACCCACCCTAGCACCCCAAGGTCAAACACAACCCTGATGTGGCCCTCAATGAAATCAAGTTTGACACCCCTGACCCAGTGGTGGGATTCAAATTTTTTTTACTACCGGTTCTGTGGGCATGGCTTGGTGGCTGTGGCAGGGGAAGGTTACTGTAAAATCTCCTTTCCCTCCCCACTCTAGGGGAAGGTTACTGCAAAATCCCCATTTCCTCCTGATCAACTGGGACTCAGGAGGCAGAGAATAGATGGGGGTGGATCCAGTCAAAATTTTTATTACCGGCTCTCCGAACTACTCAAAATTTCCCCTACCGGTTCTCCAGAACTGGTCAGAACCTGCTGAAACTCACCTCTGCATTGGGGCTTGGTGGGCATGGCAGGGGAAGGATACTGCAAAATCCCCATTCCCTCCCGATTGCTGGGGGAAGGATACTGCAAAATATCCATTCCCAGCCCACTCTGAGGCCAGTCAGAAGTGGTATTTACCGGCTCTCCGAACTACTCAAAATTTCCGCTACTGGTTCTCCAGAACTAATCAGAACCTGCTGAATACCACCTCTGCCCTGGCCTAAGGCAACTTTAAGACTTTGGACTTCAACTCCCAGAATTCCCCAGCCAGCCAGTTGAAGTTCATCCATCTTAAAATGGCCAAGGTTGAAAAACAGTAGACTAAAAGCTGAAATATCCCAGTGCTGGACCCACACCTTAGTTACTACTCCACAATGGTTCTCTGTGATCCCTTCATTTCTTTGCACATTTTAAAAAGTTGCCTATTGCAGGCAGCACTGTATCCATTGACAAACTGGAGGCAACCCTTTGCCTAAATTTAACTAAGAGAAGGGTACAAAAAAATAATAATAATAATTTGGGATTAAGGTCCATGCTAGATTAAGGTCCATGCTAGATGTTAATGGATAGGGAAGGCCAGTGGTGAAATCCAATTTTTTTTTTTACTACCGGTTCTGTGGGTGTGACTTGGTGGGAGTGGCTGGGGAAGGATGCTGCAAAATCTCCATTCCCTCCTCACTCCTGGGGGAAGGATATTGCAAAATCTCCATTCCCTCCCCACTCCTAGGGGAAGGTTATTGCAAAATCCCCATTCCCTCTCCACTCCTGGGGGAAGGATATTGCAAAATCCCCATTCCCTCTCCACTCCTGTGGGAAGGATATTGCAAAATCTCCATTCCATCCCCACTCCTGGGGGAAGGATATTGCAAAATCCCTATTCCCTCTCCACTCCAGGGGAAGGATACTGCAAAATCCCCATTCACTCCTCACTCCTGAGGGAAGGATATTGCAAAATCTCCATTCCCTCCCCACTCCAGGGGAAGGATACTTCAAAATCCCCATTCCCTCTCAACTTCTGGGGGAAGGATATTGCAAAATCTCCATTCCCACCCAACTCTGGGGCCAGCCAGATTGTGGTATTTGCCGATTCTCCGAACTACTCAAAATTTCCCCTGCCGGTTCTTCAGAATCTGTCAGAACCTGCTGGATTTCACTCCTGGGAAAGGCTCTGTCTCTTAGCCGTAAGGACAGACAATTCAAGGATGTCTTTACAAAATTGTCTTCTGCGCTGGCATTTCTATGATAGAGAGATTCCCAATAACAACTTAAACATTTTTTCTTTTAAAAAAGCTAACTTATCAGCATTTTTCTCATTCTTTTAGGATTTTGCAAGGGAGGGTTTTAAACTGCGTACTTTTAAATAACTTACACTTACGTCACTTAGCATCAGGAGGAAGGGGGAAAAAAAACCAGCTGTTAAAAAATGGCATTTTTTTTTAAAAAAAAATCACAATCCTTCAGGTACCTGAACTGAGAGCAGCAATAGCTGAAGGAGTCAATTTCTGTTTCTTACCTTTTCTCATTTTAAAAAACGGGTGCCGTTGACTTGGTGGCATTTGAGAATTAGTATTATTATTATTTTTTTTAGAAAACTGCACTAAAATTGGCATTTATTTGTCTTGCGTATTTTTTCCGCCTACATACGATAGTCCTCGTCTACAGCAGTCCATTTAGTAACCATTCAACGTTACAACGGTATTGAAAAAAGTGACTTATGATCGTTTTTCACACTTACGACCACTTATTTTTACCACCAGTTCTCTGCACGCGGGCACACTCTCTTCACGCATGCACGCACCATCCGCGCATGCGCCCGGCCGAGGGTTGGTATCTACTTACCTTTACTACCGGTTCGCCACACCTGCATGCGCTTTTCTGCGTATGCGCAGAAGCATTCTGATGACGTCGGGTCAGTGGGCGGAGCCTCCCGCCGGTTTTACTACTGGTTCTATAGAAACGGTGCGAACCGGGGGCAACCCACCACTGGCACGGCCTCAAAAACCTGGCTAAATAGGACGGCTACTGGTTAAATAGGATCTCTGCTACCAGTTTGCCCAAACCAGTCTGAGCAGGCTGAATACCACTTCTGCTTATGACCGCTGCAGCATCCCTATAGTCATGTGAACAAAATTCAGAAGCTTGGCAACTGACTCATATTTATGACGTTTGCAGTGTCTCAGGGTCACGTGATCCCCTTCTGAGACCTTCTGACAAGCAAAGTCAATGGAGAAGTCAGATTCACTTAACAACCATGTTACTAACTTAGCAACTGCAGTGATTCACTGAACAACTTTGGCAAGAAAGGCCCTAAAATGGGGCAAAACTCATTTAACAAATGTCTCGCTTAACAACAGAAATTCTGGGCTCAATTGCAGTCGTAAGTCAAGGGCCACCTGTATTTTTCTCAGAGGTTTTGCCCAATCTACCCTCTTACAAGCTCTTAAGGGCCTGGTGGCACAGCTGGCTAATAGCCTGTTATTAACATTCAGCTGCCTGCAATTACTGCAAGTTCGAATCTCCCCAGGCTCAAGGTTGACTCAGCCTTCCATCCTTTCTAAGGTAGGTGAAATGAGGACCCAGTTTGTGGGGGCAATAAGCTGACTTTGTATAAAATATACAAAAGTATGAAGGCTGTTGCTTAACGCATTGTAAGCCATCCTGAGTCTCTGGAGAAGGGCGGCATATAAATCAAATCAAATTAAATTAAAAATTAAATATTACTGCAAATAATTTTTCCCGGTGCAATGGATGTTTGTACATCGTTTATTGCCACAAATAAGAACTTCTTGTGTAGATTTTTTCCATACGTGTGCATGCGCGCACACAAACATGCGCGTAGTAAAAATGTGCATCATTCGAAACATTCCAGTTTAGAATAACGGTGAATTCAAGGAATGTTTCCACTCATTTTAATCTGGTAGCAGCCTTGGAAAATGTCACATACATAAAATTAAAATAATAAAAAAAAGATTGCTGCAAAACTGCACTTTTCCTTTTACAGCTCTAATTGTAAAACATTGAGGAAAGCCTTGTAATGCCTATCCATGGTGTCAAAGTTGTTTAGGAACCTAGTCATTGCTGAGGCGAAAGAGAGAATGGTGTTCAAATTCCTTTTAAGAATGGCTCATGGAAAACATATTTTATCCAATGAATTTAGACAAGGAGACAATGCTAAGGAAATTAGTCTGGGTGGTTGCCAAACAGAGGAAATACTTATTCCAAAATTCCTAAGATTTTCTACTATTTTTTGTGGTGTAATAACATTGTTTTATTGTTGTTTCTGATTTTTATATATTGTATTTTATTAATATTTTGGCCACTTTGTCTTACTTCTTTTATGTTATCTCTTTTATCTGATTTGATCACACTTATCTTATTTGTTACGACCAGGGATTAAACGGCAAATAAATGGATTGACTGATATTTAATGATAAAGGAGATCAGATTGATTTTACTATGGACAAACTGATCTTCTTTACCATTAACATTAAATATCAATCAATCAATCAGTCAATTTATTCATTGTTTTATAAATGAAGGCAAAGATATGGAACAACTTGCCGCCAGAAGTTGTGAATGTTCCAACACTAGAAGTTTTTTAAGAAGATGTTGGATATCCATTTGTCTGAAGTGGTTTAGGGTGTCCTGCCTGAGCTGGGGGTTGGACTAGAAGACCTCCAAGGTCCCTTCCCACTCTGTTATTCTATTTTATTCTAGGGATATGTACTGTATCCCAGGATAAGGTTGCAGCAATGGTGAAATCCGAATTTTTTTACTACCGGTTCTGTGGGCGTGGCTTGACGGGTGTGGCAGGGGAAGGATACTGCAGAATCTCCATTCCCACCCCACTCTAGGGGAAGGATACTGCAAAAGGCCCATTCCTTCCCCACTCCTGGGGGAAGAATATTGCAAAATCCCCATTCCCTCTCCACTCCTGGGGAAGGATATTGCAAAATCCCCATTCCCACCCCACCGTGGAGCCAGCCAGAGGTGGTATTTGCTGGTTCTCCGAAGTACTCAAAATTTCCGCTACTGGTTCTCCAGAACCTATCAGAACCTGCTGGATTTCACCTCTGGGTTGCACGATCCAATCTGGGTCTGTCACTGGGACCAGAGGTTTAGTTTTCCGAACTTTCGGACTCCTGCTGGAGCCCATCCTCAAGGAACATCTCTCTCACCAGAATAAGTGCACATTCTGGTGAGAAAGAAAAATGGAAGATGGCAATGAAGAAAGGCAGAACAAATAAATTTCATCTTCAGAAGGCCGGTGAAGGACTCATTCTTCTTCAGTGAAGGGTTCAGTTCACTCTCAAGATCAGGGGTCCCCAAATTTGGCAGCTTTAAGACTTGTGGACTTCAACTCCCAGAATCAACTCCCAGAAACTCTCAGGTGGCTGGAGAATTCTGGGAGTTGAAGTCCACAAGTCTTAAAGCTGCCAAGTTTGAAGACCTCTGCTCAAGATATTCTCTCTTCAGAGGTGGGTTTCAGCAGGTTCTGACCAGTTCTGGTGAACCGGTAGTGGAAATTTTTGAGTAGTTCGGAGAACCGTAGTAAAAATTCTGACTGGCCCCGTCCCCATGTATTCTCTGCCTCCCAAGTCCCAGCTGATCTGGAGGAAATGGGGATTTTGCGGTATCCTTCCCATGCCATGCCCACCAAGCCACACCCACCAAGCCATGCCACGCCCACCAAGCCACACCCACAGAACCGGTAGTAAAATTTTTTGAAACCCACCATTGTCTCTCTTCATTACTTTTTAATGGAGGTTGCTAGTCCCTCTTGTGCACATATAAAAGAAAGATATTGCCAAAGATATCTTACATTTACTGACAGCTGAATGGGCATCCCATCACATTGGCAACAGTTTTTCTCTCCATCATTCCTGACTGATCCTTGATTGGCTAAACTTTGATCAGGAAATCCCTACTGGGCTACTCCTCTCAATGTGTGTTATTTATTTATTAGATTTTTATTTTATCCACATTTATTGTTTTATAAGTAACTAAAGGCAGCAAATATACTTCGTGCTCCTTCCTCCTCCTATTTTTCCTACAACAACAATGCCCTATGAGGAGTTGAGCTGAGAGAGGTGGATTGACTCAAAAATCATCCGGCTGGTTTTCCTGCCTATGGTGGGGATTAGAACTCACAATCTCCTGGTTTATAGGCCAGCACCTTAAGCATTACATCAAACTGGCTGTCTTTTTTTACTGCTAACAGAAAAGTTAGCTGTAGTAACTACTACTACTTAGGAACTGTAGTAGTTCCTAAGATGGATGCATGGATGGATGGATGGATGGATGGATGGATGGATGGATGGATGGATGGATGGTTGGGTGGGTGGGTGGGTGGGTGGGTGGATGGATGGATGGATGGATGGATGGATGGATGGATGGACGGATGATTTTATTAGTTTTAGTAACTCATGAAAATTTGGGTTTTCTATTGTTTATAAGGGGAATGGCTTAATTTACAATTCTTACCTTAATAAGCTGGTTAAAACGAACAATTATCTGACAGTGTGTCCACTACTCTGAATTCTTCAAAGCAGCTTTCAGGGCAAAAAAATTACAGTTTGCTTTTGGTATATGGTCTAGTTGTAAAAAAAAGGCGAGTTTTGTGAAAATATGTATTCGTGTCAGAGTTATAGAAAATGGGCAGAATGGAGTTATGAATGAAGGCATCTGAGAATGAAATGAACTGGAAGTAGATATCCAGTAGTTGTTTATCCCAGGTTGGTATTTTCACTCTTCCATAGGAGACTTAAGGCGTCTCCTAAGCCTAAGCTATGGGTAACTACTGGTTCTGACTCTAATGACATTCTTACCTTTAAGTCATTCAGAGGGTCTCCCTGATCCTTCAGTGACCGGGATTCTAAAATGAAACCCAATTTAATATGATTTGTTACCCTTTCCAGTAAACAGGCCTCTCACTGCTGATGGAAATGGTGGACGAAGTTTAGATGGGAGGACTTTGGAAGACTAGGAGATAGAAAGATGTCCAGAAACAGATTAGCTATTTGGAGAGCTCTCTAGAACAGAGCAGAACAGAACAGAACAAATCTAGATCAAATAAAGAAATACATCAAATGGATCAAAGAACATTGCCAGGATAATCTTTGTAGATCCTCTCCTCTCCTTCTTCCCTTCCCTTCCCTTCTTTCCTTCCCTTCCCCTTCCTTCCTTCGCATCCTCTCCTCCTCTCCTCCCCTCCCCTCCTCTCCTTTCCTCCTTCCCTTCCCCTTCCCTTCCCCTTCCTTCCCTTCCCCTTCCTTCCCTTCCCCTTTCTTCCTTCCCTTCCTCTCCTCCTCTCCTCCCCTCCCCTCCCCTCCTTTCCTCCTTCCCTTCCCCTTCCTTCCTTTCCCTTCCTTCCCTTCCCCTTTCTTCCTTCCCTTCCTCTCCTCCTCTCCTCCCCTCCCCTCCCCTCCTTTCCTCCTTCCCTTCCCCTTCCTTCCTTTCCCTTCCTCTCCTCTCCTCCTTCCCTTCCCCTTCCTTCCTTCCCTTCCCCTTCCTTCCTCTTGAGAGCCGCGCTCTCGAGACCTTTTTATTCCATCAGGCTGGCCTGGCCTAATTTTTCCCTTTTTTCCTTTTTAAAATGCAAATTTTAATTCGTTTTTAATTTATTGGGGTGTTTTAAATCTGTCTTCGGCCAAATTGTTTAATTCGGTTTTATTCTGTTTTTAAATTTTGTATTTATGTGTTTTTTATCTTGTGGCTGTTCACCGCCCTGAGTCCTTCGGGAGTAGGGCGGTATATAAATCAAATAAACTAAACTAAACTAAACTAACTAAACTTCCTTCTCTTCCTCTCCTCCCTTCTCCTCCCTTCTCCTCCCCTCCCTTCCCTCCTCTCCTCTCCACCTTCCTTCCCCTCCCTTCCCCTCCCTTCCTTCCCTTCCCTTCCCCTCCTCTCCCCTCCCCTCCCCTCCTCCCCTCCCCTCCCCTCCCCTCCTTTCCTCTTGCTTGCCTTTCTTTCTCTTTAAAGAATCAGTGTTATGCTAATTATAAAACCACATCACTTCTGCAGTGGTTAACCTTGGGAGTAAAGGCGGTACTACACAAGTGACTCGATTTAATTACAGGTTGAGTTACTTTTCTCAGTTTATCTAATCAGTTGGGTTTTGACTTCCATCCTAAGCAGCTTTGAAAGTCTCAGTCTGCCCTCTCTTTGTGGAAGGGCCTCCCGATTCCATGAGAAAATGTGCAGTTGTGTTGAGTTTTGCACCCAGCTCGGTAAACAAGGGTGCTGACTGGAAAGGACGCTGTAAGGGGTGAAAGGTGTATGAGAGAGAGAGGTGCAAAAGCCAGGAAGGAGATGCCACAAACTGGCAGATCTTTTGAAAAAAAAGTCCCAGCTGCTACACTACTCAAGCTGTGTCAGTTGTACACGCTGTGTAGGAAGCAGCAAGAAGTTGTAAGTTTCCTCAGCTGATGCGGATAATTTAAATAATTTTAAAGGGTGGCCTTAAAAGGTTGATAACTTTCCATTTTGAAACAGTAATGTGCGCAGTCATCCTGCTCAGAGGTGGGTTTCAGCAGGTTCTGGAGAACTGGTAGCGGAAATTTTGAGTACTTTGGAGAACCAGTAAATACCACCTCTGACTGGCCCTGCCCCCATCTATTCTCTGCCTCCCGAGTCCCAGCTGATTGGGAGGAAATGGGAATTTTGCAGTAATCTTCCCCTGGAGTGGGGTGGGAATGGAGATTTTACATTATCCTTCCCCTGCCACGCCCACCAAGCCATGCCACGCCCACCAAACAACAGCCACAGAACCGGTAGTAAAAATTTTTGAAACCCACCACTGATCCTGCTGCATTTGGGATGAAGCGAAGTCAAAATCTACTTTGCAATTCCTCCCAAAGCTTTGCAAACCTGCATAAGAGGCTTCTGGTTTTTTTTATTTTATTTATTTTATTTTATTTTTATTTATTTTTATATGCCGCCCTTCTCTGGAGACTCAGGGCGGCTTACAATGCGTTAAGCAATAGCCTTCATATTTTTGTATATTTATACAAAGTCAGCTTATTGCCCCCACAAACCGGGTCCTCATTTTACCCACCTTAGAAAGGATGGAAGGCTGAGTCGACCTTGAGCCTGGTTAGGATTGAACTCGCAGTAATTGCAGGCAGCTGGATGTTAAATGCTGCCTTAGTAGGAGGCATTAGCCTCCTACGCCACTCAGGCTCCTTCAGGCATTTTTTTTTTTTTTAAATTGCATCTTGGGGATCTTTGAGAATTTTCTTTTTGCAATGTTTTGGAGTTTACTGGTATAAATGGGTGGAAAGATGATGCTGGCCATCTTGCTGTCTGGTAATCCACATTTTCTAGCCCCTACGAAGTTTCTCTTGGCACCCACATTTTTCAGCCTGAAAAAGAAGGAAGACATTCCTTCAGGCCAGCTCTGCTGAGGATCTTAGGCAAGGGTGTCAAACTCTATTTCATGGAGGGCCGGATAAGCATTGTGGTTGTCCTCAGGGTGGGGGTAGGAGCAGGGGGGGCATGGTCAGGGTGGTCACAGCTGACTGGCCATGGCTCGGGGAGGCATGGCTAACTCGACGTCGCTCATGTGGGGGGAGTGCCTGTGGGGGCTGGGTGCAGTTGGGGAGGGAATCCAGGCAGGGGTGAAATCCAGCAGGTTCTGACAGGTTCTGCAGAACTGGTAGCAGAAATTTTGAGCAGTTCAGAGAACCGGTAGTGAAAATTTTGAGTAGTTCGGAGAACCGGTAGTAGAAATTTTGAGCAGTTCAGAGAACCGGTAGTGGAAATTTTGAGCAGTTCAAAGAACCGGTAGTAGAAATTTTGAGCAGTTCAGAGAACCGGTAGTGGAAATTTTGAGTAGTTCGGAGAACTGGCAAATACCACCACTGGCTGGCCCCAGAGTGGGGTGGGAATGGAGATTTTGCAATATCCTTCCCCCAGGAGTGGGGAGGGAATGGTGATTTTACAGTATCCTTCCCCTGGAGTGGGGAGGGAATGGAGATTTTGCATTATCCTTCCCCTGCCATGCCCACCAAGCCACAGCACGCTCACCAAGCCACGCCCACAGAACCATAGTAAAAAAATTTGGATTTCACCACTGAATCCGGGGTCTCTGGGTGGGTGGGGCGGTGGGTGGGAGGGTCATCCATTGGGATGAGGTGAGGTGAGGTGGAGAGGGGTGGCTGATGCCTGAAACCGTTGGTGAGTGCGTGGGGGCTGGCGTCCTGGGTGAAAGGAAAGCGCTCAGAACACAGGCCTCAGGGATGCCAGGCCCCACATGCTCACCGCCTCCTGTGCGCATGATCAGGGGGCGGGGCTGAGGTGGCAGAGTGGATCTACGGCTGGCCATGGTCTGCCCCAGATGGCTGCCACCAGGTTGCAGATCAGCGCCTGGTTGGCTTGAGCCAGGCCGAGGCCCCATGGTCCAGTCCCCTGTTTCTTGGGCAACCCCATGGGCCAGATCAAACTACCTCATGGGCCAGATCTGGCCCACGGGCCTTGAGTTTGACACCCCTGGTCTGAGGGAATCAGCAGACCAGGAGGTATGTGTTTCTACTTACCTTTACTACTGGTTTGCAATGGGATCATGCATGCGCAGATCACCAATGACGACATCTGGGGTGGTGGATGGGGCCGCCCGCCAGTTTTACTATCGGTTCTTGCAAACCAGTCCAAACTGGGGGCAACCCACCACTGCAGCAGACCCCCGAAGAAATGATTATCCAATGAAGATGCATCCAGTCTGCAGGCTGCAAGTTTGACACCCCTGCTATAGGGGAAAAATAACAACCAATCAGAGCTTTGACCGCACAATCATAGATACCATCTTGATTTTTTTTAAAAATTTCATCCTGTAGATACTCCAGTCCCATTTGAAAGAAACACCTAAAAACAATATGCATTTTGTCAAAATGGGAAAAGAGCAAGTACAAAACAAAAAATCAACACAATTTGTCTGCAAAAGGCTAATTTGGAGACCACCATTCTTTTTTCTGAATGGCCCTTTGACAGTTTGCCCCAAAACTTATTCACTGTGTGTGTGGGCAATAGAATGGAGCTGAGTATTTACTAACCAGATGCCCTTCCTGTCACCGATGCGGATTTTTTTTTTCAACTTCATCAAGAGCCTTGATAGTACAGGGGTTTAGTGCACCCTGTTATTAACACAGCTGCCTGCAATTTCTGCTGGTTCGAATCTCTCCAAGGCTCAAGGTTGACTCAGCCTTCCATCCTTTCTAAGGTAGGTGAAATGAGGACCCAGTTTGTGGGGGCAATAAGCTGACTTTGTATAAAAATATACAAAAGAATGAAGGCTATTGCTTAACGCATTGTAAGCCGCCCTGAGTCTCCGGAGAAGGACGGCATATAAATCAAATTAAAAAAAAACAAAAAAAACAAAAACAGATATATTCTCAGTGTGCCCAGAGAGAGAAATATCTACCTTGGATTGAACTCATGGCCTCTTGATCTTGAGGCAACAGCCCCACCTCTAGGCTACCGCACCTACACACACACACACACACACACACACACACACACACACACACACACACCTACCTACCTCCTGTTCATTCAGTAAGATTGTTCTTCACATCGGAATTAAACAATACAGTTGTTTGACCGCTTGAGAGATAATTACAATTAACCATCTGTAAAGAACTCTAATATTCTGTATTCCTGCTTGTTAAGGTTACATTCATGCTTTAAAGAGGTTATGTACATCTCTCTTTTTTTCTTTCTTTACTTATACTTTAAACTTATCTTGATATACATAACTGATATAGAAACTGTTAAAAATAAGTTGAGGAGAATACCATGAGAGATTACTAAAGCATGTGGAAGCAAATAAAGGTAAAGGTTCCCCTTGCACAGAGCCTTGATAGTACAGGGGTTTAGTGCACCTTGTTATTAACACAGCTGCCTGCAATTTCTGCTGGTTCGAATCTCTCCAAGGCTCAAGGTTGACTCAGCCTTCCATCCTTTCTAAGGTAGGTGAAATGAGGACCCAGTTTGTGGGGGCAATAAGCTGACTTTGTATAAAATATACAAAAGAATGAAGGCTATTGCTTAACGCATTGTAAGCCGCCCTGAGTCTCCGGAGAAGGGCGGCATATAAATCAAATTTTAAAAAAAAAATATGTGCTAGGCGTTCCTGACTCTAGAGGGCAGTGCTCATCTCCGTTTCAAAGCCGAAGAGCCAGCATTGTCCAAAGACATCTCCGTAGTCATGTGCCTGGCATGACTAAACGCCAAAGACGCACGGAACGCTGTTATCTTCCCACCAAAGGTGGTCCCTATTTTTCTACTTGCATTTTTTTACGTGCTTTTGAACTGCTAGGTTGGCAGAAGCTGGGACAAGTAATGGGAGCTCACCCCGTTACGCGGCACTAGGGATTCGAACCGCTGCCGACTTTTCGATTGACAAGCTCAGCGTCTTAGCCACCGCGTTTCCTTTGGAAGCAAATAGAGCGGCTCTTTTTATCAAAAACAGCAAACCATTAAAGATCACATTACACAAGTTATAAACTACACTTGATTAACTTCATCAAAGCTGTTTAGATATTATGAAAGATCAATACAAGCCCTTCTTCTACTTTGGATCTGGATATAAAATATTGTCTTGTGGAGAGAAAATGTTAATTGTAAAGGATATATTTTTTTTTATAACCGATTCACTTAAAGGGTTTACTTGAAATCCTCAGTATGATGTTCTTTTAATAACAGTGAGTACGGTAAATCTTACTGAACACATAAACATACAGTACAGGGGTGGGTTCTACTTACCTTTACTACCAGTTCGCAACGGGACCGTGCGCGCTTCTGCGCATCCGCAGATCACTGATGATGACGTGGTGGGTGGGCGGAGCCTCCCGCCGGTTTTTCTACCAGTTCTATAGAACCGGACTGAACTGGGGGCAACCCACCACTGATACAGTATGAATGTTTGCGAATGTCATTTCCCCCCCTCCGAAAAAAGAATAGCTTTCAATT
Source organism: Pituophis catenifer annectens (assembly GCF_029215685.1). Classification (NCBI taxonomy): domain Eukaryota; kingdom Metazoa; phylum Chordata; class Lepidosauria; order Squamata; family Colubridae; genus Pituophis; species Pituophis catenifer. The sequence goes on along the minus strand of NW_027256883.1, from coordinate 13,325,032 downwards.
TTACATATTTCAATCCCATAACTTTTGATAACTCTTTTCTACATTGTTTAGAGTTTGATAGCTAACATTTCACAAAGATGGGAAATGCACAAACACACACAGAGAGATACATATATACATATGGACCACATACCAGAGGGTTACAGGTTTATGTCCGAAATCCAGATTATGATCAAACCATAAAGTGTGTTTAAGCAAATCTGGCTTTTTCCTCCTTCAGCCAGCAAAACCTGGAATCCAGACATTCACTGCCAACCTATTTCAGTTTGCTTTGGGCCCCTTTCAGATTAAAAAGTTGTTATTTTAATTTTAACTGCCCATTTTTTTGAGGATCACACGGTCGTACAAAGAAGTGGGATTTTGACTGCGATGCCACAACTGCCTTCTTGCTTGTTTTAAGCTTCACCCTCATGCAAACTGTTGAAAAAGAGAACTAAATAGAAAGGAGCCCACCCCTAACAAGAAAGAACATTCTGGAAGTCCCTTAAAACTTGGTTATGTCATCAGGCCTGAGGGAGCCGAGGGACTGAGATGGCCCCATTGTCATTGATACCTCTTATCCTCTCATAGTCTTCAACCACAATTTTTAAATTTTATGGATTGTAAATTTTTGTAAATATATATATATATATCCTGTATTTATTAATGTTTTATAGTTTTCATTGTATACCACCCAGAGTCACTTTTTTTGTCAGATGGATGGCCATATTGATCGGGTCGCTGGATGCACTGGAGGTTTTCAAAAGTAGACTAGACAACCATTTGACTGAGATGGTATAATCTCTCCTGCCTTGAGCAGGGGTTGGACTAGAAGACCTCTGAGGTCCCTTCCAGCCCCATGATTCTATGTTCTGTGATAACTCAGTGAAAATTAATGTTGGATATTTACAGAGAAGTGGCATTTTGCCCTTAAAGATATGAAGGTAGAATTCAAACTCTTGCAAATTACTAGTAGCTGAAAAAAAGACCTCCAGTTTCATAGAGATGGCTTGATCAGTGGTGGGTTCCTCCCGGTTCAGTCCGGTTCGGCCGAGCCGGTAGCGGTGACGTTATGACGTCACCAAACCGGTTCTCTTTGTCCAGGAGTTGGGCCCTCCCGTCCACCCCCGCGTTATTCCTACCTTATATTTCCTTATTTTTAGCCCAGCTGATAGGCGCGGCAAAGTGAATTGCCGCACCTCAGCTGGGCATATTCCTAATGTGCTTGCGCAGAGCGCAAGTTTGGCGCGCATGCAAGCAAAGCCCGCATGTGCGCGGCGATCACGTGCAAAGTGCATGCACGAAGAGAACCAGTAGTAAGGCCGGTTAGAACCCACCACTGGGCTTGATGTATCAAAATTGGTAGATTTGCATTGTCCATGCTCTTTCTACAGACTAGCATACTCCATGCTGCATACTCCCAGTTTTGTTTAAGATGTAGGTCCTTGCGTTCCAAAGTCACATGGTTATAAGGAGAACTACATGTAGTTACAATGGAAAGGTAGCAGATTTTATTCTCCCAATCATCCACTCAACTTTAGCAAATGAATATACCTTGAATATTTCATTTGTAGAAGCCACAATGACATCCATGTACACAAATATATACTTATGTAACAATGTTAAGACATGTACCACAAATCTGTAAGTTGCGTCAGATATCTGCGATGAAGGAGAATCTATCTTACAAGTTCACACACACGCACACAAAGGTATTTTACTTATTGGTCTAGTGAAACCTGTTTCTCTGTGAACTTTCTAACCTGTCAGTCTGAATTAGAAGGAAGAGATTATTGTCATCTGACATCCCTACAAATATTTAATGGCTCTTGTCATATCTCTTGAGCAAGAAAAAATTCAGTTTAGGTACTGCTTGACTTTTGATCACAATTGAGTCCAAAATTTCCATGGCTAAGCAAGTCAGTCGTTAAGTGAGTTTTCCCCACTTCACAAACTTTTTTGCCACCATTGTTAAGCGAATCATTGCAATTGTTAAGCAAATCATGCGGTCATTCAGTAAATCTGACTTCCCCCTTAACTTTGCTTGTTGGAAACCGGCTGATCCTGGGACAGTGCAACAGTCATAAGTACACGCCAGTTTCCAAGAGTCTGAATTTTGATCACTTGACTGTGAGGATGCTGCAATGGTCATTAAGCAGTAGTGAAATCCAATTTTTTTTTACTGCCGGTTCTGTGGGCGTGGCTCGGTGGGCGTGGTGGGCTTGGTGGGCATGGCTTGGTGGGCGTGGTAGGGGAAGGATACTGCGAAATCTCCATTCTCATCCCACTCTGGGGTGAGCCAGAGGTATTTGCCAGTTCTCTGAACTACTCAAAATTTCCGCTACCGGTTCTCCAGAACCTGTCAGAACCTGCTGGATTTCACCCCTGTCATAAGTATGAAAAACAGTCATAAGTCACTTTTTTAAAAATGCCATTGTAACTTCAAAGAGTTACTAAACCAATTCCTGTAAGTTGAAGACTGCCTGTATTTTCCACTATTTCTTTTGGTTTAAGGACTCCCCTTACTATCTTGGTCATCCTTCGTTGGGTATGTCCAGTTGCTAATTTCCTTCTTAAACTGTGGAACTCCCAAAGTAAGGCAGAATGAAATTGCTACATTTCATGTGGAATTCATATGAACACATTGCCAAAAAGGGGTCAATAGATCAATTCCCCAGCTTGCAATTTTTTGCTTTGTGGAATCACCGCTGGTGACCTAATAATTAACTATTGAAGCTGCATTGTCATGCATGCTACTTTCCTCTGCCCCAGGGCTAATCTCATAGCCATCTCTTCCTTGAGTTTACAATGAATGAAATATTTCTTCTTTCCTTTCTTCTTTTGATCAAGATGAGAACTTCATTTGAATGTGGGGAATGTATTCTTTCTCCTTAAAATACACAGAGAGAGCATTTTCTTCCCATCAGAAAGAAACATGAGAGCACTGAGCATGATAAAAGACTATTTACGGATACTTCAGGATTCAGGATTAAAAAATGATAAGATAATTCAGGATTCAAAACGATAAGATAATCAATAGATTCAAGATTCAAAATGATAAGATAATCAATAGATTCAAGATTCAAAATTATAAGATAATCAGATGTGTTGGCAAGTATCTCATTTATGGATGGAAGTCTCTGTTTCCACCACTTATGCAATATCTTAATAGAATAATGGAATAACAACATGGGGCTCCCCCTGGGGTGCACCCGGAGGCTCCCATGTGATACCTCTCCTGCGCGAGTTGCACTGGCTCCCGGTGGTCTTCCAGGTGCACTTCAAGGTGTTGGTGACCAACTTTAAAGCACTCCGTGGCTTAGGGCCGGGGTATCTACAAGACCGCCTTCTGCCACCAATAGCCTCCCACCGGCTCGCACAGAGAGGGCCTCCTCAGGGTGCCGTCCGCCAGACAATGTCAGCTGGCGACCCCCAGGGGGAGAGCCTTCTCTGTGGCGGCACCTGCCCTCTGGAACAACCTCCCCCCAGAGATACGCACAATACCAGAACTCCGGACTTTTTGTCAGGCCCTGAAAACTTATTTATTTCACCTAGCCAGGCTGGCTTGATCCCACTGTTTCGGTTAAATTCAATTGATTTTAATTGGGTTGTTTTAAATTGTGGCCAAAAATATTTAATTATTTTTTAAACTGTTTCTAAAGTTTGTATGTTCTGTTTTATTCTGGCTGTTTACCGCCCTGAGTCCTGCTGGAGAAGCAGGTATACAAATTAAAACAAACAAACAAACAAATAAATAAATAAACAAGAGTTGGACGGGACTGTGGAGGTCTTCTAATCCAACCCTCTACTCAGGCAGGAAACCCTATACCTTTTCAGACAACTGGTTTTTAAACACTTCCAAACAGGGATGAAATCCAGCAGATTCTGACAGGTTCTGGAGAACCGGTAGCAGAAATTTTGAGTAGTTCGGAGAATCGGCAAATACCACCTCTGGCTGGCCCCAGAGTGTGGTGGGAATGGAGATTTTGCAATATCCTTCCCCTGGAGTGCAGTGGGAATGGAGATTTTGCAGTATTCTTCCCTTTCCATGCCCACCAAGCCACACCCACCAAGCCACCAAGCCACGCCCACAGAACCAGTAGTAAAAAAATTTGGATTTCACCACTGCCCCAAAAGGTAACTGGACTTTGTTCTTTTTCCTTGAAGACATTTCACTTCTCATCCAAGGAGCTACTTCAGCTCCAAAGAAGGTGAAGAAGAGCTGAAGAAGCTTCTTGGATGAGAAGCAAAATGTCTTCAAGGAAAAAGAACAAAGTCCAGTTACCTTTTGGGGCAGTGGTGAAATCCAAATTTTTGGATTTCGGGGTGGTGTGTGGAAACACTTTTGGGACATGGGAATGAAATCTTTCAATGTAGAATAATTATTTTTTTTTCAAAAAGAAAGGAACAGGAAGGAAGTCAAAAATAAGCAATGCTCTTTAGATGCAGTCAAATTCCGACACCACTTCCGTTATATACATTACTTAAATAGATTGAATTTCAGTCCCACCAACTCAATTTGAATTCTTCAATTGCTCCCAATATGCCCCACATCTCACATATGAACCTCGGTCAAGGACATTAACCAGATTCAGAAACGTCTATTAGAAGAGTTTAGAAGTTACATCACAATATTCTGGATTGTGGAACTTGTGTTTTGGAACGAAAACCAATATAACAAGAGCCCAAAAGCCTTAGCTAGAATAATCCTAGGGAAACTATTAGGTTTTAACCAATGCCATTTGTGAAGGAGGAGACTTTGTGGTAGTGGTGGTGATAGGTTTTGAAAGTGTCAGTTTCGTTTTCTTCCCTGTGCACACTCCTTTCTGAGCAAAGGTACTACTGGCATCCGCTTGTCACAGCTTTCAAGCTGTAACTTCCTTCACTGCTGTTTTAATAGACCGCTCACTTCAATCAGAAGAGAGCTGGAAGGAATCTTGGAGGTTTCTAGTCCAGCCACCTGCTCAAACAGGAGGCCTTATACCAGGGGTGTCAAACTCGATTTCATTGAGGGCCGCATCACGGTTGTGTTTGACTTCAGGGAACTGGGGTGGCCGTGGCCTGGATAGGCGTGGCCGGGGTAGGTATGGCCACCTTGATGTCACTTGTGTTGGGGGCACCTATGGTGGCCAGGTGCTAAGGCCTTCCTTCACTTCATTATAATCTCTCTCCTTCCTTCCTTCCTTCCTTCCTTCCTTCCTTCCTTCCTTCCTTCCTTCCTTCCTTCCTTCCTTCCTTCCTCCCTTCTCTTCTTTTTCCTTCCCTCTTCATTCTCCTTTCTTCTTCCTTCCTCTCTTTCCTTTTTTCCCCTTCCTTGCTCTCTTCCCATCTTCCTTTCTTTTTCTTTATCTTTCCTCTTCCCCTTTCTCCTTTCCTTCTTGCATGCTCAAAGGCAAAAGGGGAAACATTTCTCCTTTTGTTGTGTTTTTAGTTTGTTTTGCTAGCTCTCTGCCAGCAAAAATGGAGCCCAGGTGGGGCTGCGTGTGCCCCATTTTCAGATGCGATGGCTTCCTGCAGCTCTTTTCCAATGAAAATGGAGCTCAGGGGCCCCATGTGAGCCTTGAGTTTGACACCCCTGCCCTATACCATTTCAGATAGGTGGTTGTCCAATCTTTTCTTAAAAACCTCCAATGATGGATCACCCACAACTTCTGGAGGGGAGCTATTCCACTGATTAATTGTCCTCACTGTTAGGAAGTTTCTCCTTAATTCCAGGTTGCTTCTCTCCTTGATTAATTTCCATCCATTCTTTCTTGTCCTGCCTTCTGGTGCTAATTTGACCCCCTCTTCTTTGTGGCAGCCCCTCAAATACTGGAATACTACTTTCCTGTCACCCCTAATTCTTCTTTTCTCGAGACTAGCTGAACCCAAATCCTGTAGCCATTCTTCATGTTTTAATCTCCAAGCCTTTTTTTTTTTTTTATTGATAGGCTTCTAAACATTTGGAGAAATGAGAATAACATTGCATTGAAAATGTGTCATCTTTCTCAAATGTCACTTTTCAGATTTTCCCATTAAGGGTCCAGAGATGACTGTTGTGCTAACCACTGAGAGTCAGTGTAGCAATGATGAAGTAGAACAGGTGTCTCCAAACTTGGGAACTTTAAGACTTCTGGACTTCAACTCCCAGAATACCTCAGCCAGCATGGCTAACTGAGGTATTCTGGAAGGCAAAATCCACAAGCCTTAAAACCAGGGGTGGGTTGCCCCCGGTTCGCACCGGTTCTATAGAACCGGTAGTAAAACCGGCGGGAGGTTCCACCCACTGACCCTGACGTCATCAAAATGCTTCTGCGCATGTGCGAGCGAAGCTAGCACACGTGCGCAGCCCCATTGTGTACTGGTAGTAAAGGTAAGTAGAACCCACCCCTGTTTAAAATCCCCAAGTTTGGAGACACCTGATGTAGAACCAAGAAGACTTTCAACCATGGAAACTCAGAGGATGACTTTGAGCCTGGGACAGGGGTAGTTGTTTTGACTGAGGCTTCCCAAGAGCATGAAAACAAACTCCTTGTCCCGACAAAAACCTCTTTCCTGTGAATTCTGTTCATTCAAAACCGGCAAAGTCTTTCAAGGGAGGATTGTTAAGTGTTTGTGACTTCCTTCATCAGGTGTCAAGCTCATCTCGAGAGAGAGAGCTATTTGTATATCAATGCCTGTATGCATAATATTCTTTAATCAGCCAGGACTGGTAGGTGAGACAGGGTTAGAATTACTTTGGAGGAAGGGAAGGAGGGATGACTGTTAGCCAATGTTTAAGTGGAATTACAGAATACAGAAGAACAGAGTTGGAAGGGACCTTGGAGGTCTTTTAGTCCAACCCCCTGCTCAGGCAGGAGACTCTATACCATTCCAGAAAAAATGGCTGTCCACTCGCTTCTTAAAAACCTCCAGTGCTGAAGCTCCCACAACTTCTGGAGGCAAGCCATTTCATTGATTCATTGTTCTCACTGACAGGATGTTTTGGCTCTCTCCTTGGTAGGTTTTCATCCTTTACTTCTTGTCTTGCCTTCAGGTGCTTTGGAGAATAGGTTGACTTCCCCCTCTTCTTTGTGACATCCTTCAAATATTGGAAGACTCCTGAAGTATTTCTAGCAGAACTACCAGATTCTGTAACAGCTTTGTTCCCTTATGCCATCCGTCCGGTAAACTCACAAGATACGTTTCTCTCGACATGTTACATGTATACATCTGAACTGTGCTGTTTCTCTGTGTCATATAATATATGTGGGTATCTGCATAATTTTGCATTCATTCATTCATTCATTCATTCATTCATTCATTCATTCATTCATTCATTCATGTTTATGTAGTGTATATTGGAGCCGGAGACCCTTTGAGAGCTGTATGCATCGAAATTCCATTTTAATGTATGCCAATTAGTGTACATTTAAAGTGACAATAAAGTTATTTTAAGTCTAAGTCTAATCATGTCACCCCCTAGTCCTTCTCTTTGTTAGAGTAGACATACCCAGTTTCTGCAACCATTCATCATACAGTTTGCCTTGTTTCAATGCAAGATTAGTGAAGGTCAGTTGCCTACAAGCCTAAATTTTTTTTTTTATTGCAAAAGTTTTACAATTACATTTTCACCCCATTTCCCCCCCCCATCCCACCCCCCGCTCCCCACCCTAACCCCCCTCAAACCCCCCCTAACCCTCCCCCCTGACTTCCATGAAGTATAATCCCATCAAAGTCCCCTTTTTACAAAACTTGAACCCCTCAAACCCCCTTAAAAAAAAAAAATTCCCCCCCCCTCACAGTATTCATACATTTCTATTTTTATATAATACTTTCAATGAAAAGCTATTTGGTATTTCCTAACTTGATATTTGTTCTGCACATAATCTATCCACTTTTTCCATTCCCATTCATAAGTCTCTTGTGAGCGATCTTTTAAAAATGCTGAAATCTTCGCCATCTCCGCAAAACTAGCCATCTTCAAAGTCCATTCTTCAATAGTGGGTAAAGCCTCATTTTTCCAATATTTACCTATCAATAACCTCGCTGCTGTGATCATGTACAATATCAACTTAATTTCATCCAGTGTAAAACCCTTTACTATACCCAGTAAGAACAATTGTGGGGAAAATGGAATTTTTCTCTTCAAAACATTCTGCATAACCCACCATATTTTTATCCAAAAAGCCTTAACTTTCTTACAATTCCACCAAACATGATAATATGTAGCATCTAAACAATCACATCTCCAACATTTTGGCTGAACATTAGGATACATACAGGATAATTTCTTGGGATCTAAATGCCATCTGTAAAACATCTTATAAAAATTTTCCCTCAAATTCTGCGATTGTGTAAATTTAACATTCTGAACCCATATCTTTTCCCATGTTTCCAACATCACTGGTTCTTCAAAATTTTGTGCCCACTTAATCATACAATCTTTAACCAATTCAGTTTCTGAATCCCTTTCTAACAAAACATTATAAAGCCTTTTAATATGCATTGGACCTTTCTCTTTTATATGTCTGACCAATTCTTCCTCATGCAACATAATACCAGTTTTTTGGTCCTCTTTCCATCTCAATTGTAGTTGATTATATTGTAACCAGGTTAAATTAATTCCTTCATCCAACAGTGTCTGTAATGTCTTCAACTGCCATCTGCCCGCATCTGTAAAAAGAATCTCTTTATATAAAAACCCCCCGAGTGACATTATATTTGTATTCCACATAGTATGACCAAGATCCAGCCATAACGGTATTTTGTAATCCCATTTGAGTCGGTGCTTCTTCCAAACTCTCATCAAAGAGTCTCTAAGTATATGGCTTTTAAACACTTTATCCACTTTGTTATCATAAAATAAGTAAGCATGCCATCCAAATTCAAGATCAAAACTTTCTATATGAATTTTTCTATATGAATTTTTTTTTTTTTGAAAAAAAAAATTTTTTTTGATTTGATTTATATGCTGCCCTTCTCCGGAGACTCAGGGCGGCTTACAATGTGCTCAGCAATAGCACATTGATGGGCATTAGATAAGAAGATGCACAAGAAAAGTACTACCTCACCGCAAGAGGATAGCCATAAGGCAGTGAGGGCTAACCTTTTTGTTGTCGTGTGCTGAAAGTGTGTGCGCGCCCGCAGCCATAATGCAATGCATGTGTACCCCCTGCGTGTTCCCCCACCCTATATGCATGCGCATGTGACTTCCCTGTTTTGGGCCTAGTAGGACTCCCTGCAGCCTCCTGGGAGCAAAAACAGGCTGCATCCTGGTTTGGTCCTAGTAGGCCTCCCTGCACTTATAACCAATAATGCAATGCACGTGTGACCCCCACCGCCCATTCCCCACCCCCACATGCATGTGCAACCCACCCATGCTCCCCCCACCCCATGCTCATGCATCTCCTGCATGCGCCCCATCCCCTGGGCATGCACGGCAGAGACCTGAAAATCAGCTGGGTGGTGGGAGGCATGCGCGCCTGCGCGGTGGAGCTGAGCTGGGGTGATGGCTTGCATGCCCGCAAAGAGGGCTTTGCATGCCCCCTGTGGCCCGCCTGCCATAGGTTCACCATCACAGCCATAAAGTCTGTGAAAGACAGGGAAGCACCATCAATGTTATGTCCCCTTCGCCCTTTGGACCGAATTCCAATTTTTGTGGGTGCTGACGTCTGGCTTATGCAGAAGCCCAGGGAGACCATCCTTCACCTTGTCAAGTTTTGGTAAAGAAGCTTCCGATGATAAATTATTAGAAAACATGCTTTTTTTAAAAAAATGCAACTCCTTTTACGACCAAACCTTCTCCCAGGGCAAAAATTTCCTACTGCACATGGCTAAAGCAGTAAAATAACATAGATCTCAAATTGCCTGTGCATTGAGTTCTCTTATTGCTATTTACATGAGGAATATATTACCCATGGAGGGGGAAACCAGGCAGAATTCTGGTGGCAGATTTCCCTCGACAGAGGTTGCTTCTCAAAATGAAAGCTGTTATTTTTAAAATGGGGGAGGGGGTGATAAATCTCTGGGAGACATAGGTCTCCATAGGCTTTCCAACAGCCGTAGGACTCATCATTATTCTAATCACAGAGGGTCTTAAAAAAAAGAACATTGCACATTGGTAAGAAGCGTTATAGATAGACTCATAAAGAAACCGGGTCTCCTAAAAATGACAGTGAGAAATGAAGGACCAGCATACTATGAGTTCTAAAAACAGGGTCTTGAAACATCTTTTTTTTAAAAATAAATAAATAAATAACACAGTTGGAAGGGATCCTGGAGGTCTTCTAGTCCATCCTCCTGCTCAGGCAGGACACCTTACACCATTTCAGACAAATGGTTGTCCAATCTCTTCTTTAAAACCTCAATTGATGGAGCGCCCAGAACTTCTGGAGGCGAGTTGTTCCATGGATTAATTGTTCTAACTGTCAGGAAATGTCTCCTTAGTTCTAGGTTGCTTCTCTCCTTGATCAGTTTCCATCCATTGCTTCTTATCCTGCCTTTAGGTAGCTTGGAGAATAGCTTGACTCCCTCTTCTTTGTGGCAGCCCCTGAGATATTGGAAGACTGCTATCATGTCTCCCCTAGTCCTTCTTTTCATCAAACTAGACATACCCTAATTCCAGAAACTGTTCTTTATATGTTTTAGCCTCCAGTCCCCTAAACATCTTTGTTGCTCTTCTTTGTAATCTTTCTAGAGTACATCTGCTTGCACCAGTGGTGGGTTGCTCCGGGTTCGGTCCGGTTCTTGCGAACCGGTAGTAAAAGCGGTGGGAAGCTCCGCCCACCCACCCGGACGGCATCATGGATGATCTGCACATGCGCAGAAGCTTCTGCGCATGCGCGTGAGCGGAGCAAGTGTGTGGGCACGCTCCCGTTGCAAACTGGTAGTAAAGGTAAGTAGAACCCACTCCTGGCTTGCACCTTTATTCCCTTCCAGCACAATAATTTTATTTGGTTTTACGTGGCTTTCTAAAATATTCTGTATTGTCAAGCAACTTAAGAGAAGGCCTGCTCAAGTATTTTTCCATGTGGGTTTAGACTAGGAGTTGTTGTTTTTTTTTTTTTTAAATCTTTCATGACAAGAGGAAATGTAGAGCTATCATTCCCCAGCAGTAGAGGAAAAATGCAGAGAAAAAGAATTGGCCCATATGACATCATGGGGGAACCTACTTGCTATATTGATTGAAAGTTGGCCAGGCTGAGGGGAGCGAGAAGGAGAAAGGCCAACATACCTAATAAAGAATCTTTGTTTGAAGTGAAGCAGAAAGGGGAAACTCACCCAGAAGGACACAGAAGCTTGCAGGAAAACGATTAGATTAGTGGATAAAAGAATAAGAATGAGGTCAGCCAAAGGCCTTTAAGGGGAGAGTGGACCAACCCATAAATAAGACAAAAAGCTGTAAAGGAGAGCAAGTCACTGGATCAAACAGGATGGATTATGATGAAATGTAGGCCAAAGCATACAAGTCCAAATTTCAGAATGCTCATGCTCATTGCCAGGGCTGGATTTTCCTATAGGCTAACTAGGCTTCAGCCTAGGGCCTCAAGATCAAGAGGGGCCTACATTCAAATTCAAGGCCCTGCCCCACAGGGTGCTTAGTTCTGGCCCGTGGGGCCACTCTGCAAACAGCGAACGACCGGCCTGCGGTGCCTCTGCTAGCGAAAACAGACTTTGCAAGGGCTACACATGGTCCTCCCGAGCTCCATTTTCACTGGCAGAGAGTCGCAGGAGGCCGCCAAAGCTGAAAATGGAGCTCAGGAGCCCATTTTCACTGGCAGAGTGCTTGGGCCACCACTGGCGCACCCCAACACGAGTGAGGTCATGCTGGCCATGCCCATCCTAGCCACACACACATCCTCCGAGGTCAAACACAACCCTGATGCGGCCCTCAATGAAATTGAGTTTGACACCCTTGGACTAGAAGATCTCCAACGTCACTTCCAACTCTTATTATTCTGCTCTTCTGGATATCTCCAACAAGAGGGAATTTTCAGAAGAAAATGTCTTGCTAGAGTTTGAGGCCAGCCTGTGGCCTTCTGTATATCTTTAAACCCTTCAGTTACTAGGTGAACAGAATCAGGGAGATGATTCTCCCTGATTCTGAGGAAAATAGACAAGAAACATTCATTGTATAATCAAAAAGGGCCAAAACCTATTGGATCCACATGGTGCCTGAGGTGGACCATCCTAATGGAGATGATCCTATGGATAGCTATCAGTCACACCAAACCAGGAAGAGAAGGGAAATGACTTCTGTATCTGGATCAGTCAAGGTATAGGCAAGATTTAACACACAGCCCCCTATGTGTATGAGCCACCTGTGACAAATCCATGATTGCCAGGATTGTCACGAACCCATATGTCCTACTAGATCCACTCCTGCTCACATGAAGGTGGTGATTCCTGGACTCCAACAATATATGGGGGATCTCCACCCTCAGGTCAATGACTAGGTTAAGGAACTTAGGGAGAGACCCCAATGGGTGTCTGGTCTACCCAAACAGCACACACACACACACACACACACACACACACACACACACACACAGAGAGAGAGAGAGAGAGAGAGAGAGAGAGAGAGAGAGAGAGAGAGAGAGAGAGAGAGAGAGAGAGAGCACAACTTGTCCCTAGGGTCCAACTTCACAAACAGGTACTCACACTCCAACCTGTGGTCACAGAAAAATGACCAAAAAGATCCCATGATAGATCATCACCATTGCATCTTCCTAAATGTGCATTGAGGATGATGTGGGACCTGAAACTCAGCGGGAGAAATTTCTGATAGAGGGATCTTCCCCATTAAAACATGCCAGTCTTCCTTTTGGTTCACCGACAAGTCATGAAGAGATGCAGCCTTATTACTGGCAGACTTGGAATGTACTAGCAACCATTTTGACCACTAAGATCCCAGGAGGGGATTGCTATGTTGGAAAAGAGAATGGAGGTGTCCCTTTCCTTGCAAAGGTCAGCCACAAATCCTCTGGCCCAACACTCCTAGGATGAGAGAGTGGTGTCTCTTTATACCCATCCAACATGGATGGCACTCACTTCCCATAACAATCCCACAAACCACATCCACACCAACCACTCCAACCATCCAGAGGTGGAGGCAGCAATCTAGCAAAAACAGAAACCACTCATATCAACCCAACCTAACACACCCAACGTCATCCCTCCCCCTCCAAACTTACACAGCCAACAGTCAAACCCACAAAAACAGGATGGAGGTGAGTATGACACCCAGAGCCATTCTCACAAGTCCCTGAGAACCTACAACTTGCCCCTCTAGCCCATATGATCTATATAGGCCCAGTTGTCCTCCAATCCTGCTGCCTTTCACTCTGGGTCCACAACTCCTGATACGTAGAGCAGAACAATCCATTCCCCTGAGAAACTGCTGAATGACTATGTCCAACACCCAGGACCCCACAATACCGGACTTCAGAAAAACATAGTCCCTAGACCTCTACAACCTCATCTCCAGGTGCCACCTATTTGCTAGTCGATAATTGGAAGCCAATAGGTTGGCCTAAAGTGGACGGTCCATGGATTTACAAATTCAACCTGCGGTGATCAGGAGAAAATCTCATAGTCTCCAATCCAATCCAATCTAAACCACAATCTCCATCTCCACCATGGTTCAAGAAGACAAGACTGCTATACTGATGTTGCCACAGACCTGGGAAGTCACGATGATGCGCTCACCCGTGTCATCTCCGCTGCTGATGCTGCTTACCGTTCTAACTCCAACGGGCAAGCTTTGGATGCTGAACCCTTGAATGAACATCCATGGTCCTAATGTTACAAATCAAGCTGCCCCCTTACAGGCATGCAATGTAAAAAAAAAAAACACCCATGAAAGGAGCAAAGCTCGCATTGCAATATTGCAGAATATGTTTCATCATTTGTCTCCACTTGGATGTCTGTGCTACCTAGGGAAGAGAGCTTAAAATCTGAACACAGAGTTTGCAGAATCTTCTGTAATTTAACGGTGGGCTGCCCAATCCAACCTAACTTTTTCCAATCGCTCCCTTCCCAAGGCCCTGCCTTTACAACCAGCTACAAATACAGGTAGTCCTCAATTTACAACAGTTCGTTTAGTGACCGTTCGAAGTTACAAGGGCACTGGAAAAAAAAAAGGATTTATGACTGTTTTACACACTTACCACCAGGGGTGAAGTCCAGCAGGTTTTGACAGGTTCTGGAGAACTGGTAGTGGAAATTTTGTTGGTAAACTTGCTTACCTCTAAATTCTATCTTACCAATGACTCTTGATTTCTGTTTTTTCCTCAACATGTAGGCCAACCACCTACCTGGTTTATTGGCGTTACAAAATGTATTATGTTTAGCATATTGTAAGCTAGTTGCCACCTGATCAGCCATTAACATATTAAATTGCCCTCGTAGTATATTTATTGTTTCTTTTACTTTCTTATCTCCTGGATTAAATATAAGTAGTTGTTCTTTCTTTTTTATTTCTTCCTCTATCTCTTTCCGCTTCTTTTGTCGTTTTAATCTATAATTATTATCATATTAACATACCCCTCATATAAGCCTTACTAGCATCCCAGACCATTTCCATAGAAGTACCCTTATTCATATTAATAACAAAAAATTCTTTCATTTGTTTTTTAAGCTCTTTCACATTTTCTTCATATCTAAATAAATTTTCATTTAACCTCCAAGACCTCCTTTCTCCCCTCTCCTGTTCAAATTCCACCCAAACTGTGATCAGTTAAAGTTCTTGGACATATTTTCGTCTTCTTCACCCTGGAAATAAAATCATTTGTGGTTAGTATAAAATCAGTCCTGGAGAAGGATTGATGTCTATCAGAAAAAAAAGTAAAGTCTCTTTCCTCCACGTTACGTTCTCTCCAAATATCTCTCAGTTCTGTATCTTCCATCATATCAAAAAAAGATTTAGGTAATTTTGCACGTGTTGAAATCTTTGATAAACTTTCCGGTAGTGGAAATTTTGAGTAGTTCGGAGAACTGGCAAATACCACCTCTGGCTGGCCCCAGAGTGGGCTGGGAATGGAGATTTTGCAATATCCTTCCCCCAGGAGTGGGGAGGGAATGGGGATTTTGCAGTATCCTTCCCCTGGAGTGGGGTGGGAATGGAGATTTTGCAGTATCCTTCCCCTGCCATGCCCACCAAGCCACACCCACCAAGCCACACCCACCAAGCCACACCCACAGAATCGGCAGTGAAAAAAATTGGATTTCACCACTGCTTACCACTATTGCAGCATCCCGATGGTCACCTGATCAAACTTCAAAAGCTTGGCAACTGACTCCTATTTATGACGGTTGCCATGTCCCGGGGTCATGTGATCACATTTTGCAAACCTTCTGACGAGCAAAATCAATGGGGAAGCCAGATTCACTTAACAACCGTGTTACTGACTTAACAACTGCAACAATTCACTGAACAATGGAAGCGAGTAAGGGGCAAAACTCACTTAACCAATGTTTCGCTTAGCAACAGAAATGTTGGGCTCGATTTTGGTCGTAAGTCGAGGACTGCCTGCAAATGCCCTGCATTCTTATTTAATCCGTCCTCAACCTCCCAGTTGCAGATTGCATTTTGTCTCTCTCGTTGGTCGCCATGTGGTGCCTTTTTTTTCATTCTTGCTCGCGAGGCAAATTTATTCCCTTGTGCAGAGCATAATCTGAAACAGTTTACCCTCAAAACTTTCTCCCTCTGAGTCAGGCCCTATCCAATTAATCAGATAAACTGTTTTTTTCTTTCTTTCTACGGGAAATATTTGAAGCAGAGATGTAAATTCCAAATTAGTCAAGACATATTCAACAAGGGAAAGACCCTTTTCTCTTATTTATTTTTCTTAGGGACGTTGCTACCAGACCCACACGGGGAGTCTCGTTTTGTTTTTGTTTTTAATTCGTTTTTAAAAAACACCTTATTTATTCAACGAAGTCAGCATGGGATAGGTTGAAAAAAAAAAACACTCACAAAATTCCTAAAACCCAATAAAAGCCGTTTTGATTTCTGAAACAAATTCGAGGCAACGTCGAAGAGCAGGAATAAATACAAAGATGGTATGTTAGGCCAGGGATTCTCAAACCTGGGGAGTCATGAGCAAAGTTAAATGAGTTGACCCCTCCCCAAATCTTTTTAAAGCTTTGTGTAAGTGGCACAAAGCTATGAGCATCAATAGAAGAGAATATTTGCAGCTCGGGATTGAGCTGTGGTGTTCTCTGTGCTTGTTGATTTTCTTCATGATCAAACTTCTGATGATGTTACCTACTTTGGTAATAAAATGTGTGCAGGAAAACAACCAAACAGTTGTACCAACAGTTCAATGCTGAACTTGTATCAATATTAATATCTTCTATTATATTGTATATTCTATTCTATATTATATTGATATTGATATTGTTTGCTGATTGCTTATTTGTAACCTATGACTATCATTAAGTGTTGTACCTTATGATTCTTTTTTAAAAAAAAAAAATTAAACTTTTATTAATTTAAGAAACCACATAATACATTTATAAATGCAAGTAAAACAATTTACAACAAGCATCATCTTAATAACATCTACCTATAATATCTGAATTGTTACAATATCAATATCCTATATTCTTCAATATACAATATTTCTCTCACCTTATATAATATTATTTTATTGATATCTCGTGTCTCTTTCTTAAATTTCATTTGATGTAAAAATTTATTTTACTCTATTGATATCTTTTCTTTTATTTAATTTTTCTTTCTTTCTTCTTCTCTTTTTTTTTCACTTCCCTCTAACCATTTATACCATTTTTGC
This sequence comes from Pituophis catenifer annectens, assembly GCF_029215685.1. Classification (NCBI taxonomy): domain Eukaryota; kingdom Metazoa; phylum Chordata; class Lepidosauria; order Squamata; family Colubridae; genus Pituophis; species Pituophis catenifer. The sequence continues at coordinate 13,308,296 of NW_027256883.1, read as the reverse complement.
CAGACCAGATAATATTCAGATTCTTCCTTTCCTTGGATCTCCTTGGTAAGTCTATCCATCTCAGCGCATTCCATAATTTTGGATATTAATTTCTCTTGAGTCGGGACCTCTTCTTGTTTCCAATTTTGTGCGTATATAATTCTTGCTGCAGTCAAAATGTATGTTATTAAATATATTATTTCTTTTTCATATTTGCTTGTAGGTATTCCTAATACCTTATACCTTATGATTGTACCTTGTACCTTATGATTCTTGATGAACGTATTTTTTATCTTATGTACACTGAGAAAATGATAAAGAAACACATTGACTTTAAACCAGAGGTATTTTTATTAGGGATCTTACCAGAAACATACAACAGAGAATTGAGATATTTAATTGTGAATGTTTTAACGGCAGCTAGAATTGTATTTGCTAAAAACTGGAAAGGAGAGAAGATACCTACGGATGACGATGTTATTAAGAAAATTTTGGAGTGTGCTGAAATGAGTAAATTGACATTTGAAATTAGGGAACAGGAAGATAAACAATATTATTTGATATGGGATTTATTTTATCAATGGTTAGATAAGAAAGCATGGAAATGAAATATGAAACATGAAATGGATAAAATAATAAAACATATAAAGAGGGGTTCATTTCCCTTATGGAGGATAAGCTACTGTCAAATAATTGGTAAATGAGAATAATAATGTAATAAACTGTTAAATAAAATTCTATTCTATTCCATCCCATCCCATCCCATCCCATCCCATCCCATCCCATCCCATCCCATCCCATCCCATCCCATCCCATCCCATCCTATCCTATCCTATCCTATCCCATCCTATCCTATCCTATCAATATTCATATCCAAAGCTATGAGTGATTTTAGGGAGATGGCGAAGATGAATGTCCTGATGCCTTTGCTAAAAGATGGGTCAAACGCAGCAATTTGATTGATTATTTGTGGGACTTTTTGGTGGGGTGATGGAATAATGCAGGTTTATTTAATCACTTTAGGAAGTCACACAGTTGCAAGCTTTGAAACCTTCCCCTTTAACTGGTTCAGAAGGCTCGGGCCCAAAAGCAAAGAAAAGCAAACAAAATCTTATCCATCTGGGTGAAATTTAAACGAGAGGAAAACACCGGCATCTATAGAGAAGAGTAGAAAACGACAAGCTGGAGATTCTGCCCCACCCCCTGCCCAATTTAGGCCCTCCCTTTTCATATACTGCTAACATCAATAGATATGCTTATTGAGCCTTGGTGGTGCAGCGGACTAAAGTGCTGTTAAGTAGCACTTAGCTGCCAGCTGCCTGCAATTACTGCGAGTTCAAATTTCACCAGGCTCAAGGTTGACTCAGCCTTCCATCCCTCCGAGGTAGGTAAAATGAGGACCTGGATTGTGGGGGCAATAAGCTGACTTTGTATAAAAAAGAACACCGCTTGGGGGGGCCCCGAAAGCCCTACTAAGCAGGTATATACAAAAAGTATGAAGGCTATTGCTTAACGCATTGTAAGCCGCCCTGAGTCTCCAGAGAAGGGCGGCATATAAATCGAACCAATAAATAAATAAATAAATAAATAAATAAATAAATAAATAAATAAATAAATAAATAAACAAACTCATTAAAAAGAACTATAAAGCTATCACAAATCACAGATGGCCGCCACTCCGTTATTCTATAATTCTCTAAAAATGTTTAGTCTTAGCCAGTTTTGGAAGTAGAGTGGAGGCCAACCTACTCTCAGTGTCCTGAGAAGAAGATATGCATCATAGCCTTCAAGTGTCTGGCATCATCCATACTTGTGGGCACCTGGAGAACATCAAACAACATGGTTGGAAAGGACCTTGGAGGTCTTCTAGTCTAAACCGCCTGCTCAAGCAGACAAATGGTTATTGTCCAATCTCTCCCCTGAAAACATCCAGTGTTGCAGCACCCACAACTTCTGGAGGCAAGCCATTCCACTGATAATTGTTCTGAGAGGAAAATTTCTGCTTAGTTCTAAATTGGATCTCTCTTTGATAGGTTTCATCCGTTCTTTCTTGTCCTGCCCACAGGTGTTTCGAAGAATAGACCCACTTTTCTTTGTGATAGCCTTTTAAATATTGGAAGATCATGTCACCCCTAATTCAGGGGTGAAATCTAAAATTTGTTACTACTGCCGGTTCTGTGGGCGTGGCTTGGTGGGGAGAGGGTAATGTGACTGAGTGGGCGTGGCCATTTTTTTTTTTACTTTTAAAACTATTTTTTCTACAACCTCTTCGGCGAAGAAGTTGTAAAAAAATGCTTTCAAAAGGCTCTGACGATCCCAGCTGAGTTGCCTGATTGGCAGAGACTTTTTTTCTTTTAAATGCCTCTGACGATCAGGCAACTCAGCTTGGATCATCAGAGGCATTTAAAAAAGAAAAAAAGGTTTTTTTCTTTTAAATGCCTCTGATGATCAGGCAACACAGCTTGGCTCGTCAGACTCAGAGGCATTTAAAAGAAAAAAAGGTTTTTTTCTTTTAAATGCCTCTGACGATCCAAGCTGAGTTGCCTGATTGGCAGAAACCTTTTTTCTTTTAAATGCCTCTGACGATCCAAGCTGAGTTGCCTGATCGTTAGAGGCATTTAAAAGAAAAAAAGTCTCTGCCAATCAGGCAACTCAGCTGGGATCGTCAGAGGCATTTAAAAGAAAAAAAAAGGGTTTTTTTTCTTTTAAAAGCCTTTGATGATCCCAGCTGAGCCGCTTTATCATCAGAGGCTTTTTTTTTAACTTTTAAAAGCATTTTTTTTGGCCGAAGAGGTTGTAGAAAAAATGCTTTTAAAAGTAAAAAAAAAAGCCTCTGATGATTGTGCAGCTCAGCTGGGCATTGGGGGGGGAGGGATTTTTGCTACCAGTTCTCCGAACCACCCGCCTCCATTGCTACCGGATCGGGTGATCCGGTCCAAACCGGGAGCATTTCACCCCTGCCCTAGTTCTTTTCTTTCTTAGACATACCCAGCTCCTGCAACCATTCATCGTATGCTTCAGTCTCCAGACTCCTAATTCTTTTTGTAGCTCTTCTCTGTATTTTTTCTAAGTCTCAACATCTTTTTTTTTGTATTGTGGTGATCAAAATTGGACGCAGTATACCAAATATGGTCTTACTTAAAGCAGTATAAAGCATACTGACACTTCACATGATCTTGATACCCAGGGGTGGGCTTCAAAATTTTTAGCAAGGGGTTCTCTGCCCAGTTGCTGGGTAGGCGTGGCCCAGTGGTGGGTTGCTCCCGGTTTGGACCGGTTCTTGTGAACCGGTAGTAAAACTGGGGGCAGGCTCCGCCCACCCACTTGGATGTTATCACAGACGATCTGCAGATGCGCAGAAGCTTCCGGTTGTGAACCAGTAATAAAGGTAAGTAGAACCCACCCCTGGTGTGGCCCTGGTGGGCATGGCCTAGTCGGCCTCCTGCACCACTGCGGGGGAGTGTTTTTGCCCTCCCTGGGCTCCAGAGGCTTTTCTCGAGCCTCCGGGAGGGTGAAAATGGCCTCCCCAGGCTCCGAAGGCCTCCTGGAGGCCAGAAATGGGCCTGTTTTCAGCCTTCCTGAGGCTCCATGCGTGCCCTGTACTTACCTGCATCCAAAACGGGCCGCGTGGGGACTCCTGGGAGGGGTGGGGTGGGCAGGGCCAGCCAGGAGTGGGATTTAGGGGTTCTCTGAACTGCACAGAATCTTAGCTAGAGTTTCTCCCGAACCCCTGCAAACCCCCAGCAGCGAACCCCTGTTGATACCATACTATAAACCACAGGTGAATTTAACCCCTCATGGGAGATTTCCCCACCTCAGCCCAATCAAATTAATTGGCGGATACGCAAAATCATACTAACAGTGTAATTCAAACATACGTTAAACAAATAAGGGGTTGATTTCTATATGCAAGCTTTATTGCTTAGTCTTCTGGTTTTTTTTTTTTTTTTAATTCTGCAGTGTGAGAACAGCAGCATAAAAGTAACTTTATTTTGGATATCTTTCAGTTGTTTCATGCTTGTTTCTGAGGATATTATTAACAATGAAAGTTATTCTTTGGAAGAAAAACTTTTAAGTATTAAGAGAGGGGAACTCCCCCCCTCCCCAAGTTGCTGAACAAAGTATTCATTTATGACAGGGGAAACAGCCGACCCACTTGTTTTCATTCTTAAAACTGAGAGAAAATGAAACCCTTTCAGAGAAGAATTTTTCTTAAAGTGCAAGTTAATCCTCGCTTGAGAAGTTTTGGGAAATATGCACATAAGTGGTAATTGTTGTATGACTGAGCTGCAGTAATGCTTTGTAGATGTGAAGCACCCAACAGGCAAACCAACATCTGACATCATCAGCTTTCATCCTTCTCTAAAAACTGTAATTGACTGAAGTCCCTGTGCCATGTTTCCCCTGTGATTCATCAGGTACCGAAATCGCACGGAAAAGCATGGGGGCACTGCCTCTGAGTGGAATCCTCCCCATAACCATGTTTTTCTTCAAGGGTGCAGAAAGTTTGGTGACTTGATCATTGATTGATTATGTGTCATCAAGTCATTTTCACCTCCATGTAAATATCTATGGAGATTCTCAGTCATCCAGGTCATAGGTTTTTTTTTTTAACAGAATAACAGAGTTGGAAGGGACCTTGTAGGTTCATGTAGTCCAATCCCAAGGAGGAGACCCTACACCAGTGGTGAAATCCAATTTTTTTTACTACTGGTTCTGTGGACGTGCTTTAGGGGGCGTGGTGTGGCTTGGTGGGCATGACTTGGTGGGTGTGACAGGGGAAGGATACTGTAAAATCTCCATTCCCTCCCCACTCCAGGGGAAGGATATTGCAAAATCTCCATTCCCACCCCACTCGGGTCAGCCAGAGGTGGTATTTGCCGGTTCTCCGAACTGCTCAAAATTTTTGCTACCAGTTTTCCAGAACCTGTTGGAACCTGCTGGATTTCACCCCTGCCCTATACCATTTCTTTTTTTTTTTATTGAAAAAGTTTTCAAATACAGATTTCCCCCCCTTTTTTCCCCCTCCTCCCTAACCCCCCCCTCCCCCTCCCCTCCCCCTGTGACTTCTTCATAATAAAACCCAAATTCATAACAGATTATATAATACTTTACCATCCACATACTCCATCCCTATATACTGACCCTTTCTTTTTAATAAAATTATCATATCCCTCTTATACTATACTATACTATACTATACATTTCAAAGTGACATTCTATTATAACATTATCTAATAACTCCTGATTTAACATAATAATATTATTATACCTCCCAATTTAGCGATTTCTGCTCATGATCTACCCTTTTACTATCCCCATACATACATCTCTTAAGTCAAATCTTTTATGTATATTAATATAACATTTCAAAGCAACCTTCCAGTATAAAACTATATAATAAATCCTAATTTAACATTTATTCAGTTCAGCTACCCATTTCCTTCCCCCCCATCATTATATCTCTTAACTCAAATCTTTTACCTATATTCACATCTAAACATAATATCCCTTTTCTTTAAACTAAACAATCAATAACCTAACCTGTCTCCACCCACTTTCCTACAAGACTACCATACTTAATTGTTCTTAATATCTTTATTCTTCTACCCACTCCACTAGAAAAATATTCCCTTATGTAAATAAAATCCTAAAAAGACTTTAAGTTTATAATCCATATAATATCTTCTGTAATGTCTTTCAGCTGGATAATAAACTCCATCACCCATATTGGGGTAACATCGCATCCTAATTCCAACAGTATTTTCGGTATCTTCAATTACCATCTGCCCCCATCAGTAACAAATATCTTCATATTAAAAAAAAAACAAAAAAACAACCACCCGAGTGACTTTATATTTATATTCCATATAATGTCTATAGAGGTGTCTTTTATCCAGATTATTAATTCCAACCACCATAATAGGGTAACAACCAGATCTTCTGCGTGCCCCAATCCAGTAACTCTCTTGCCATGTAACTCAGCATAAACGTACTATATTTAACCATTTCTGATGAATGGCAGTCCAATCTCTTCCAGTGATGAAGTTTCCACCATGTCCGAAGGGAAGCTGTTCCATTGGTTGATTGTTCTTACCGTCAGAAAATTTCTCAATTCTAGGTTGAATCTCTCCTTCATCTGTTTCCATCCATTATTCCTTGTCGGGCCTTCAGGTGCATTGAAAAATAGCTTGACCCCCTTCCTCTCTGTGGCAGCCTCAAATATTGGAACATTGCTATCATGTCTCCCCTGGTCCTTTTCTTCTCCTTCTCTTCTAGCCATGCCCAATTCCTGTAACCGTTCTTCATATGTTTTAGTTTCGAGTCCCCTAATCATCTTGGTTGCTCTTTTCTGCACTTTTTCTAGAGTCTCAACATCTTTTTTATAGTGTGGTGACTCAAAGGTGCTTTTTCAGAAGACAACTGGACTGTTTTGTTTTTTTTTCCTTAAGGAAAACATTCTCATCCAAGAAGCTTCGTTGGTTGTAGAGGATGCAACTTGGATAAGAAATGAAACATCTTCCTCAAGGAAAAAAACAGCCCAGTTGCCTCTTGATGAAGCACCTTTGAGATTACCACATAAATAGATTTTTTTTCCATGATGATCTTTCCCCTTACTTGATTCTTTAGGTCAAACTCGATTACATTGAGGGCCACATCAGGGCTGTGTTTGACCTCCGGGGGCCGGGGGTGGGTGTGGCCAGGGTAGGCATGGCCAGCTTGACATCACTTGTGTTGGGGGCACCTGTGGTGGCCTAAGCATTCTGCCAGTGAAAACGGGCTCCCGAGCTCCGTTTTCAGCTACCATAGCCTCCTGCAACCCTCTACCAGTGAAAACGGAGCTCACGGCCCTCCTGAGCTCCGTTTTTGCTGGCAGAAGCACCATGGGCCAAATCTAAGTACCCCATGGGCCGGATCCAATGGTGCACCCATTCTTTCCATAAGTGGAAGCTTATGGAAGAACATTCAACTGATTTCATAGGAAATGATTGTTTCTCTGTTGAATTGTCACCAATTCACATGGTTTTCAACTGGCATGTCTGGGACAGCTTCTTCAGAACTTAGAACTTGCTCATGTTTCATTTTTAAAAAGTAAGACTACCTGGCTCCTTGTCTCTCTATAGCACATCTGGCTTTTCAGATATAAGCATAAAGGCAGGTTGAGATGAATAATGAGGCATTGTGACCTAACAGAGTTTTGACCCAACAATACCCTTCCTTGTTGCCTCTCAGTTACATTTCTTGTTGTGCTCACAGCACTGAGAGAACATGCTCCCACACACCTGTCCTTAAAATATTCTCTGTACTACATTATTGCATGGAAACATGTCAATCTTCCAAAGAAATTTTTCAGTGTAAATCTCCAGCACTCATCTCTTCACTACAGCCTCAAAAGAATAAATCAGCAAGCAGTGAAAACTTTGGAATAACTTTGTGTGTGGATTGCCTTTTGTTCATCTTAATATTTAGTGATTGGGTACTGTCTGGTTCCTCAGGCATGACGTAAACATATTCTGAATTTATACCAGGTCTGCTCTGCCCCAGCTACGGACCCCAAAGAACGCAGCACACACAAAATCTGTACAAACCTTAGTTTACTAAATTAAATCAGTTTTTTTTTAAACAAAGGCTGTTAATTAACTTTCTTAACAGCCTACAAGAATCCAAAGAATAAATAATCGTAATCTTACGATGGTTGGCAGAAAGCCCAGAAGCAATTTGCAGGAAACTGATAAAAGAACTAAGATCCAGACATCATGGAGAAGGAGAGTGAACTAAGTTGTTCCCTGCAAATTGCCTCAGACATCATCCTTCCTTAAATAGGCTAAGGGAGTGGCCAATTAGCCCCAAGCCTTACTCTCGAGGAGACCTCCTCCTGAGGAGCCACTCCTGCCTTTTGGCAGCTCTGTGCGTCCGTGCATTGAGAAGAGGCTCCTCCTCTTCCTCTTCACCCATGGAAGCTTCTGGAGTTTCTGAAGGCCCTGGCTGAATCCCCGCCTCTGGCACCACATCTTCTCCAGCCTCCTCATTGTCCGACTCAAGTGCGAGCTGCACAGGCTACTAGCGCAGCACCACACCAGCCTCCTCACTGTCGGAATCAGCTACTAGCTGCACAGGCCGCTGACGGGCCACAACAAGGTCAAGAATGCAGGTAGATGCTGTGTTGGTGTCTTCTGTTTTGCCCCAAAGATCACAACATCAGAGGAGGAGGATTAAATGTATTTGGAGTACATACAAGTAGTCGTCAACTTACAACACAGTTGGAACTAGCTAATTTCAGTTGCTGAATGATGTAGTCATTAAGGGAGTCCTATGATGAGACCCAATTTTACAACCATTTTTACATGTTCATCAAGTGAATCTTGCAGTTGCTAAATGAATTATGTAGTTTTTAAAAGCAAATTAAGCTTTCCCAATGTATTTTTTGGAACTCATCTGGAAGGCTTCCAATTTCCATCCATGTGGCCGTAAGATGCTACAAAAGTCATAAATACAAGCTGGTAGCCAAACATCCAAATTGCAATCATATTACAGTAGGGATGGGTGTGACAATCATAACTTCAAGGGCGGGTCATAAGTCACTTTGTCTGTCATAACTTTGAACCATCATTAAATCAATGATCATTATAAGATAACCTTTATTGTCATTTTTTTTTTTACTGTGAGCACATTGGCAGGCATTAAAAATGAATTTCTGTTGCCTGCTCTCAAAAGAAAGCATATATCTACCCATAATCATATATAACACACATATACACTTATTTATTTATTTATTTATTTATTTATTTATTTATTTATTTATTTATTTATTTATTTATTTATCAAATTTCTATACCGCCCTACTCCCGGAGGACTCAGGGTGGTGAACAGCCAAGATAAAATACAGATAATACAAATAATAAAAGTCCCTTAAAATTATTAAATATTTTGGCCAAAACACAGATTAAAACACCCAATTTATAAAATCAAACGAATTAAAAATTTAAAAGAGGAGAGTTAGGCCAGGCCAGCCTGCTGAAATAAAAAAGTTTTCGTGTATATATACATACATATATATACATACCTACAGCCATACATACACACACACACCTCAATGTCCATTTTGAACATTTTGAATGAATAATGGAAAGAAGAAAGTTGAGAGTTCACAAGGTTGATGCTATATGGGTGAAGACTATATTGAAAACTGTCTATATCAGGGGTGAAATAGCAGGTCTGACAGGTTTTGGAGAACCGGTAGCAGAAATTTTGCATAGTTTGGAGAACCAGCAAATACCATCTCTGGCTAGCCCCAGAGTGGGGAGGGAATGGGGATTTTGCAGTATCCTTCCCCTGGAGTGGGGTGGGAATGGAGATTTTGCAGTATCCTTCCCCTGCCATGCCCACCAAGGCATGCTCACAGAACCGCTAGTAAAAAAATTTGGATTTCACCACTGGTCTATATTCTTAAGGCTTAACAGGAAAGCCGGCTGGGTGACTTTGGGCCAGTCACTCTCTTGGTGAGCCCAGCCCACCTCACAGGGTTGTTGTTGTTGTGGGGAAAATAGGAACGGGAAGGAGTGTTAGGTATGTGCACTGTCTTATTTATAAAAATAATAAATCTGGTATGTCAATATGTATATACTGTAAACATTTTTTAATGTTTCTTAATAGAATTTAAAACATCATGTCTTTGACCTAAAACATGACTTGGCCTGATTGACTTAGCATTTGGCCCCACTTTACTAGAAAAAGTGAGCAAATTAGCTTTTGCTGAGGTAAAAATAAAATGTTCATTGCCGGTAGATGCATCATTCACTTTGCTCATATTTTTCTCCTATAGTCCCATATCATTTATTTAAATGATTCCCATGATCACCCTCACAGAGCGACTTCAAATAGACTCATAGAATCAAAGGACTGGAAGGGACCTTAGAGATCTTCCAGTCCAACCCCCTGCTCAAGGCATCAGGCCTTATACCATCCTGGACAAATGATGGCCCATTTTTTTTTTCTTAAAAACATCCAGCAATGGAGCACCCACATCTCCGAGTGGCAAGCTGTTCCACTGATTAATTGTTCTCTTTGGGAAAAGAAAGTCAGAATCCTAATGAAGAAAGCCTCCCCAAAGTGAGCATCTTCCAGATGATTTAGAATAGAATAGAATAGAATAGAATAGAATAGAATAGAATAGAATAGAATAGAATAGAATAACAGAGTTGGAAGGGACCTTGGAGGTCTTCTAGTCCAACCCCCTGCCTAGGCAGGAAACCCTACACCACTTCAGACAAATGGTTATCCAACATCTTCTTAAAAATTTCCAGTGTTGGAGCATTCACAACTTCTGGAGGCAAGTTGTTCCATTGATTCATTGTTCTAACTGTCAGGGAATTCCTCCTTAGTTCTAAGTTCAAGAGCCTTGGTAGTACAGGGGTTTAAGGCACCCTGTTATTAAGCTGGTTATTAAGACCAGCTGCCTGCAATTACTGCAGGGTTCGAATCTCGCCAAGGCTCAAGGTTGACTCAGCCTTCCATCCTTTCTAAGGTAGGTGAAATGAGGACCCAGTTTGTGGGGGCAATAAGCTGACTTTGTATAAATATACAAAAGGATGAAGGCTATTGCTGAGCACATTGTAAGCCGCCCTGAGTCTTCGGAGAAGGGCGGCATATATATCAAATTAAAAAAAAAAAAGTTGCTTCTCTCCTTTATTAGTTTCCACCCATTGCTTCTTGTTCTACCCTCAGGTGCTTTGGAGAAGAGCTTGACTCCCTCTTCTTTGTGGCAGCCCCTGAGATATTGGAATACTGCTATCATGTCCCCCCTAGTCCTTCTTTTCATCAAACTAGACATACATCCAGTTCCTGCAACCATTCTTTATATGTTTTAGACTCCAGTCCCCTAATCATCTTTGTTGCTCTTCTCTGCACTCTTTCTAGAGTCTCCACATCTTTTTTACATTGTGGCGACTGCATTTGAACTGCAAAATCTCTAGCCATATTGGGGCAGTTAGTTCTTTAACTCAAAAAATATTTTCACCATAACCACAGAAACAAGACAGGAAGGCTTCCACACAGCAGTTTGGGAAATGCAGAAATTCCCACAACTATTTACCGAGACTGTTATGTTAGTGCGAGGCTAATTTAGCTATCATTGCTCTTTCACCAAAGAATTTGGGAATTTGTTTGATGGAGTTGTTCTGAATATAGTTACTGGGGAGGATGCCTTCGAACAGAATTATGATTCCCAGGGTCCCCGAGGGAGCTAGGAACTTAGATCGATGTTTAAGGTTATGGCAGGGAGCAGATATGATATTTAGCTGCTTCAAAAGCAATCTCAAGACAATCCTAAAATTGTTTGGAGAAGAAATAGGTTGTGATTGTTTACTTTGGTATATCATCGCCAGTGCTATCCTGAACAGTTTTTTGAAACGGCTCTAAGATCCTCATTCCTATGCATGAATCATGCCCCATTTTTCTTGACAGTCGTTTGGTGTGACAGTCCCTAGCTTGTGATTATTTTGGGAAATACCTTTAAATTGGGCTGCAAGTGGTCCTGCTTTGTTATTTATTTTATTTTATTTTATTTTTATTTTATTGAATTTCTATACCGCCCTTCTCCCGAAGGACTCAGGGCGGTATACAGCCAAAAATAAAACCATGACAATATAAAAATTAAAAGCAATTTAAAACAATTTAATAAATTGACCAAAAAATTCTAATAAAACAACCCATTAAAATAGTAAAATGTTATTATTATTTAGGCCAGCCCTGCTTGTTGGAATAATAATGTTTTTAGGGTGTGACGAAAGGTACAAAGGTCGTGAATCCTACGAATCTCCGGGGGCAGCTTATTCCAGAGGGTAGGGGCCCCAACAGAGAATGCTCTCCCCCTGGGGGTCGTCAGCCGACATTGCCTAGCCGACGGCACCTGGAGGAGCCCCTCTCTGTGGGAGCATACCGGTCGATGGGAGGCTATCGGTGGCAGAAGGTGGTCTCGTAAATAGCCAGGTCCCAAGCCATGGAATGCTTTAAAGGTGGCAACCATAATCATAACCGTTAGGATTATGCATACCATTTTCATCTCCCCCTCATGCCTTTTGGATATATTGAATTATAAATAGGCGCTATTATTTAATGTGGCCTTAGGCTAGGGGTGTCAAACTCATTGAGGGCTGTATCAGGGCTGTGGTTGACCTTGGATGGCTGGGCGTGGCCGACTGGGTGAGTATGGCCGATTGGATGGGCGTGGCCAGCTTGTTGCCACTCACTGGGTATGGCTGACTGGGCGGGCGTGGCCAGCTTGACACTACTCCCCAAACTGCTGGCATGTTCCCTCTTTGCATTGGGTAGATTGGGCTGAAGCCACATGGGCTGGCCCCTTACATTTTCCAGGACGGCCCCATGGCCGGATCCGAGCACATCATGGGTCAGATTGGGCCCACGGTCCTTGTGTTTGACACCCCTGTCTTAGGCTATTGCTAGGCTTTATAATTCAAAGTATCAAACAAGTGGAGATCCCATGATCCAAGCTATACAAAGTATTGATCAAGTGAACTGTGGGGTCCTTGGTACTCTCTGAGCTTGGTTGTTTTCTTGCAGACATTTCATTACCAAACTAGGTAACATCATCAGTACTAGTAAGGGAGTAGGAGTTGGTCTATATTATATCTATATTGTACTGATATTAGGAAGCAGAATGGTGCAGATAGATGATATAGCCCAGTGAAGCTAAACTTTTAACTATCGCATGCCAAATGTGGGAGGAGTGTGGGGCAGGCACACACATGTGTGCCCACATCCATAATTTTATGCGCCCCCCCCACATGCTCCCCCTGCTTTTGGCACGTGATGGCACGGTGGGCCCGGTAGGCCCATTTTTCGCTCTCCCCAAGCTCCAGAGCCTTCCTAGGAGCCTGGGGAGGGCAAAAACGGCCTTCCCCACTCCCTCAGGCCCTCCGAAGGCCGGAAACAGTGTGTTTCCTGACTTCTGATGGGTCCAGAAGGCCTGAAAATCAACTGGCTGGCGCACGCATGCGTGCTGGAGCTGAGCTCGTGTGCCCACCAATATGGCTCCATGTGCCACCTGTGGCACCTGTGCCATAGGTTCACCATCCCGGATATAGCCTTTCATTTAGATGTGTTGTTTGAATTTACAGAACGTACTGCCTGACTTTGGTTAAGCAACCAATCTCACAGTGTAGTCTACCTTGCAAAACTGTTGTCAAACTGTAGTGGTGAAGGACACTTCCACCCCAGTAGTATTTCCATCTTCCAATGCAAAATTGTTGGGAAATCACGAATGCAAATATGTAAGCCACAGCCTTTGCATCATGTTGCTAAAATTCATGCACCTCTAACGACAGAAACTCAAAAAATTGTGGGGGAACATATTCAGAAGAAGTTCAATGGGAGAAAGTTGCTAAAGAGAATTCAGAGAAAGAGTAAAAAAAAAAATTGGCTGGTGAGAAAATAGAAGAAATGGGTGATTGGATCAGTTTTACTTTTTTTTTTTTTGTCACTTGCTTTTAAAAAAAAATATTTATGAAAGAAGAGCGAGTGGGTTGACAGGAAGGGGAAAACCAAGAAAGATTTGATCAAATGGAGTTGATTAGTCCCTGAAAAAAGAGGAAGGGGGAAGTTTAATGAAGAAAAGGCAATTATGAAGCTGTGCATGGACATGTTGAAAGCGAGGACAGTTTGCAAGGATATAATATAAAAGAATGGAGAGGTATCATGAAAGATGTTGATGTAAATTAGATATATCTATGTTTCCTTCTGTTGTTCTTATCTCACGTCTAATTTCCTTTGCTTGCTGTTTTTTTACTCCTTTCCTGGGCTCTGTAGAATGTTGGTTACGCTGAAAGGAAATAGTGTAATGGCTGTATACATATATGTCTTTGTAAAGAAATTTGCAAATTTAGGCAAATTCTTACGAAAAAGCAAAATAGGGGAAATTCCATTGCTCTGCATCAGATTTTTCCCGGATGGATAGGATCCTCCTGTATTTTCATAACATGCAATTCTTAAAAATGAGAAGCAATCAACATTTCTTCTTCTTCTTCTTCTTCTTCTTCTTCTTCTTCTTCTTCTTCTTCTTCTTCTTCTTCTTCTTCTTCTTCTTCTTCTTCTTCTTCTTCTTCTTCTTCTTCTTCCTCTTCCTCTTCCTCTCCTCCTCCTCCTCCTCCTCCTCCTCCTCCTCCTCCTCCTCCTCCTCCTCCTCCTCCTCCTCCTCCTCCTCCTCCTCCTCCTCCTTTTCCTCCACCTCCACCTCCACCTCCACCTCCTCTTCTCAGTGAGGCACTACTTTGCTGTGGGGGTTGCATGCTGGAAGAGAGCTATGCCAGAGGTTCAACCATTACTGAATTATTATTATCATCCATATTATTGCATTCCTTTTATTCATATTATTGAATTTTGAATTATTGAGTCCAGGGGAGGTTTCTAAAATTTTTTACTACTGGTTCTGTGGGCGTGGTTTATTTTATGGGCATGGCTTGGTGGGGGGTAATGTGACTGGGTGGGCATGGCCAACTTTTCCTTTTTTTTTACTTTTAAAAGCATTTTTTCTACAACCTTAAGAAGTTGCAGAAAAAAATGCTTTTAGAAGCCTCTGACGATCAGGCAACTTAGCTGAGATCGCCAGAGGCTTTTAAAGGCATTTTTTGGCTGAAGAGGTTGTAGAAAAAAATGCTTTTAAAAGTAAAAAAAAAAAGCCTCTGATGAGGTGGGCGGAGTAAGCGAGCGGCGACTGGGCCGGGGGCGTGGCCAGCCAATGTTTTTACTGGTTTTCCGAACTACTACAAATTTTTACTACTGGTTCTTGTGAACCGGTGCGAACCGGGAGCAACCCACCACTGATTGAGTCTGTCATTTGTATGTCTATAACTGCTGGGTTTGGTACAGCAACCAAATAGGACAGGTAGAGACTTTAACAGTAGCCAGGCTCTATTACTATTTTCTGTCTCATCTTTACTACTATCTTCTCCTATTGATACCTTATGATTATATTACTTTGTTGTTTGTATGTATATTCATCAGAGGACAAAGAGTGTCTCTCTCATGAACAGCTTGGTGAGATGTAATTTATAGAAACCCATATCAGACAGAATAACAGAGTTGGAAGGGACCTTGGAGGTCTTCTAGTCCATCCCCCTGCTTAGGCAGGAAACCCTACACTACTTCAGAAAAATGGTTATCCAAACTCTTCTTAAAAACTTCCAGTGTTGGAGCATTCACAACTTCTGGAGGCAAGCTGATTAATTGTTCTCACTGTCAGGAAATTTCTCCTTAGTTCTAGATTGCTTCTCTCCTTGATTGGTTTCCACCCATTGCTTCTTGTCCTGCCTTCAGGTGCTTTGGAGAATATCTTGACTTCCTCTTCCGTGTGGCAACCCCTGAGATATTAGAACAGTGCTATCATGTCACCCCTGGTCCTTCTTTTCATTAAACCAGACATACCCACTTCCTGTAACAGTTCTTCATATGTTTTAGCCTCCAGTCCCCTGGTCATGACCCATGTCAACAAGACCCACACTAGGTATTGGAGTTCCTGGACATCAAGTTCCAATACTTGAGGGGCTGCCACAGAGAGGAGGGGGTCAAGCTCTTTTCCAAAGCACCTGAAGGCCAGACAAGGAATAATGGATGGAAACTGACCAAGGAGAGATTCAACCTAGAAATGAGGAGGAAATTTTCTGACAGTGAGAACAATCAACCAATGGAAGAGAAGTTGCCTTAGAAAGTTGTGGGAGCTTCATCACTTGAGCCTTTTAAGAAAAGATTGGACTGCTATTTGTCAGAAATGGTGTAGGGTCTCCTGCTTGAGCAGGGGGTTGGACTAGATGACCTATAAGGTCCCTTCCAACTCTGTTAATGTGTTAAATTAGGTGACAAATGGGCTAAAGGACTCAAGACAGTTGGCTATGCAACCAGAGCCACCAACTGCAGGATTACTAGAAGAAAAATTGCTTACTCATCAGAAATATATGAAGACTCAAAGCAAAGTAATAATGATAATTATAATAATGGTGTAAATCAGCTGTGGTGATGCCAGTGGTTCTCAGCATATTGGGTACCATATCAAAAGATCTTGGTGGCACTTAAAAAATCTATGCATTGACAACTTTTCCATCTGTTTGTAACAAAAGGCCCTACTGTTTTGCTCCACACATATACTATGTTGCTACCTTGCAACATGCTAGGTTCTTGAGAATGCAGATTAACAGATTAACAGAGTTGGAAGGGACCTTTTAGGTCATCTAGTCCACCCCCCTCAAGCAGGAGACCCTACACCATTTCTGACAAATGGCAGTCCAATCTTTTCTTGAAAAGAAAAGAGAAGAAAATGCACAGGAAAGCCAATATCAAGTACTTGATAGCTGTGACCTCACATTGTTGTGAACAGATAATAATAATTACAAGAGTTTAATACAAAGATTATGTAAAGGACTGCCAAGAACAAGCACTGAGGCAAGTTAAAAATTGGAACTAAGTGCATAGGGAAGAAAAAGTAAATATTGAAATAATATAATGAGAATACAAACAACATGCTGGCAAGGAAAAGCATTACCTAGTCAATTTCTGCAAAAGAGCAAGGAAAAAGTGGATAAAGATAAAACCTGGCAATGGCTTGCAACTGGAACTTTAAAAAAAAGAAACTGAAGGCTTGATTTTGGCTGCACAAGAACAAACTATCTGAACTAAGACAATCAAGACCAGAACTGAAAAAAAAACCATCAATTGATTCAAAACGCAAACTGTGCAAAGAAGCAGAAGGAACAGTAGATCGTATAGAATCATAAAATCATAAGGGTGGAAGGGACCTTTGAGGTTTTTTTTAGTCTAACCCCCTCCTCAAGGCAGATCTTATTACATCCCAGAAAAATGGCTGTCCAATTTTTTCTTGAAGACCTCCAGAGATGGAGTACCCACCACTTGGGAGGCAAGCTGTTTTATTGATTAATTGTTCTGACTGTCAGGAAATTTCTCCTTAGTTCCAGATTGTATCTCTCTTTAATGAGCTTCCACCCACTGCTTCTTGTCCTGCCATCAAGTGTTTTGGAGAATAAGTTTCCCCACTCATCCTTGTAACAGCCCCTCAAATACCAGAAGACAGGTATCATGCCGACCCTAATCCTTCTCTTCATTAGGCTAGTCATACTTAGTTCTCTTAACCATTCATTGTACTATTTAGTCTTTAGGGTTAAAGAGCTGTGGTGGCCCAGTGGTTAGAATGCAGTACTGCAGGCTACTTCTGCTGACTACTGGCTGCCTGCAGTTTGGCAGTTTGAATCTTACCAGTTCAAGGTTGACTCAGCCTTCCATCCTTCTTTGAGGTCAGTAAAATGAGGACCCAGATTGTTGGGGACCATATGCTGACTCTGTAAACCGCTTAGAGGGGGCTGTAAAGCACTATGAAGCGGTATATAAGTCTAAGTGCTATTGCTATTAGATGTTTTAGATTTTTTTAGACTTAACTCTTGCAAGATCACACAAATTGATTCTCACAACGATATAACACAGTTGCCAAAATGATTCACTGCAACATCTAGAAAAAATTACCATGTACCAATAATGAAAAATTGGTGGGAACATGTAGCTGAAAAAGTAGTCAAAAGAGGAACAGGTTAAAATATTGAGGGATTTCCAAAAATGAAGTGATAAAGTCTTGGCTCATAACACACCAGATATAACTGTCATATGTTTCAACTGTGGTTGAAATGAAGAAAGTGGATAATTGACGTGGCAATGCCAGGGGATAGTAGAATAGAAGACAAAGAACTGAAGAAGAATTGGAGTTGGAACAGAGTTGGAAGGAACCTTATAGGTCATCTAGTCCAACCCCCCGCTCAAGCAGGAGACCCTACACCATTTCTGACAAATGGCAGTCCAATCTTTTCTTGAAAGTCTCAAGTGATGAAGCTTCCACAAATTCCGAAGGTTGATTCCATTGGTTGATTGTTCTCACTGTCAGAAAGTTCCTCCTCATTTCTAAATTGAGTCTCTCCTTGGTCAGTTTCCATCCATTATTCCTTGTCTGGCCTTCAGATGCTGACCATCATCACCAGGCCAGAAACTAGAACATTGTGACTTCTAGACCTTCCTTAGCCACGAATGCTAGTTGGGTGAGTTTGTAAGTCATTCTCTCTCAGCCCAACCAAGCCTCACAGGATTGTTACTGTAGGAAAAATAGGAGGACAAAAGTGTGTGGGACATGTTTGCTATTTTGAGTTCTTTGTAAAAATAATAAAAGATAGAATACAAATAAATACATAAAAGCATCCAGATCAGAGGTGAAATCCAGCAGGTTCCAACAGGTTCTGGAGAACCGGTAGTGAAAATTTTGAGTAGTTTGGAGAACCGGCAAATACCACCTCTGGCTGGCCCCAGAGTGGGGTGGGAATGGAGATTTTGCAGTATTCTTCCCTTGGAGTAGGGTGGGAATGAAGATTTTGCAGTATCCTTCCCCTGCCATGCCCACCAAGCCACGCCCACAGAACCGGTAGGGAAAAATTTTGGATTTCACCCCTTCAATTGAAATTGAAGAATTATGGCATAAACCTGACCTGGTGGCCCCAATGCAGAGATGGGTTTCAGCAGGTTCTGACCAGTTCTGGAGAACCAGTAGCAGAAATTTCTAGCAGTTCGGAGAACCGGTAATAAAAATTGTGACTGGCTCCACCCCCATCTATTCTCTGCCTCCTGAGTCCCAGCTGATCGGGAGGAAATGGGGATTTTGCAGTAACCTTTCCCTGGATTGGGGAGGGGATGGAGATTTTACAGTATCCTTCCCCTGCCATGCCCACCAAGCCACGCCCACCAAGCCATGCCATGCCCACCAAGCCATACCCACAGAACTGGTAGTAAAAAATTTTGAAACCCACCACTGCCCCAATGGTTATTGGCTAAAATACCTTGGACGGCACTAAGAAAATCTGCATATTGACAAAATTTTCATTTGTCAGTTGCAAATGGATGCCTCACCACATCCTAGATTCTTGGGAACAACCTGAAGTTTATGAACATCAACACCAGCTAAGAACTGGCAGCTTGTGACTTCACATTGTTGTGTACAAAAAAAAGAAAAGAAAGAAAAGAAAAAGAAAAAAAATATCATCAATCAATTGCAAAAGGCAGCTTTATGCGAAGCAGCGTATATCATGCGACAATACCTTTAACACAACATCTGCCGATCTCGGGTCCTTGGGAAGGACACAGTATGTGGATTTTTTTAAAAAAATGCCAAATCCAATTTAAACATCTGGCTGAGTGTGACAAACCACAATAATAACAATAACAAGTGACTCAGCACTATAAACATGGCTGGGATTCAAATCCAGTTTTTTTTCAGGTAAATATTCAAAACTCTGTTTTTGGATGTTTTTATCTGATTTTTTCTCCCCATCCTGCTAATAATGAAAACTACGGATTTTGGTCAGTTGCAGTTGCTATTCTTAAAAAAAAATATATAGTTCCTTTTCTTGGGGGGGAAAAAAAAAGGAGCTGAATACAAATGTCACCTAATCTTACCTTGAGGGTGATCTATAGGTTATTATTAAAGCAAACGAAGAAAGGCATTTACGAAGAAACAACAGCGCCCCCTTCCTTGCGACCATATAATATGTCCCAATTTCTAGGGAAAATAATCTTGATTTTCTGCTCGGAGGAAAAGTCTTGTGTCTTGAAAGCATCTCTGCTGCTAAAAATTCCAGGTAGATGGGAAGGTAATGTTGCTGAGAAGTACAAAGACGGCACCTGGGAAGTCAAAGTTTTTGACACAGATTCTCACCCTTTTTTAAATTTTTTAATTATTTATTTAATTTGATTTATATGCCGCCCTTCTCCGGAGACTCAGGGCGGCTTACAATGCATTAAGCAATAGCCTTCATACTTTTGTATATTTATACAAAGTCAGCTTATTGCCCCCACAAACTGGGTCCCCAATTTACCTACCTTAGAAAGGATGGAAGGCTGAGTCAACCTTGAGCCTGGTGAGATTCGAACTTGCAGTAATTGCAGGCAGCTGAATGTTAATAACAGGCTATTAGTCTGCTGCGCCACCAGGCTCCTTGGGTGCGTTTCTGACAGTGAAGAATTCAATTCACTAGCACTGTCACCGTTTCCTGTATAAGAATTGCTTCTTTATAGCTCTAATTGTCCCCGCAATAAGGAATGTTTGGTTCTGATATAACTGATTTGTCTGCTGCGGATTTACAACATCGCTTTTTAGCTGTCAGAGATAACAGAATAACAGAGTTGGAAGGGACCTTGGAGGTCTTCTAGTCTGACCCCTTGCTTAAGCAGGAGACCCTATACAAATGGTTCAGACAAATGGTTGTTCGGTCTCTTCTTAAAAGCCTCCAGGGATGGAGCACCCACAATTTCTGAAGGCAAGCGGTTACTGCTGGTCGATTGTTCTCTGCGTTCCAACTCTGATACACAGGGAAAGGGGGATATGAACTATTCCATGGTGAATATAGAAGGATTTAAGAGCGGGCAGCCTAGGTGAACTGTTAGGGGTTACTAGAGGTACCTATAGTGTTGCAATATTTTCAGGATCAGACTCAATAAAGATAATAGAAGTTAGAGATTTAAATATATTTTTCTTTAATCATAATAGGCATTCTATATTCGCTGAATATTCAAGATAGAAGCAAGTAAAATGGGGAGGATGGCTCCTTATATATACAAGGGGTGGAGCCAGGAATGGGAGTGGTAAATTATGAATACATTAAAGTCCAAAGAATAAGTTAACCCCTGATGTTCCATATATACATTATTTACACATTAGAGAATAAGGCATTTACATCTGACAAATCCCCCTCTAAATGCCGGTTCGTTATACAACACCAGTTACATTCAGATTCAGGACAATATAATACATATAATTTAGAAGTTAAATATTTGTGTTGTTTAGAAGGTAAGGGTTTTGTTAATATGTCAGCCAATTGTTCAGAAGTATCACAATGTATTGCTTTGATGAATCCGTCTTGAGATAGTTGTCTCACGTGCTTAAATTTTATATCAATATGCCTGGACCTTTGTCCAATTGCATCGGATCTAGATATTTCAATGGCCGCTTTATTGTCTTCATGCATAATAAATGGTAAAGTAGGTTTCTTCCAAACATCTGTGATCAAATCATTGAACCATACAAGGTTATTTGCAGCTTTAGACAAGCAAACATATTCCGCTTCTGTGGTAGAAGTGGCTACCAGTTCTTGTTTACCAGTATACCAGTAAACTGGACAATCGTTCAATAGAAAAACATAACCAGAGGTACTCTTTCTGCATGATGTATCACCAGCCCAATCTGCATCAGCATAACAAGTAATTTTTGGTTCTTTGTCATTATTGGGTTCCAATATTAAACAAAAATCTAATGTACTTTTCAGATATCTTAAAATTCTTTTGACAGCTTCCCAATGATACAAGGTTGGTCTGCTAACATATCTTGACAATAAATTGAGAGGTAATGCAATATCTGGCCTAGTCCAATTAGATATATAAAGGAGTGAACCTATAACTGATCTGTAAAATGTGTTGTCTTTAAACTCAGGGGAAGATTCATCAATGTTTCTGAGAAAATCAGTTTGCATAGGTGTGTCACATGTTTTGGCATTATTTAAGTTACATTTGTTTAGGAGTTCAATGATTTTATCTTTCTGAGTAAGTTTGAATCCCCTTTTTGTTTTGTTAATTTGTACACCAAGGTATTTGTTCACTCTACCTAGTGATTTTAATGAGAAGTGTTCGTTTAACTTATTTACAAAGATTTCCCTGCTCTCTTTATGCTTTCCAATATATAAAATATCATCAACATAAATTAATACAAATTCAATATGATCATTACTCTTTTTTACAAAGAAACAGTTATCAGCAGTGGTGGCGTTGAAATCCATGGTCTTAAGTACTTTTACCAAACAATCGTACCATCTTTTGCCAGATTGCTTCAATCCGTACAGACTCTTATTTAATAACCAAATTTCGTTCTTATTAGTGTATTGACTGTGTGGTGCTCTTACATATATTTCCTTATCTAATTTTGCGTGTAAGTATGCAGTCTGTATGTCATATTGAAACACGTCCAGATTGAGTGCAGATGCTACTACAAGAGCTGTTTTGACACTTTCTGTTCTCACTGTTGGTGAATATGTGTCAGTATAGTCTTCTGGATATTTTTGTGCATAACCTTGTGCAACTAGTCTGGCCTTGTATAAGGTATTACCTCCTTCTAAATTCTTAATTTTATAAATCCACCTGGTACCTATAATTGTTTTATCCTTAGGTGCGATCGCAGGTGTGAATACATTTAATCCTTGTAAACTTTCCATCTCTTTTTTCATAGCTAGTTCCCATTTTTCTCTTTCTTCACGGGGAAGTTTCAATACTTCCTCATATGTATTAGGTGTTATTTGTTCTTCATCCATATGCATTATGTAATCTTTGTATTTATTTGGTATTTGGTTTCTATTGTTTCTAATATTTCTTTCAGGTTTGCTATGGTTGTCATGCAAATATCTAGCTTCCTTTTTTGTTAATGTGTCTGTCTTTATTTTATGCTGACTATTTGTCCAAGTTTTGGTTTTGTTCTTACTTTTGTTAATACTTTGATTTTCTGTTGTTCCTTCCTCGCAAGATATATTATCTTTGCTTTTATTAGGAAATATTTCATTAAGGTGCAATTTAGACCAATTGGCCTGCTCATGGAACACAGCTGTTCTGGATACTATAAATTTGTTATTATTATCAATGAATCTGTACCCTTTGGTTCCAGTTTCGTATCCCATGAATCTTAATCTCCTGGATACGTTTTCTCCCTTTCTCCTCAATTGTTTAGGTATGTGTACGTCTGCAGTAACTCCAAATATGTGCATGTGTGCTAATTTGGGTTTTCTATTGTACATCACCTCATATGGTGTCTTATTCACAATACTGGACCATGTCCTATTTTGAGTGTAATTTGAATAATGTAAGGCTTCTGACCAAAATTGTTTGCCTAAACCAGCATCCTCTAATGTGCATCTAATCATGGTTTGTAGTGTGGAATTCTTTCTCTCTGCAATCCCATTTTGAAATGCAGAAAATGGATTGGACGTGAAATGTAGCATCCCTCTATCCTTTAACCATTGGGAGAATTCTTTAGACATGAATTCACATCCCCTATCTGTCATAATTTGTTTTATTTTGATATTATGTTGTGTTTCTATGCGTTTGTAGAATTCCTTAAATTTCTGAAAGGTTTCATCCTTGTGCTTTAATGTGTAAACAAAACCATAGCGACTGTAATCATCCACTATTGTTAGGAAGTAACGTTTTCTATAGGTAATTGATGGAGTTAATGGACCAACTAAGTCCATATGTACCAAATCAAAAATATTGTTGGTTGATCTGTTAGATTTTTTTGGTCTGGGACTGGTTTTTAGTTTGGTGGATTTACATACTGAGCATTCCAAATAATTTTCACAATTTTTTATTTTGACACCTTCTGCGTGTTCAGTCATTTTTTGTACTACAGGAAAGCTTGCATGTCCTAACTTCCTATGTAAGATGTGAGCACACTCATCATGAATTGGTTTACCTATTTTTGGTTTCTTCTCATTGTGTGTATTTTTGTTATCATGAGTTATTTTACATTCATCATTGTCACTGTTACTGACATTTTCATCATCTGCTTCAATACAATCTTCCATATTTGAATCAATGTTATGTAACCATCTTTCTTTGGTTATCAGATAGGGTAGACCCCCTTTTATCATCACAGTGCCTACATTTGTTTTGTTCTTTTCTATAGTTGCTTTCCCCTTTGAGAAAACTATGTTGATGTCAGATTCTCTGCTTAGTTTTATAGCACTCAGTATGTTGTGAGGTATTTCTGGGATTAATAATACCCCCTCTATTTTCCCTAAACCAGGCAAGGTCACATTTCCTCTGCCTAATACTTGAACCTTTTCTTGATTAGCTACCTTTATCACAAACTTATCTTCTGTAAATGAAGATAATATACTTTTGTTGTTAGTGGTGTGATTTGTTGCACCAGAATCAATAAGCCAATTATTGTTCTCATCTTGTTGTGTTCTGATGCTGTCTTGTTTATTTAGCCCATTTAGTGACCCAGATTTTCTCTCTTTTGAATTTTCTCTACCCCCCTCTACTTTCTCTGTAATTTGGTGGACTTCTATATTTGTGTCTATCTGTGGAAGATTGTCTGTAATTGTATTTGCTCCTATATTCTGGCCTATGTCTCTCCCTTGGGACTTTGGGACAGTCTCTTCTACTGTGTTCCCTGGATCCACAATTGTGGCATCTAAAGGCCTCATTATATTTATCTTGAAAGACTACTTTCCTAAAGGATTTGTGTTCTGTTTGGTTACTGGAACGATTTTTTCTTGAATTGTCTTCTGCTATCAATTTGTTAGATAGACTTTCTATTGATAAATATCCCAAATTAATGGTATCTAAGTGTGACATAAAGCTATCCCATGATGGATCAAGTGAATTGATAATAACACTTTTCATTGTTTGATCTGAAATCACTTCCCCCCTCAATTGCAGCTCAGCTCTTATTTTGTTTAGATTTATCAAATGCTCACTTATAGAAACCCCTGGTTTCACTCTAGAAGAAAAGAAATCCTTAGACATTCTTGTGGTTGTGGCTACGCTATCGCTGTGAAATAGATTAAACATGCATTGAATTATTTCTGATACAGTTAGGTTTGGTTTGATGCTATGATACATTGCAGGAGACACGCTAGAAATTATTATGAAAAATGCTCTATGATGTAAACAATCTATTTTTAAAGTCCAAGGTCTTCTTGGAGGACTAGTTATAAAGAATAGTAAATTTTCTTTCATAAAAATAACCTGAAGCTGTTGGTACCACTCTTGTAAATTAATGCCATCAACTCTAAGTTTTGGGAAGTCACTGGGTAAATTCCCCACATTATTTTGTCCATTACTTACAACCTGAGGCAGTCCGTGGTCTCTCAAGTGCAGGAAATTACAGAACGGCATTGGGATGCTTGTAACGAGTCTGCGCGGTTCTCTGGCCAGTTCAAGTCTTTCGGGGCTGTCTACGTAGTTTTGCACATGCGCGTTGCTCATTTCTTCTTTGGCGCCGTTGTGGAAGGTTCTCTCCATTTCAGCTCTCTCGATCCGCTCCTCTTCAGATGAGTCGGTCTCTGGCTCGGTTTTTGGGGCTTTGGTGATGGCGACGGTTCTTCTCTTTCTCTTGTGTGTGCTGGCACTCGATTCTGTCTGCGGTGTAGGACGGAATCGGCATGGCTCTCTGGGCTCGGGTGTCGTCGTTTTCGAAGTCAGGATGGGAGCGTGCAGGTCTTGAGTTGTCGGTTTGATTTCTTGCTTCTTTGTTGATGTCTTGGAAATTTTCAATCTTGGCCCAAAAGCAGCAAAAAGCGTTTTCATTGCTGACTTTACTTGAGACTTTGTTAAATCGTCTTCACTTTCTGATTTTGATTCATCTGAAGAGTTTGAGACTTCTTTTTCACTTTCTTCGTCTGATAGCGTTTTTTCGCGCCAGAAATTTTGAACTGAGCGTTTTTGATTGGCTCTGCTTCACTCTCTTTTGAAGTTCGTTGAAACCAAGATGGCTGCCATTCAAAATTTCGCGCGATGTCACATCTTTTCTTTTTTACAACTGTTTTCTCAGTAGTCATTTCACTCACAGTTTTTTGATCTTTGGGTTTTTCTTTAATGACGTTTTTTCTCTCTCGCTGCTCCGCTGTTTCTCAGCATCTCCTGGAGGTCCGCGATGAGGCTCTCATCATTCTTTTGGCTTTTTAGTATTTTTAATATCTCTGACCTGAGTTCGTTATTTTCTATCTCGATTTCTTCCTGGTCGTTATTTTCACTCATCAGTTCTTCTTCTTCAGTGGTGTATTCTTCGGATTCTCTCGAAATCGCATTAGTGGATTCGTTGATCGTCTCTTGATCAGTTTCTATTTCTTTGCTGTAGGCCCTGGTGTTGGGCCTATCTTTCTTGGACATTTTTAATTACTTATTGAGTCAATTAACCATCCTCTGCTACCAGCTTGTTGCAATATTTTCAGGATCAGACTCAATAAAGATAATAGAAGTTAGAGATTTAAATATATTTTTCTTTAATCATAATAGGCATTCTAATATTCGCTGAATATTCAAGATAGAAGCAAGTAAAATGGGGAGGATGGCTCCTTATATATACAAGGGGTGGAGCCAGGAATGGGAGTGGTAAATTATGAATACATTAAAGTCCAAAGAATAAGTTAACCCCCTGATGTTCCATATATACATTATTTACACATTAGAGAATAAGGCATTTACATCTGACATATAGGATATGGTTAAAAAAAGCAGCCATGGCGGTATATTTATTTATTTATTCAATTTATATGCCGCCCTTCTCTGGAGACTCAGGGCAGCTTACAATGCGTTAAGCAATAGCCTTCATACTTTTGTATATACCTGTTTAGTGGGCTTTCAGGCCCCCCCAAGCGGTGTTCTTTTTTATACAAAGTCAGCTTATTGCCCCCACAATCCGGGTCCTCATTTTACCTACCTCGAAAGAATGGAAGGCTGAGTCAACCTTGAGCCTGGTGAGATTCGAACTTGCAGTAATTGCAGGCAGCTAGTGTTACTTAACAGTACTTTAATCTGCTGCGCCACCAAGGCTCTTTCAGCGTATAATCAACGCTTCACTTATTTGTGACTTATGCACCACATTTTTTTTAAAAAAATCACATCCTGCAGACATCCCAAATCTCAACTGAACTGTTTTCCACTTTCGTCATGGCAAGATAACTTCCTCCTTCCCTCTCTTGCTGTCTCCCTTCCCTCCTTTTTCTTCCTCTCTCCCTCCCTCCTTCCCTCCCCTTTTCTCTCTTTCCCTCTTTCTCCCTTCCCTCCTTTCCCTCCCCTCCCCCTCCCCCGATCTCCCCTCCCTCCTTTTAACCTTTTCCTCCCTCTCTCCATTCCCTCCTTCCTACCTTTTCCTCCTCTTTCCCTCCCTTCCATCCTCTCATCATACACTCCTTCCTTTCCTTTCTTTTCCTTTCCTTTCCTTTCCTTTCCTTTCCTTTCCTTTCCTTTCCCTTTCTTTTCTTTTCTTTTCTTTTCTTTTCTTTTTTCCTTTCTTTTCCTTTCCTTTCCTTTCCTTTCTTTTCCCTTCCTTTCCTTTCCTTTCCCTCCTTTCCTCTCCCTTCTCCCTCCCCCCCTCCCTCCCTCCCCTCCTCTTTCCTTTCCTTCCCTCCTCTTTCCTTCCCTTTCCTTCCCTTCCCTTCCCTTCCCTTCCCTTCCCTTCCCTTTCCTTTCCTTTCCTTTCCTTTCCTTCCCCTTCCCTTCCCTCCCACTTCTCCCACCCTCCCTTCCTTTCCTTTCCTTTCCTTTCCTTTCCTTTCCTTTCCTTTCCTTTCCTTTCCTTTCCTTTCCTTTCCTTTCCTTTCCTTTCCTTTCCTTTCCTTTCCCTTCCCTTTCCTTCCCTTCCCTTCCTTTCCTTTCCTTTCCCTTTCTTCCCCTCCCCTCCCCTCCCCACTTCTCCCTCCCTCCCTCCCTCCCTCCCTCCCTCCCTTCCTTCCTTCCTTCCTTCCTTCCTTCCTTCCTTCCTTCTCTTTCTCAGGGGAAGGGGGGAAGGGAAGCAGGGGGAAAAGGCTTAGCCCACCAAAGGGGCTTGGGAAAGCATGGCTTAATTAAGGCTATCGAATATAGCCCTGGCAGGGAAAGGAAGGCCATGGCTCATTAACTTGCTGGAATCCTTTGAGGATGGAGAGAAATAAAGGGAGGCCAGGGTGGGCATTAGGCTCCCTTTGACATCCAATTGACACTCCAGTCAAGTCACCCCTGCAAGTTCACACAAAGGAAGGCCACAAAATTGGCTTAGAAACGGATGGTTGAGGAAAGCAGGGATGCGTAGGTTTCTATACCCACCGCTTGAATAAAGTAATGGAAGTGGGGGACAGAGAGAAGATGGCGGCCTGGGGACAGTTTACATGTCTACTAACATTAAAGGTAAAGGTAAAGGTTCCCCTCGCATATATGTGCTAGTCGTTCCTGACTCTTGGGGGCGGTGCTCATCTCCATTTCAAAGCCGAAGAGCCAGCGCTCTCCGAAGACGTTTCTGTGGTCATGTGGCCGGCATGACTAAACGCCAAAGGCGCACAGAACGTGGTTACCTTTCCACCAAAGGTGGTCCCTATTTTTCTACTTGCATTTTTTACGTGCTTTCGAACTGCTAGGTTGGCAGAAGCTGGGACAAGTAACGGGAGCTCACTCCATTACGCGGCACTAGGGATTTGAACCGCTGAACTGCTGACCTTTCGACCGACAAGCTCAGCATCTTAGCCACTGAGCCACCGCATCCCTTCTACTAACACTAGAGAAGGAAAAGCAACCACAAAAAATCCCAGATGCAGAACGGATCTACTTGCTACTGGATTTCTCTGTCTTATAATGCCTTTTTTCAATGCTTTTACAAGTTGTTGTGAACCGTCTAGGCTCATTAGATAGCAGTGGCCATGTAACTACAGGTAGCCCTCGACTTATGACCACAATTGAGCCCCAGGTTTCGGCTGCTAAGCAAGACATTTATTGAGTGCATTTTGCCCCATTTTACGACCTTTCTTGCCACGGTTGTTAAGCGAATCACGGCCGTTGTTAAATTGGTCACACGGTTGTTAAGTGAATCTGGCTTCCCCATTGACTTTGACGGTCAGAAGGTCACAAAAAGGGGATCGCGTGACCGTCATAAATATGAGCCAGTTGCCCAGTGTCCGAATTT
Source organism: Pituophis catenifer annectens (assembly GCF_029215685.1). Classification (NCBI taxonomy): domain Eukaryota; kingdom Metazoa; phylum Chordata; class Lepidosauria; order Squamata; family Colubridae; genus Pituophis; species Pituophis catenifer. Next base: position 13,279,567 of record NW_027256883.1, on the reverse strand, counting down.
TGATTTGCTTGACCATAGAGATGCAGCATCAGTCATCAATGTGAAAAATGGCCATAAGTTACTTTTTCCAGTGCCGTTGCCATTTCGAAATGGTCACTAAATGAACTGTTGTAGGTTGTGTCCTTACTAGTTGTTGTGAACCTGTACTCGACCCCTACTGCCTATTGTATCATTACAAGTTGTCGCGAACCATCTAAACTCACTGTATAAGATAGCAATGACCATACAAGTATTTTAGATAAGTAAATCCTGGAATATTTCCTGAGATTTGGTGGAATGTTGCCTAGATATTTTGGATCGTGAAAGCCTCCCTTGTTGGGTCCTCTCAGGTCACACCCAACACACAGCTGTAATAGATCAAGTAAAAGATGGAATTAATAATCCAGTTGAAAGACATTACAGAAGATACTATATGGATTACAAATTTAAAGTCATTTGAGGATTTTATTTATATATGGAAATATCTTTTAGTGGTGTGGTGTGGGCAGAAGAATAAAGATATTGAAAATATTATGTATGGTAGACCTGTAGGAAAATGGGTGGAGATAGGTTAGGTTACTGATTGTTTAGTTTAGGAAAAGGGATGTTATGTTCAGATATTAATATACGTAAAAGATTTGAATTAAGAGATATATGTATGGGGGTGGAGGAAATGGGTAGATTATGAGTTGAATAAATGCCAAATTAGGATTTATTATATAATTTTATAGCTGAATGTTGCTTTGAAATGTATAGTATAGGGGGGATATAATAATAATGTTAGAAAGAAATGGTTAGCATATGGGGGGGTGTAAAAGGATGGTAAAGTATTATATAATCTGATATCAATTTGGATTTTATTTTGGAGAAGCCATGGGGGGAGGGGGAGGGGGAGGGGGGTTAGGGAGGAGGGGGGAAAAGGGGGGGGAAATCTGTATTTGAAAAACTTTTTCAATAAAAAAAAAGAATGTTGAAAAAGGAAAAAAAAAGAAAAAAAAGTAAAAGAAATTCACTACCGCTTATCTGCAATTCTGAAGAGCTGCTATTTCTTTCTACATCTCAACATGCAATTCCATCACTTGAAGTTATAACGTGGAGGCTGTTGAGAAATTAGGAAGGCGTCTTCTTTCTCCATCATTGCATCATGCTGCCTGGATTTTTTCCCCTTCTTTTTATGACCTTGACATCCCTTAATTCGGGGTAGAGTCAGGGCAACTGAATGGAGCTGATCATTTACTGGCTGGATGCCCTTCCTGATGCCTATTCAGAGTTCCCAGCAGATATTTTCTCTTTGTGCCCTAACTAAGAAACATCTGCTGCTACCTAGGATCGAACTCTCAACCTTCCAAGTGGGAGGTGAGCGTCTTCACCACTGGGTGCTTTATTGCATTGAACAGCCTGGATTAAGAGTTATAATTTGATTGCATAATATTTCATGGCTATTTGAACACTCTGATTCTAAAAAAGACCCCTGTGGACCAAAATAAGAAATGGAATGGAATGGAATGGAATGGAATGGAATGGAATAGAATAGAATAGAATAGAATAGAATAGAATAGAATAGAATAGAATAGAATAACAGAGTTGGAAGGAACCTTGGAGGTCTTCTAGTCCAACCCCCTGCTTAGGCAGGAAACCCTACTCCACTTCAGACAAATGGTTATCCATCATCTTCTTAAAAATTTCCAGTGTTGGAGCATTCATAACTTCTGGAGGAAATCTGTTCCACTGATTAATTGTTCTAACTGTCAGGAAATTTCTCCTTAGTTCTAAGTTGCTTCTCACCTTGATTAGTTTCCACCCATTGCTTCTTGTCCTGCCCTGAGGTGCTTTGGAGATTAGCTTGACTTCTTCTTCTTTGTGGCAGTCCCTGAGACATATTGGAACACTGCTATTATGTCACCCCCCTAGTCCTTCTTTTCATTAAATTAGACATGCCCAATTCCAGCAACGGTTTTTATAAGAGTGTCCTACGCATATCATAAAACAGGTCTCTAAGCCTCGGAGCCACAGATTATGAAATCTGTAAAAGGTAAACTATTGGTTAATACAAAGCTAGAACTTCAAATAAAAATAAGGTAAAACACTGGCTGAAAAATCTAATTTGTGCCATAAGCCCATTATCCAATCTGCAACTTCCATTTCTTTTCCCATATCTGCAAACATGGCTTTGAAGCTGTTGCTATTGGTCCATCTGATGGAATTGTGATAAGATGCAAAGTGCGTTGAACAAAATACTCATCTTACAACCACAACTGGGACCAGAATTTCTGTTGCTAATCAAGGCAGTTGTTAAGTGAGTTGCGTCCGATTTTACAACCCTTTTTTGCCACAAATCACCTGGCAAATCACCTGGTTGTAAGTCACTTTTTTCAGTGCCATTGTGTTGTGGCCCACCAGCATCTAGCAGAGCTGGCAGCAGATTCGGACAGTGAGGAGGTTGGGGAGGAACATGGGCCAGTCCTGGAGTCTGGGGAAGGCTCGGATGATGGCTCTGATTTGGAGGCAGAGAGGGGGCCAAGGCCATCTGGGAGTTCTTTGCTGCCTCTGGAGTCTCCGGAGTCTGACATCAGCGAGGCAGAAGAACAGCGTGAACCTGTTCCCAGTATGCGCATGCGCAGAGCTGCCAGGAGACAGGAACAATTAAGGAAACAGGGTCGACTTGGGAGTAAGGCTTGGAGATGATAGGCCCCTCCCATAAGACATAAAAGAGAAGCGAACGGGACGTGAGCTTTTACAGGAAGCAATTCGTTCACCTGGCCGATTCAAGATTTGAAAATTCTGTTTGTGACTCTGTGCCAAGTTTGGCCTTGCCCTGCATCTGGAAATTAGCTCTTTGGCAGCGTTCCACATGAGATAGGTGGGTGTTGATAACCTTCCTCTGAAAGACTGTTTATCAAGCCTTGCGGACTGTAAATGAAAGTAATTTACAGCCGAATGAATTAAAGAGGTTTGCCGGGACTAAGGTTGTGCTGTTTAATTTCTAAGAAAGCCAAGGTCAGAACATATTGTAACTTCAAACAGTTTCTAAATAAAAGGTTATAAACTTCATAAATGGATTTTTTTAAAAAAATCTTCCTTTTCTGAAGTCCTCTAAGTTGGAAGCACTACCACATTTTTGGAAGTGAGTTTCATAAATTAATTAAACCCAGAAATTGTTGGATTCCCTTCGGGGTCAGTCAGACTTGGCTCTCTAATTGGAAGAATTTTTTTTTCCAAGCATCCAGAATAGAATATTTTCCAAGAATTCTCTCCCAGATCATGAGGTCTAGTAGGTTTTAATGACATACAGTAGTCCACATAACACAAGAGAATTTTTTTCTTGCTCTTTCCAAGATTTCAGTATTGAAACATAATTCCTACATATTTAAAAAAAATTAATTTCTCAATCTGTTTACTGTTCATTCTGGTTCTGGTATGGCAAATGCCGGATGCTGCAATATGTCTATGACTACAAAGATCAAAATGGTGTAGGAAATTGTGGTTCCCTGTGACACTCTTGAACCAAAGTTTGGACTTTGAAGAAGCAGAAGAGTAAATATCTATGGAGATTTCTCAGACATCCAGGTCATGGTTGTTCTAAAGGTACTTTTTCATCTCTTGGCCACGGTTGAGAGAGGGCTGTTCAATCTTAATGTATCTTTCAAATCATCGGTCCTCTCTGTCCAGAATGTGGACATGTGTGTTGTGGTCCGCCAGCAGCCTGCGGAGCTGGCAGCGGAATCGGACAGCGATGAGACTGAGGAAGAACATGGACCAGTCCTGGAGGCTGGGGAAGGCCCAGATGAGGGCTCTGCATTGGAGGCAGAGATGGGGCCAGGGCCATTGCTTTTGCTTTTAATTTAATTTATTTTAATTTAATTTATTGGGGAGTGATGTGCAGACATCGGAGTCTCCAGAGGCTGACAGTAGAGAGGCAGAGGAGCAGGAGGAGCCTGTTCCTAGTGCACGTATGAGAAGAGCTGCCAGAAGGCAGGAGCAGCTAAAGCAGAGAGGACAACTCGGGAGTAGGGGCAAGAGATGATCGGCCCCTCCCATAAGGCTTAAAAGACCAACAACAGCTCTTGGCCTCTTTGCTGGAAAACAACTATTGAAAGAATTGCTTTTTGTTTGGCAGTTTGCCTAATTTTCCCAAGGTTAGAGATAAACTAAAGACTGGTGTTTTAAGGACTTTGTTTTCATTTCATTTAGAATACGCCGAGAATGAGTTAATTCTCAGCTGTTTTAATAAAATCTGTTTGTTTTTTTTGAACTGTTGGGCATTTAATATCAACTATGTGGGCCCGGGTCACAACAATGTGGACATTTTGGACAGAGAGGACTGCTGGTTTGAAAGAGGGGCCAAACAGGCCATCTACATTAAAAATGAACAGCCTTCTCTCAACAAAGGGAGAGGGATATGACACCACCTATCTCCTGTTTATGTTGTGGCCCGCCAGCAGCCAGCAGATCTGGCAGCAGATTCGGACAGTAAGGAAGTTGGGGAGGGACATGGGCCAGTCCTGGAGTCTGGGGAAGGCTCTGACGAGGGCTCTGCGTCGGAGGCAGAAATGGTGTCAGCGCCGTCTGACAGTTGTTAGCTGCCTTCGGAGTTGGACATCAGTGAGGCAGAGGAAAAGCTGGATCCTGCTCCCAGTGTGCGCATGTGCAGAGCTGCCAGGAGCAACTAAAGAACAAGGGTCAACTCAGGAGTAAAGCCACAGGTGGACGGTGAATGGCCCCTCCCATAGGGAATAAAGAGGAGCGAAGGGGAGGGGAGTTTGCAGGAGACAATTAGTTCATTTGGGTGAAGATCTGTTCCTGCATTCTTGCCAAGTATTGTCGGTTACAGTGTGGAGTCTGAAAGATATCAGCCTGGCCACTCTCCAAGCCTGATAAAGATTGGTAATTGTGAACTATCCTGAAAGACTGTGTTAGAGGAAAGACTTTCCTGGAGAGGAATTCATTGTAAATTAAATAAAAAGGGTTTATCGGGATGGGGACATGGCTTCATGCTGCTGGGGAAGCCTAGATCAGAACAGTTTACAACCCAATCCTTTCAGCAGTTCCAAGAAGGTTCCACACTCATTTGTACCGTTCAGGTGATGCCAAGGGCACAGGTAATCCTCCAAGTGGCCTCAATGATTCTCAGAGAGAGTGCTAAAGACCAGATGACTGCAAGGAATATAAATCCTTCCATTCTCCACCATTCATTCAAAACTGAAGAAGCTCCTTGGATGAGAAGAGAAATGTCTTCAAGCAAAAACAAAAGAAGTCCAGTTGCCTTTTGAAAAAGCACCTTTGGGAGCGGAAGAGCTTCCAAATAATGCTTTTGAAGACTTGAGAATAACATGAACCAGAATGGGACAATTCACCACAGCCAACTCTCCATTGGACAACTCGCTGCAGGGCAATGCAATAATTCAATTTAATTATTTAAAACAATTAAAACATTATTTTAATTTTTGTCATTCACACTTCATTTTGTTCCTCCTTTGGCACCCTTTCTTTAATGAATAAAATAGAATAACAGAGTTGGAAGGGACCTTGGAGGCAGTGGTGAAATCCATTTTTTTTTACTACCGGTTCTGTGGGCGTGGCTTGGTGGGCGTGGCATGGCTTGGTGGGTGTGGCTTTGTGGCCGTGGCAAGGGAAGGATATTGCAAAATCTCCATTCCCACCCCAATCCAGGGGAAGGATACTGCAAAATCTCCATTCCCACCCCACTCGGGGGCCAGCCAGAGGTGGCATTTGCCTGTTCTCCGAACTACTCAAAATTTCCACTACTAGTTCTCTGAACTGCTCAAAATTTCCGCTATCGGTTCTCCAGAACCTGTGAGAACCTGCTGGATTTCATCCCTGCTTGGAGGTCTTCAAGTCCAACCCCCTGCTAATGATTCTATTCCACTATTTCTTTGATATTGGTGTAACTCTTGTCCTGTGGCGAGTTGGCCATGGCAAGTTGCCCTGGGGCAAGTTGGCTGCAGTGAGTTGGCCGCAACAAATTGGCTGTAGCAAGTTGGCCATGGCGAGTTAACTATGGCATAGACCCAACATGGACAGTCAAGAAAACCAACAAATGAATCATCAAATAAATCAACCCACAGTTCTCGCTTGAGGCACAGATGACCAGTCTCAAATTATCCTTCTTCAGGCACATTATGTACAGAACCAGCTCCTTGGATAAGATATACTACTGGGAAAGGTGGAAGGAAAGAGAAGAAGAAGAAGACAACCCTACATGGCTTAGGGCCAGATTATCTTCAAGACCGCCTTCTACCGCATAACTCCCAATGACCGGTAAGATCCCACAGAGTTGGTCTCCTCTGGGTCCCGTCAGCTTAACAATGCTGGCTGGAGGGCCCGTGGAGGAGGGCCTTCTCTGTGGCTGCCCCATCTCTCTGGAACCAGTTACCTCCTGAGGTCCGGACCATCCCCATCCTATTGGCCTTCCGAAAAGCGGTGAAGACCTGGGACCGTTGATCTCGCTCTTGCGATCTGGCGAGATCCAGCCATGAATGGTGTGAATGAGTTTTAATGTTTTTAATGTTTTTCATTCTTAAATGTTTTTTATAATGATTTTAAATGCATTGTGAGCTGCCCTGAGTCTTCAGAGAAGGGCGGCATACAAATTGAATTAATAAATAATAAATAATAAATAAAACCATCAGTAAGGTAGATGGACTCAGTTACAGTGGCGATGAGTGCACTATTGGAAAACCCAAAGGACCGAGATAGGGACAGATTGTCATGGAGAAAATCTCTCTATGTGGTTGCTAAGAGTCGATAACAACCTGATGACATTTAATCAATCAATCGATGGCTACCCCCCTTTCTAGGAAAAGAATCTGTCCCCGCGTGAAGAATGATATTCAATCAATATTGGATGTTCTGCTGAATTGTCCATTTTACCAAACATGTGTTTTCAAATTAATATCATTTCTTCTTTTACGTTGCTTCAACTGTAACGTGGAAGAAAATATACATTTTTCCCCCTCTCTAGCTGATAAATCCTTAGAAACCTCCAAAAAAGGTAGCAAAAATAACGTTCAATCATGGTCACTGTAAGGAAACCCTGGGTATAATTAAATTCTGATAGACTGTTCCATGTCAGAAAGCAGCTTTCTCTTTAGTTATTACACATTTTGTAGTTGATGTTTTATACATAATTTTGGCCTGTGACCCTAAATAAAATTTGATTGATAGTCCTCACAACTGATGGCCTCGTTGGAATTAAAGTTCCTGTTTAAACAATAGCGCCTGAACAAATAACACGACACTCCCTAAAAAAAAAAAAAAAAGACATTTGGGAACAAGAACAGTGTTTTGATGCTCAGGAAGCCTAAAATCACATTGTTAAAATAGCATTGCAATTTTCGACAAAAGCAAAGAACGTTCCGTTAGAAGAGTGCAGAGAAGTGCAATAAAGATGATTAGGGAGCTGGAGGCTAAAATATATGAACAAGAACCAGGTATGTCTAGTTTTCCGAAAAGAGAAGGATTAAAGGTGACATGATAGAAATCTTCCCATAGTTGAGGGGCTGTCACAAAAAAGAGGTGGACAACCAGGGGTGAAATCCAGCAGGTTCTGACCGGTTCTGGAGAACCGGTAGCGGAAATTTTGAGTAGGTCGGAGAATTGGCAAATACCACCTCTGGCTGCCCCCAGAGTGTGGAGGGAATGGGGATTTTGCAGTATCCTTCCCCTGGAGTGGGGTGGGAATGGAGATTTTGCAGTATTCCTTTCCCCTGCCATGCCCACCAACCTGCGCCCACCAAGCCACGCCCACAGAACCGGTAGTAAAAAAAATTGAATTTCACCACTGGGGACAACCTATTCTACAAAGCACCTGAGGGCAGAACAAGAAGTAGCGGGTGGAAGCTGATCAAAGAGACATCCAACCTAGAACCTAGAAATTTCCTGACAGTGCAAGCAGTTACTGTAATTTTCAGACTATAAGACGCACTTTTTTGTCTCCCAAAAGGAGGTGAAAATGTCTGTGCGCTTTATAGACCGAATATTGCCGATGCCCCCGCCCATCCGCCAGCCACTTTTTGGCCTCTGCACGTCCCATTTTCGGGCCCTTTTTCAGCCTTTTTCAGGCCTTTTCTATGTACCATCTGAGTCTTCCAGCTTATTTCTGAAGACTTAGAGCCACCAAGGTTACAACACTGAAATATGATGACATATTTCCAGTTTTTTGCTCAGGATGTTTTTGATTATGTTTTCTTTAAAAAAGCACAAAATAAACCCATTTTGCATTTTAAAAAATGAACCAAACTCTAACTTCGTGGTTTGGCTTGTTAATACTTTGCAGCTTGTCATATTTCTGGATCCTATTTTATCGACCCAGTAGCATAGCAACTTTTCTATTAATCCAGTCCTCATACAGGTAGTCCTAGATTTACAACAGTTTGTTTAGTGATCCTGCAAAGTTACAACGGCAACGAAAAAAGGAACGTAGGACCATTTTTCACACTTATGACCATTGCAGCATCCCCAGGGTCACGTGATCAAAATTTGGATGTTGGGCAACTGGCTCATACTTAGGTTGGTTGTTGTATCCTGGGGTCATGTGATCACCTTTTGCAACCTTCTGACAAGCAAAGTCGATGGAGAAGCCAGATTCGCTTAACAACCGTTCCACCAAATGTCATGTCTCTCTTGGACAACTCTTCAGACTCTTCCTCAGAGGTCGGCTCAAGGGAGGATGAGCTCATTCCTGGCACGTCAGGAACTAGGTTAATTAAAGACTCTGAACAGCTGGCCAAAAGAGATTTATAAGGAGCTTCAGCTGGGGACAGCTTGCAGGGGTGGATGGTTAGTGAAGAGGAGGAGCTGCCTTTCATGGTGGATCCGAGAGCACACAGGACAGAGAAAAGACAAGAGCAATGGAGATCTTCCAGGTTACTTGGGAGGAGGCTCCGCCTGTCTTGATGGGCTGCACCAGAAAGCTATTTATCCCAGCAGGCAGAGGGAGGCATCGCTGGGAACAATGTGTTGGGTTTATTGCTGTCTATGGTTATTCCTCATGCTTCCTGGTTGACTTTGTGCCTTGGAGACTCTGAACTTCTCTTGCACAGTGAGCTCTTGTGGATTTACTTTCAATTTTGCCTGGTGGATTTAAGTTTGTTTGGTGAACTTACTTGTTGGAGCAACGTTCCATTGTTTTATGGACTAACGGCCATTGGCTTGTAGACTAATCTTGGCCTGCTTGTGGCTGGATTTCTTTGGAGCAGTTCTGAGGCTGGGTGAAGGGAACTGCTGGGGAACATTAATAAACCCTCTAAACCACACTTACGTGTGTAAGTGTGTGTGAAAGTTGTGCAGCACTGCAGTGATTAGCTTAACAACAGTGGCAAGGAAGGTCATAAAATGGGGCAAAATTCACTTAGCACTTAATGTCTCACTTAGCAACTGTGGGCTCAATTGTGATCGTGAGTCGGGGACTACCTGTATTGCTTCTTCTTTTTTCCCCTTGAAAACAACATTAATTGTCTTTTTTACTATCAACAGTTTTCAATTACAATGATGTTAAGAGTGTGAACGCAGTTCTAGAAAAGTTATTGATTTAAGAGATATTTGAACGCTGGACGTGTGGAGCGTAAAACCGGACGAATCCCCGCAGCTTTTCTTCCCGTCTCCTTCACCCTCCTCCTTTTTTCGAACAGATTGCTCTAGCACTTCGGCATTATTTAAGCAGGACTAGCCAGTTAGATATAATAATTTATTAATTTATCACCTGTTCCTTCTGCTTCACTTCAATAAAAGTGCTGTCCGGCAGAGAAATGGTCTTTCTGTTTAATTATTAATCCCCAAAAGTAATTAGGAAAACAATGCAATTGTAGAGGTCATTGATAAAAAAATAAATAAAAATAATCTCTTTCCAGCCAATATTGCCTGGAATGCTGTTCCTTCTTGGCAGTAAAGAGTGGGAGGGGTTTGTTGACATTGTCCTCCAGCCACTTTTGAAGTACATTAGAAAGCAAATGCATACTGAGTTCATTCTCAAAATAGCTAGCCTATGAATGGGGAATCGTTTAAGTGCAGGGCCAAAATTATAACCGAAACAGAGGAGGATAAAAATAGAACAGCTCCACTTACATCCATGTACGACGGGTCTAATAGTAATAATTTAACTTTTCATAAAGCAGGTTGAATTTTTTACAGCATGGTTAGATTACCGCGAAAGAGGAAACATGCCAGATCTAAATAGAAATCACAGCTGGCATTTCCCAATTACGATCCTTTAAATGTTAGTTTATTTCCCAAAAGTGGGCATGTTTGCTTTTTTTTTTTTGAGGTGGGTGGGTGTGGGATGGGGGAGAAAGGATGAAGTGAAATTTGCAGGAAATGCATAACTGGAGAAAAGTGTCTCTGGCCAATTCCAACGGGAGGTGTTGTAGAAAGGGAAAGTGTGATGATGAGGAACAGAATAACACAGTTAAAAGGGATCTTGGAGATCTTCTAGTCAGCGGTATCAAACTCGATTTCATTGAGGGCTGCATCAGGGTTGTGTTTGACCTTGGGGGGACCAGGGTGGGTGTGGCCAACTTGACATCACTTGTGTTGGGGTCGCCTGTGGCCCGAGCACTCTGTCAGCGAAAATGGGTTCCCTAGCTCCGTTTTCTGCTAGGATGTCCTTCTGCATCCCTCTGCCAGCAAAAATGGAGCTTGGGAGGGCCACATGCGGCCCTTGCAAGCTCCATTTTCACTGGCAGAGGTTCCATTTTCGCTGTCAGAGGCGGGCTGGTCATTCGCTATTTCCAGGGTGACCCCGCGGGCAGAGATCTAAGCACCCCGCAGGCCAGATCCAGCCCACGGGCCTTGAGTTTGACACCCCTCTTCTAGTCCAAACCCTGCTCAGGCAGGAAACTCTATACCATTTCAGGCAAACAGTTGTCCAATCTCTTCTTAGAAACCCCCAGTGTGGGAACACCCAAAGCTTCTGGAGGCAAGTAGTTCCACTGATTAATTGTTCTAACTGTCAAGACATTTCTCCTTAGTTCTAGATTGGTTTTCTCCTTAATTAGTTTCCATCCATTGCTTCTTGTATCACTGAACAATGATACACTTTCCTCAATGAGTGGGAGTTGGAGCCTACAGAGGTGAAGAAATATGAAGAGGTGACCTTTGGCCCACCATCATTGTTTCTAGTTGAAAAAAAAAATCCTGTAAACCCAACTTTGAGTCTCACCCTTTTGTCTCATCTCCCAAAGTCCTCTACATCAGCGGTCACCAACTGGTGATTCGCGGACCACTGGTGGTCCGTGGGAAAATTTTGGTGGTCCGCAGAAAAATTATTTGCATTTTTTATATTGCACTAAATCAGGGGTCCTCAAACTACGGCTCCTGGGACAGATACGTGCAATGAATGTTTGTGTTGCTGCAGAGAGTCTCACCCTTTGGGGTCTTCTTGTGTGGGTCAGAGGGGGGAAGAAATTCTGACTTGGGGTCTGCTTCAGCCTCCTGGTGCAGGGCTTTGGGCGAAGGCTGGAGGGAAGTGCCGCTGGTGGTGAAGAGCCAGAGGACCTTGTTCCAGTGGGACTGCATCATGGCCTGGAACTGGCTGACCATCTCAGTCCACTGAGCCTCCAGGCGCCGGCACCTAGCCTTGAATTCCCGCAGGTCTTCCCTCTGCTTGGAAAGCCTATGCTCATAGTCCTCAGTGAGGTGCTTCTACTGAGCCTCCTTCTCGGTCAGATCCAATTTGAATTGTTTTGCCAATTCTTTCTCATGGTGACTGCTTAGCTCCAACAACTGCTTCCTGTTGGGGCCCTAAGGAGCCCGGGCAGGGAAGTGAGGAGTGGCTGGAAGGGGAGGGGTGGGTAGAGGCTGGCAAGGCGCCCCTTGACATGAGTGACATCGAGTTGGCCACGCCCACCCAGTCACATGACCACCTAGCCACGCCCACCTAGCCGGTCATTAGGTAGATCATATTAGTGGTCCGCGGGATTTAAAATTATGAATTTATTTATTTTTATTTATTTATTTTATTTTTAAATTTATATACCGCCCTTCTCCCTGAGGACTCAGGGCGGTGTACAGCCAGAATTAGAAAACATGAAATACAAATATTAAAAACAATTAAAATATATATAAATTTGGCCCGAAATTAAAAATACAAACCAATTAAAACATTTAAAATTTAGTGGTCCCTGAGGTCCAAAAGGTTGGTGACCCCTGCTCTACATACAATTCAAAAGACACAATCAAAAAGCCAAAAAGGAAACAAAGAGACCAAAACACCTCTTTATTGGCAGATGAGCAGAGATTAACACCAAGATTAACACTAGACCAACAGTCAAGAAGTAAACAATGCATCAATTAAGGAATTACCAAATCAAACAAACAAGCTAACAGTAAACTACAGCCTACCCCAAAAAACCACCAAGAGCACGCCCACCGATACTGAAAGCACAAGCCACTAAAAATATCAGAGTTGGAAGGGATCTTGGAGGTCTTTTAGTCTAAACCCCTGTTCAAGAGGGAAACCCTAGACCCAGTGGTGGGATTCAAGTAATTTAACAACCGGTTCTCTGCCCTAATGATTTCTTCCAACAACCAGTTTGCCAAATTGCTCAGAAAGTTAACAACCGGTTCTCCCAAAGTGGTGCGAACTGGCTGAATCCCACCACTGCCCAGGGGTGGGTTCTAAATTTTTTTACTACTGGTTCTGTGGGCGTGGCTTATTTTGTGGGTGTGGCTTGGAGGTCATGTGACTAGGTGGGCATGGCTAGCTGGTCAGAGTCATTTCTGGAAGGTCCTCGCACTTACAACCAGTCCTCGCACTTACGACCCAACTCATTTGTTTGCTTTTAACACTGATCAGCTGTAGGACGGCCCTTTGAAGCCCCGCGGCAAGAGTTTAAACAGTTTTTTTCCCTCTAGTCATCAGCTGGGACTCAGGAGGCAGCAATAGATTGGGGGTGGGACCAAATCAAAGGTAAGAATAACGTGGGAGGGCAGGGGGGGTGGGAGGGCGGGGGGGTGGAGAACCGGTTCGGTGATGTCATATCGTCACCGCTACCGGCTCGGCCGAACCGGACCGAACCGGGAGGAACCCACCACTGCCACTGCCTATACCATTTCAGACCAGTGACTGTCCAGTCTCTTCTTAAAAACCTCCAGGATTGGACCACCCACAGCTTCTGAAGGCAAGCTTTTCCACTGGTTAATTGTTCTCCCTGTTGGAAATTTCTCCTTAGTTCTAGGTTGCTTCTCTCCAGTGGTAAAATCCAAGTTTTTTTTTTTACTACCGGTTTTGTGGGTGTGGCTTGGTGGGCATGGTGTGGCCTGGTGGGTGTGGCTTGGTGGGCATGGCAGGGGAAGGATACTGCAAAATCTCCATTCCCATCCCACTCTGCGGCCAGCCAGAGGTGGTATTTGCCGGTTCTCCGAACTACTCAAAATTTCTGCTACCGGTTCTCCAGAACCTGTCAGAACCTGCTGGATTTCACCCCTGCTTCTCTCCTTGATTAGCTTCCATCCTTTGTTTCTTGTCTTGCCTTCTAGTGATGTTACTTAACTGGGTAATTGAAATGTCTGCAAGAAAAGAACCAAGTCCAGAGAGCCATCAAGGATCCCACAGTCCTCAGATGCCTCCAACATTGCATTGGAATTCACCTCTAATAGTTGACCTGTAAAAATGCCAGCTAATCAGCGAACATTCCCTCCTCCAAAACTTCCTGGAGTTTCTGCCTACAACCCAAATATGCTCAGTAAAATAAAAGAAAGGGTACAGAAACACTTTGGTGGTTATATCTGCCAGGTCTGCGCACTATGTTGTTTAGCTAAGCAAATTTTGGTAGTGCAGCATCCCACACTATCTAGCAACTTTGTCTTCCAGGGCTGGGCTGTGTGAAATAGAATTGGGAAATGGATGTACAGTAAATGGGTGAGAAAATGCAGAGTCAGGTTGACGTGGTTGGAATGTGAATTTTCGTTCTGGGGAAGACCTACCAGGCTTTCAAGAATTTTAGGATTATGCAAAGCATGATTAGCCTTTGGCTGCTAATACGTGGTAGGCAAAAATGTAGCGGAGGAGCGGTGAAATTATTCCGCAGATGGGCTTATTAACTTGCTTATCTTTTCCAAATGTTTTCCCTTACGTTAATCAGCCAGACAAGAGTTGTAAAACTCTATTGAGTCTGTCATCTGCACTTCTATAACTGTCTGGTTTGGTTCTGCAACCCAACAAGACAGACACAGACTTCAGAGGATAATTAGAACTACAGAAAAAACAATGGCTACCAACCTGCCTTCCATTAAGGACCTGTATACTGCACGAGTCAAAAAGAAGGCTGTGAAAATATTTACAGACCCCTCGCATCCTTGACAAAAACTGTTTCAACTCCTACCCTCAAAATGATGCTATAGAGCACTGCACACCAGAACAACTAGACACAAGAACCGTTTTCCCCCGAACGCCATCACTCTGCTAAACAAATAATTCATTCAACAGTGTCATTCAACTAGTTTCTAAGTCTGCATTACTATTAGTCTTCACATCGTTCCTATCACCCATCTCCTCCCCCTTATGACTGTAACTTTGTTGCTGGTATCCTTAAGATTTATATTGACTGTTTCCTAATATGATTTGATTACTTATTTGTACCCTATGACTATCATTAAGTGTTGTACCTTATGATTCTTGATGAATGTATCTTTTCTTTTATGTACACTGAGAGCGTATGCACCAAGACAAATTCCTTGTGTGTCCAATCACACTTGGCCAATAAAGAATTCTTTCTATCATCCATCCATCATCTATCTATCTATCTATCTATCTATCTATCTATCTATCTATCTATCTATCTATCTATCTATCTATCTATCTATCCCATCCATCCATCCATCCATCCATCCATCCATCCATCCATCCATCCATCCATCCATCTATCTATCTATCTATCTATCTATCTATCTATCTATCTATCTATCTATCTAAAATGTTTTCTACAACTTCTGAGGACAGAAATTAAAAAAAAAACCCTCCTGCTATTCAGAATTAGATTAGGAAAGAAAATAAGCACCGCAATGAGATAAAGTAATGTATCACTTCTGATTTATCAAAAATAGGATAAAAGAATACAGGTATAGTCTTCCTCTTACAACAGTTCATTTAGTGACCAGTTACGTCATCACTAAAAAATGTGACTTGTGACCCTTTTTCACACCATTGTAATATTCCCATGGTCATGTGATCAAAATTTGAATACTTGGCAAGTGGTTCATATTTATGACGGTTGCAGTATCAAGGGGTCATGTGATCCCCCTTTGCGACCTTCTTTCAGACAAAGGCAATGGGGAAGCCAGATTCATTTAACAACTGTGTTACTAACTTAACAACCCCAGTGATTCACTTAACAAGCGTGGCCAGAAAGGTCGTAAAATGGGGTAAAATTCACTTATGAACTGTCTTGCTTAGCGACATGAATTTTGGGCTCAATTGTGGTCATAGGCCAAGGACTACCTGCACAATTTTCTTGAAGGGGTGTTGGTTTTGTTTTGTATTTTGGCTTGTCTGCTTGTTAATTCTGTCTTTTGGCTTGTTTTGTTCCTTAATTCCTAAATTTTCTGCAAATCCAAAAAATGTGCCTTATGGTTACTCTGCAAAATGCTGTCCCATCCGCTTCCATTCCTTAACTCGGTATAAATCTTTTGGAACCGTGAAATTGTATTGCTTTATCCCTTGGCTTATCAGGGGCCACCCTCAATAGGACAGCCAAGGGTGAGGCAAAATATTAGATCCATCTAGGGCCAAAGTCTAAATTCCCTTCAGTCTAACTTCAACCCCACTAAGTATTGTTAACAGGGTTATGTCCCATGCATTGATGATATCCCACCTAGTTAAAAACTGCAATTAAGTGGAAATTTTAGGAGGATCCCTGCCGACCGTTTCCAAGGATTTCAAGGTCCAAATTTCAATTGCGCGGCCTTGCTTTTTAATTGACACTATTATGATTTTGTTTAGGAGATTGTTAGCCTTGTTCTCCCTTCTGGGGGATTTCAGTCTCCATTGTTGCAAAGATGATTGTAGTCCTTCAAGTCTGTTTCCGGTCACTGGGTCCCACCGAAAGATGCTTATTTTCTCCCAGCCGTCAATCAACTGACCGCTTGACATCTCTGTCGGGAACTCGGTTCGAGGACACGCGTTGTTGGGCAGGAAGGACTGGCAGGAGGATGAATGGGCGTTGATTCACCTCCTCGAATGAAAGCATCATTTCTGCTGCCCACCTTCACCCCCTCCTCTACAAAGTACCCCAACATGGGTTCCTGGATTATTTATGTCTGAACAAAAGGACTGGCTTATAGCTGGGTTGAAAGCTCCCAGGATTGATTGTCTCTTATATGGCGGAAAAAAAAAGAATTGCTTGATGGGGCCCTACGTGACCCCTCGTCTTTTGACACAGCCGTGGTTGGCTTTGAAATTTAGTGCGGAATCGCCATTCTTCTTTCAATGACTTTCCTTTCAGGGAGAAAATTCCACCCCGTATCATTGGCCTTTGATGATCCCCCCCCATTTTTTTTTTCCTGGCTGCTTTTGAGCATCTTTTTTCATCGCTGCTAAAAGTTTGGCTTCGGTTTAGAAGAATGGGAGGAGGATGAGACCCAAACAGGTGTATTTCATCCTCTTTTTAAAAGATGCAGTTTTTCGTTGGGGGGGAGGGGTGAACTAGCCCCATTCAACATGCATTCACATACTTTTTAATATGGGAATTGTGGTATTAGAGGTTAGAAATAAGCGACAGAAAGAATTTGGGAAAACGCTACTATGCGTACTGCTACAAAATATAATAGATTATAATTACAAGGTATATGTAAATCTTAGAAGCAAAAGAGAAAGAAAGAAAAAGAATATTACTATGCACATTTAAAAAATACTATTATTGTTACCAGTATTTTGTATAGAGTAAATTGATCCAGACAATGTACTGTTCACTAAATATGTTGAAGGAAAAAAAAACAAACCATAAATAAAATTACAAAAAGAAAAAAACCCCACCAACACCCATGCATTCACAATAAATTGTACTGTCTACCCCAGGTTATAATTCCATGAGGATGATCCTTTAAGCGACACTCGAGTGATTTCTCTAGCTGTTAAAATAATTAAGATGAAAATCAAAACTAAATAGGAAACTACCTCATATTAAAACAACATACCTTATGTGTGGCCAGATTCCGAAAACAACATTCAATATGGCACAGTACTTGAGTAAAATGGTTTGGCTGAGATTGGCATATATGGGACTGATTGGGGTAGATTGTAGGAGTGATACGGAAATACAGTTTTATGTTACTTTGCTTGTCCATATACCAAATGATTCAGGGGTGGAGTCTAAAATTTTTACTACCGGTTCTGTGGGCGTGGCTTATTTTGTGGGCGTGGCTTGATGGTCATGTGACAATTCTTTAGGATTTAGCAGAGATACTGGTCTACCAGGCTTTTAACTGCTTGCAGAGCTGTACCAGTTACCCATTTATTTTTGCAGGCACTGGTTTATTCATGTAGTTTTGCAGGCACCGGTCTACCAAACTGCCTTTTACCACTGATCAGCTGTAGGGTGGCCCTTTGAAGCCCCGCGGCAAGAGTTTAAACAGTTTTTTTTCCTTCTAGCCCATCAGCTGGGACTCAGGAGGCAGCAATAGATTGGGGGTGGGGCCAAATAAATGGTGAGAATAACGCAGGGGGGGTGGGGTGGGGCAGAACCGGTTCGGTGACGTCATATCGTCACTACTACCAGCTCAATGGAACCAGGAGGAACCCACCACTGAAATGATTGTATTTTACTCCAAATTCATGTTCAATTTTTGAAATAGGATTTTATTAATAATTTGTGTTTGGAACTCTGTATTTTGATATGGCCCATGGGCTAATCAATAAACTAACACATACACATACATATATATATATATATATATATATATATATATATATATATATATATATATATATATATATATATATATATATATACACACACATACATACATACACCGTATTTTTTGAATAAGACGCTCCGGATTATAAAATGCACCAGGGGTGAAATCCAGCAGGTTCTGACAGGTTCTGGAGAACTGGTAGTGGAAATTTTGAGTAGTTCGGAGAACTGGCAAATACCACCTCTGGCTGGCCCCAGAGTGGGGTGGGAATGGAGATTTTGCAATATCCTTCCCCTGGAGTGTGGAGGGAATGGATATTTTGCAGTATCCTTTCCCTGCCACACCCACCAAGCCACACCATGCCCACCAGGCCACGCCCACAGAACCGGTAGTAAAAATATTTGGATTTCACCACTGAGATGCACCTAGCATTGGGGGAGAAAAAAAAATCTGCCTCTGCCTCCCAGCAATTTGCCTCCTTGCAGCAAACAGCAAACAGCCAGGTCAGCTTCAGCACAGCCTGATTTAGCACGAGCAGCACGAGCCTGATTTGGTGATTGGATCGGCCTCCCGGAATACCAACAATCAGGTGTTCCAGGCTACAGGGATCACCACTGCCTATCATTGCCTCCGCGTACCCCATTTTTGGCCTCTGCGTGTCCCATTTTTGGCGTTTCGCTTCTCATCCAAGAAGCTTCTTCAGAACTGAAGAAGCTTCTTGGTTGAAAAGCGAAATGTCTTCGAGGAAAAACAAAGAAAAAACAGTTTGCCTTTTGAAAAAGCACCTTTGGGACAACCATGACCTGGATGACTTGAGAACATCCATAGACACATGTGCAAATTGCAAAAAAAAAAAAAAAAAAAGGATACCTGATAATGAAGAAGCAACAGATCACATTTCAAAGAGGAAAAAAAAAGAAGTGAAAAAAGGAAAACATGCAAAATATGGGCTTTACTAGTCTGTGGATGCTGGCAGACATTTTCTTTGAAGCAAAATTTGGGTTTATTGAGGCAGGAAAATCTTGCTTCTCCCTAAGCTAATCTCTGTAAAAGAGAAAAGCACAAGAGAGAAATAGGAAGTTAAACTGACTATTAAATGCAGAGACTCATTTAATTAAGAGCCCAAGAGAGAAATAGACAGAGGTAGGAACGTCCACAAGGTCAAAAAAGTCAAGGTATTATATAGCTGTACCTTTGTGATCTAAACTTTGCATGCTTTTACACACATTCCTATGGATAAAAATAAAAGCTAGATTTCAATTACATCATTGCAGAAGGCTCCAGAAATCAAGCAAGACATACAGACTTACTTCTAAGTAATTTACTTTGTTGTTCCTTACCTATTCTAGTCCTGCCTTAGTTATGGAACCTGACTGGGCAACTTTGTACCAATCACCAGGAGACTGTGAGTTCTAGTCCCACCTTAGGCATGAAAGGTGGCTGGGTGACTTTGGGCCAATCACCAGGAGACTGTGAGTTCTAGTTCCACCTTAGGCATGAAAGGTGGCTGGGTGACTTTGGGCCAATCACCAGGAGACTGTGAGTTCTAGTCCCACCTTAGGCATGAAAGGTGGCTGGGTGACTTTGGGCCAATCACCAGGAGACTGTGAGTTCTAGTCCCACCTTAGGCATGAAAGGTGGCTGGGTGACTTTGGGCCAATCACCAGGAGACTGTGAGTTCTAGTCCCACCTTAGGCATGAAAGGTGGCTGGGTGACTTTGGGCCAATCACCAGGAGACTGTGAGTTCTAGTCCCACCTTAGGCATGAAAGGTGGCTGGGTGACTTTGGGCCAATCACCAGGAGACTGTGAGTTCTAGTCCCTCCTTAGGCATGAAAGGTGGCTGGGTGACTTTGGGCCAATCACCAGGAGACTGTGAGTTCTAGTCCCACCTTATCAATGAAACCAGATGGATCTCCTTAACAGAGGGGGCTTATTTCCTTCCTCCTCACTGTGGTAGATCAGGGAAATATGACTGAAAAAAGCCGTTCAAATAAAGGGTAGAAGCCATTGTTCAGGGATTGCTCTAGTTTGGATTCTGGTGTTGCAAAAAGGCCAAGTTCAAATAAACCTACTTCAGACCCATTATGAGAAGGTTGAACTCTCTAGAGAAGATTCTGGGAATGGTAGAAGGAAAGAGAAGGGGACAACCAGCCGCAAGGTGGATAAACTCAGTTCCAGTGGTGATAGGAGCACCATTGGAAATTATGAAGGACCAGGTTTGGGGAGAAATTGTCATGGAGAAAATCCCTCTATGTGATCGCTAAGAGGTGGATTGACTAAAGAATGGTGGCCATGAGTGCATCATTGGAATAATTGTCTCAAAGGTGCTTTTACCAAAAGGCAACCGGACTATGTTTTTTTCAAATAAACTCCCTTTTTTTTCAAGTATCACATAGAATAGAATAGAATAGAATAGAATAGAATAGAATAGAATAGAATAGAATAGAATAGAATAGAATAGAATAGAATAGAATAGAATAGATTTTTTTATTGGCCAAGTGTGATTGGACACACAAGGAATTTGTCTTTGGTGCATACGCTCTCAGTGTACATAAAAGAAAAGATACGTTCATCAAGAATCATAAGGTACAACGCTTAATGATGGTCATAGGGTACAAATAAGCAATCAGGAAACAATATCAATATAAATCGTAAGGATACAAGCAACAAAGTTACAGTCATGCAGTCATCAGTGGGAGGAGATGGGTGGTGGGAACGATGAGAAGATCAATAGTAGTGCAGACTTAGTAAATAGTTTGACAGTGTTGAGGGAATTATTTGTTTAGCAGAGTGATGGCGTTCGGGAAAAAACTGTTCTTGTGCCTAGTTGTTTAGATACTTGAAAGAACAGGCTACGGAGAGATCCTCATGGAGAAAAATCAATCTGTGTGGTCGCTAAAGGTTGACACCAAGGCAATGGCACATAATCAATAATAATCAATCACTGCTTAGGGCAGCTCTAAGATGTTGGTATTCTGTGTTTCTACCATCTTCACAGGACACAAATAGCTGCTTTTTCAGGGTGTTGGACTCCTTCCCCTCCTTGGCCAAACATTCATAGAAGGACCATTCCTTGACTTATGACCACAATTGTGCCTCAAAATTCTATCACTAAGCGAGACAGTAGTTTTTGCCCCCATTTTTATGACCTTTCTTGCCATGGTGGTTGAGTGAATCACTGAAGTAGTTAAATTAATCATACGGTTGTTAAGTGAATCTGGCTTCCCCACTGACTTTGCTTGTCAGATGGTCGCAAAAGGGGATCACATGACCCTCGGGACACTGCATCTGTCATAAATATGAGCCAGTTGCCAAGTCTCTGAAATTTGATCCTATGACCATGGGGATACTTGCAATGAATTGTGAAAAATCATCATAAGTCACTTTTTTTTTTCCAGTGCCGTAACTTTGAACGGTTGCTAAATGAACTGTTGTAAGTTGAGGACTCCCTGTAGTGATGGCCTGAAAGAGATTACAGAAAAATTCAACTTTTGATAAGGTTTGCCGAAAGGCCTATATCCATGATGGCGAACCTATGGCACGAGTGCCACAGGTGGCACACGGAGCCATATCTGTGGGCATGTGAGCGTTGCCCTAGCTCAGCTCCAGCGCACATGTGTACGTGCTGGCCAGCTGATTTTTGGGCCTTCGGGGCCCACCGGAAGTCGGGAAATGGGCTGTTTCCGGTCTCTGGAGGGCCTCCGGAGGGATGGGGAAGGCCATTTTCGCCCTCATCAGGCTCCAAGAAAACCTATGGAGCCTGAGGAGGGCGAAAAAACAGGCCTATTGGGCCCACCGTGCCATCGCTTGCCAAAAGCAAGGGTCACATATGTGGGGGGGGGGGTTGCATGTGCGGGGGGGTGGGGGACATTGAATTATGGGTGTGAGCACACATGCGCACGACACCCCTGCGCTCCCCTCGCTTTTGGCACATGACGGCAAAAAGTTTAGTCATCACTGGCCTATATCAAGGGTCCCCAAACTTGGCAGCTTTAAGACATGTGGACTTCAACTCCCAGAATTCTCCAGCCAGCTGTGCTGGCTGGAGAATTCTGGGAGTTGAAGTCCACAAGTCTTAAAGCTGCCAGGTTTGAAGACCTCGGGCCTATATCATCTCCCTTGACGTTCCCCTCACGTGCGTTATTCCGTTACGAGCCTCACAAAATATTTCAAAGACAAGTCCAGACTTTTCCTGGCTTTCTGGAAAAGGTTGAGTTTTATTATGGCAATGATGAGAAGGGGAGCGAGAGAAAACCCACCCTCTCACTCCCTCCGTTAACACAAATGCCAAAGCTCGCATTTGTCTAGACTGTGCTTAGAATAACTGAACTTTTCAACTCTTCGTTGAGTGGTTCATCTTGTTATGCTTCTTCGGCCTGACCTATTTCCTCCACTCTTCCTCCATCATAACTTCTCTGAATTCTCTCCAAGGGCGGCGAAAAGGAAATTTTTCTGAGGGAGGAATCAACAGAAACACTGAATCAGAACTAAGTGTTGGAATGGGAGGGGTGTCCATTGGGTATAGATTCTGCAGACACTCCAACAAGCCGGAAATTAGAACATAGAATAATAGAGTCGGAAGGGACCGAGTCCAATCCTTTGCTCGAGCAGGAGACCCCTATACAATTTCAGATAAATGGTTGTCCAATCTAGGGGTGGCATGATAGCACTGTTCCAATATCTAAGGGGCTGCCCCAAAGAAGAGGGAGTCAACCTATTCTCTGAAGCACCTGAAAGCTGGACAAGAAGCAATGGATGGAAACAGTGGTGGAATTCAAATTTTTTTGCTACTGGTTCTGTGGGCGTGGCTTGGTGGGCGTGGTGTGGCTTAGTGGGCATGGCTTGGTGGGTGTGGCAATCTCCAGTCCCACTCCAGGGGAAGGATACTGCAAAATCTCCATTCCCTCCCCACTCCTGGGAGAAGGATATTGCAAAAACTCCATTCCCTCCCCACTCCTGGGGGAAGGATATTGCAAAATCCCCATTCCCTCCCCATTCCTGGGGGAAGGATACTGCAAAATCCCCATTCCCTCTCCACTCCTGGGGGAAGGATATTGCAAAATCTCCATTCCCACCCCATTCTGGGGCCAGCCAGAGGTGGTATTTGCTGGTTCTCCGAACTACTCAAAATTTCTGCTACCGGTTCTCCAGAACCTGTCATAACCTGCTGAATAACACCCCTGGGATGGAACCTAATCAAGGAGAGAATCAACCCAGATCTAAGGAGGAATTTCCTGGCAGTCAGAACAATTAATCAGTGGAACAACATGCCTCCAGAAGTTGTGGGTGCTCCCAACACTGGAAGATTTTAAGAAGAGATTGGACAATTGTTTGTCTGACATGGTACGTAAAAGGTGACCATGTGACCCAGGGACATTGCAACGGTCATAAATATGAACCAGTGGGCAAGTATCTGAATTTTGATTACATGATCATGGGGATGCTGCAACGGTTGTGTGGCGAACGGTCATAAGTCAGTTTTTCCAGTGCCATTGTAACTTCAGACAGTCACTAAACAAATGGTTGCAACTCGAGGACTACCTGTATTTAAGGGCAAACATGGTTCCATTGACATTGGAAGGGAAAATTTTGCCTAGTGTTGCATTTTCGAGCCAATTCATGAATTGAAACTTATTATTTGCAATGTCCAGTTTTACAATGTTGTTCGTTTGTTTGTTCCTCTCCCCAGCTGGTTAAAATGCATCAAGCATCAGAGGCCTTCATATCCAGGGGTAAAAATCAAAAATTTTAGCAACAGTTTTTTTGCCTGTTTTTTTTTTGCTGGGTGGGCGTGGCCTACTTGGCCTTCTGCACCACAGTGTGTTGGGGGGGCACATTTTCGCCCTCCCCAAGCTCCGGAGGCCTTTTTCAAGCCTCCAGGAGGGCGAAAACAGCCTTCTCACACTCCGGAGGCCCTCTGGAGGTCGGAAATGGGCCCGTTTACAAACTTCCAGAACTTCCAGAAGGCCCGTTTTTTGCCCTCCCAGAGCCTCTGCGCAGGCGCTGTACTTACCTGGCATCCAAAACGGGCCGTGTGGAGACTCCTGGGAGGGGAGGGGTGGAGTGGGCAGAACCAGTCAGTCTTTGCAACTACTGCTTTGGTGAACCAGATGTAAAATTAGCATCTGATTCACCCAAACAGACTGAATCCCACCGCTGTTCATATCTCTCCTGCTTTTTTTTAAAGTTAGTCCAGAATGCAGCCCTTTTGAAGGAATAATGGATTCGAATTTCAGTGACATTTTCCCCAACTTTGCTCCCCGTTCTCTCTCTCCCCGCCAGAACCCTCCCCCACCCCTCCCTCACCCGAGACCAATTTATGCTCACGTTTTTTTCCTCCCTCGAGGGAGAAGTTCCCCGTCTGGAATCAAAATGATGCCGAGTTGATGGCTGTGTAGATTGCAGTACATCAAGGGAAGATGAATTGTTTAATTCACTCTCTGTCAAAGGGGCAAATACATCACCTGCATAATTTGCCAATCATGGGAAATTTATTGGAGCCCACCGGAATTTTATCAGAAAACATGGAAATTTTATGACAGCTGTGAAACATGAACAATCTATAACAAAGAGGCAGAAGAGACGTTTTCCCCAGGAAAAACAAACCCCCAAAAGCACAGAGAGATTTTTCTGCTTGCTTCCCTCTAAAATCGTTTTCAATTCTTCCCTGTTTTGTCTCTGGTTCAGGGGTGAAATCCAGCAGGTTCTGGAGAACTGGTAGCGGAAATTTTGAGCAGTTTGGAGAACCGGCAAATACCACCTCTGGCTAGACCCAGAGTGGGGTGGGAATGGGGATTTTGCAGTATCCTTCCCCTGGTGTGGGGTGGGAATGGAGATTTTGCAGTATCCTTCCCCTGCCACGCCCACCAAGTCACAGAACTACCTTCCCAGCTGCTTTCTGGCAACAAAAGTCAATAGGGGAAGCTGGAGTCCCTTCATGAGCATGTGATTCACTTAACAAGTGTGGTGACTTGCTTAACCGTTGCAAAAAGAAAAGTTCATAAAATCAGGTGCAACTCACCCAATTGTAGTCATACGTTGAGGACTTACCTGTACTGAAACTGGAGAACAAGTTTTCCAAACTATTTCCTTCCGATTAAAAGCTCAGGACTCAAGAAATATATTCTCTGATCTGTTATTCTTTCTTGAGTTTCTTTCAGTGTTGTTAAAGTTGCTAAAACTCAACTGTCCAGTCTCTTAAAAGACTCCAGTGATGAAGCATCCACAACTTCTGAAGGCAAGCCATTCCATTGCTTAATTCTTCTCACTGTTAAGAAGTTTCTCTTCAATTCCAGGTTGCTTCTTTCCTTGATTAGTTTCCATCCATTGCCTTGCTTTCTGCTTCTTAGGAAAATACGTTGACCTGCCCTTCTTCTTTGTGACAGCCCCTCAAATATTTGAAGACTGCTATCATGAGAGCCGCAGTGGCATAGTGGATAGAGTGCAGTACTACTGGCTACTTCTGCTGATCCCCGGCTGCCAGCAGTTCGGCAGTTCAAATCTCACCAGGCTCAAGGTTGACTCAGCCTTCCATCCTTCCGAGGTGGGTAAAATGAGGACCCCGATTGTTGGGGGCAATATGCTGACTCTGTAAACCGCTTAGAGAGGACTGTAAAGTGGTATATAAGTCTAAGTGCTATTGCTATGTCTCCCCCAGGTCCTTCTTTTCACTAAACTAGAGATACCTGATTCCTGCAACAGTTCTTCATATGTTTTAACTTCCATCTAAAACCTATGAAGAAGCATGGAGCCTACAGGGTAACTTGGGAATTTCTCACTCTCTCTCATCCTCCTTTCCCTCCTAGACATATTACTGGAAGGATGAAGTGGAGACAGGAGGAGAACTCTCATCCACCATCAATAATGTATGAATGGAACAAGTAATCCTGTGAGATTGCCACAGCTAGTTCCAGGTTCCTTGAAATCTGAGTCCCATCAACTTCCTCCTTTGATCTCATTTTAATCTTTTCAGTTAGGCCAGGTCTACCCTCCTGCCTTCAGTCCCTGAAACCCAATAATGTAAGAATCAATAGCAAAGCTTGATGCCAAGTTGTCTTGCAAGGCAGGTTTAGTGCTATGTTGGTTAATTATTCATGTCAGCCACCAAAGCTCAAAGAAGTCAATTCCAATCCTGACAAATTAGCTACTGGTGCCTTTCATAACTAATTTATCACGAAGACTCATTAGAGCTGGCTCACTTTTGCAAAGAAAGATGCTGGCATCAGACGTTGGAGATCTTATTCAACAAATGGCCTAGCGTTGACATAGAACCCTCTGTCTGAATGATAGAAGAAAGAGAACCTCTGTGAGGGAAATGGATGAAACACGATAAAGAAATAAAATAAAATTTTTAAAAACTCCCTTTCGCAAGATGATGGCAATCAACGATGTGCATTAATTTGATTTGATACAATATGTTAAATCAAATTTCACATCCATCCACAGTTACCCCCTTTTCAACTGCTCCTTTCTTTTCTCATCTCGCTAAATTCATATTGTATTTCTCAGACCAAACATATGTCCTTGCTGGTTCCCAAAAGATGGGATAATAGGCATTAAAATAAATTAAAAGGTGAGACAATAGGCCCTGAAATTCCCCAAGAAAATGGCTCTGAACACCTTCCTTTCCACGCCATAAAGATAATATTTAAGCAGCTCTGTAGAATCGGAGAGACAATGGCTATATGATTGGGGTGTGAGTCAGTCCACAAAATAATAGAATATTGATTGCCTATTGCTCCTTGTGTTGCTATAAACCCTCTTTGCTTTTGAAGCAAGCTACTTATAAATGTGCAATTTCACATTCCCCAGTCTAGGCAACCTTTTGCACAGAGGGGTCACTAGGCATGTGAGTGAGAAGGGTGCACAAATTCTTGCTTGCATGCTTGGTTACTTTTATCCAAGATCTGTACATGTGACAAAGGTCCCTTGAAAGGGGCAGCTGGACATGATTCCCTGAACGACAAAGAGAATTAGATCTGAGAAAAGAATATTAACCTGGTGCTGGTTTGGTTGAGTTTTCACATTCAGGAATTTCTGGAAGAGTCCACTTAAATGTTTATTGCTGTCATGTATATTGTAATCCATTACGTGTCTCTGAAAAGAAATAGAGTTATGAGTGTTTCCGTCAAGCCTGCCAATTGGAGACTGCGCACTATAAAATCAGAGCTGAAGTCATTCTGCTGCTTTTAACATTTTTATTTAGCATTCTATTCATCAAAGCTTCTTTGGCACCAAATTTCAGTAAGTTCTAAACAACTCACAGCAAGCCCCCACATCAACACAGCAGCTTATTGTGACAGCGATATCCTAATTAAAGATTTTTGCAGGGTGGGGTCCAAAAATTCAATGATCATCAAGTCTATGATGGTGTGATTGAAGGTGTCTGTAGAAGACAGGTGGAACTTCAATCATACCACTGTGAGACAAAGCCAAAGTTGCTATAACCAAAGATGAAAGCAGGGAAGACAAAAATCCTTGTCTAAAAGAACTTTTCAGGAAGGTGGATAAGAAGGAAACAAGTTGGTAAGAAAACAAAGGGAAAGAAATCACTTGAACCAGATAAAGAAGATAAACAGACCCAATTCTAGTAGTTAAGGAAGCAGGCTAGAAACTGGGTGACTTTGAGTCAATCACCAGGAGACTGTGAGTTCTAGTTCTACCTCATCTAGGTGACTTCAACTCATGGAATGGAATGGATTGGATTGGAATGGAATGGAATGGAATAGAATAGAATAGAATAGAATAGAATAGAATAGAATAGAATAGAATAGAATAGAATAGAATAGAATATTGTCTGAATTTATTGTCACTTTGAACGTACACTAATCTCTCAAAGGGTTACCACCTCAAATATAACTATATAAACATGACTAAATAAATAAATACAAAATTATGCATATACCCACATATATTATACAACACAGAGAAACAACACAGTCTAGTTTGGATGTATACATGTACATGGCGAGAAAAATGAATCTTGTGAGTTTACCAGATGGATGGCAGAGGGAACAAACTGTCCTTCAACTGAGTCCCTTCAACAACACACTGAGATGTGTGGACTTCAACTCCCAGAATTCCTAACTTCCCAACGTTAAGATGTGTGGACTACTAGAATTCTAGAAACTGAAGTCCACATATTTTAAAGTCACCAAATTTAAAAAGCAATGGATTAGATCAAGGGTAGACTCTTAACTCCCTCTAGATTTTAAGTCCCATCAGTCCAGCCAGAGAGGATTGGAGGTATTGTAGTCCAATTCAGAGTGGGGTGGCTTGGAAAGTTCTTTTTGCCTAACTTCACCCTAAGGTAGGAATTCTGGGCACCTGTCCTACCAATAGTTTACATCACATGAAATATTAGTACCACTTTAGACAGTTAATCCTTAGTAAAACCACACCTGGAATACTGCATCCAGTTTTTGGTCACCACGTTACAAAAAAAGATGTTGAGACTTTTGGAAAAAGTGCAGAGAAGAGCAACTAAGATGATTAAAAGCCTGGAGACGTTTGAAGAATGATTGCAGGAATTGAGTATGTCTAGTCTACTGGAAAAAAGGATTAGGGGCAACACAATAGAAGTGTGGTGCTGCCACAAAGAAGAGAGGGTCAACTTATTTGCCAAAGCACCAGAAGGCAAGACAAGAAACAATGGATGGAAACTAATCAAGGAGAGAAGCAACCTGGAATTAAGGAAAAACTGACAGTGAGAACAATCAACCAGTGGAACAGAAGTTGCCTTCAGAAGTTGTGGTTGCTTCATCACTGGAGGTTTTGAAGAAGAGACTGGACAGCCACTTGTCTGAAATGGTATAGGGTCTCCTGCTCTAGCAGTGAGTTGGACTAGAAGACCTCCAAGGCCCCTTCCACCTCTATTCTGATTGATTAAGAGCCATAGTCGTGCAGTGGTTAGAATGTAGTACTGCAGGTTATTTCTGCTGACTGCCAGCGGCCTGCAATTTGACAGTTCGATTCTCATCAAGGTTGACTCAGCGTTCCATCCTTCCGAGGTTGGTGAAATGAGGACCCAGATCGTTGGGGGCAATATGCTGACTCCGTAAACCCCTTAGAGAGGGCTGTAAAAGCACTGTGAAGCGGTATATAAGTCTAAGTGCTATTGCTATTAACCCTCGCTATTACTTCCCTCTTCCCATCAGGGTTATCTATCAATAATTAACGAAACGTTTGAATAACAGCAAAGAAATGAAATCACCGACAGGATGCAATTTCCAATTAGTGAAGACCACATCCTTTGCAGAGGTTTGCCGTTGAAATAGCTTGCAAATGAAGGCTCTGCGTGATGTCAGGGACTCCTTGCTTTCTCCTCTGGCAGCACCGCAGGGGATCAAAGGAAGGTCCCAGGGGAGCAACAGCGTGAAAGCTACGGAATTGCTTTGAATCCTAATAACAACTCAAAGCTTGACAAGTTGATTTTCTGCAGCTGGTGCTCTTCGCTCCCCCTGCTAGCGGCTTTGCATAAACTGGGGGTGGTCTTGAGTTATTTAAAAATCACAAGGAAGGTAGAGGCCAGCCAACTCTGCTCAAGGTACTAGTCCTGATTGTTATTGCTTTTCCTGCTGCAGTGTTGTTTATTTTTTCTTTTAAATTCTCTTTTCACTGTGTGAGAATACAGGCAGTCCTCAACTTACAACAGTTCATTTAGTGACTGTTCGAAGCTACCATGGCACTGATAAAAAGAGTGACTTATGACCTTTTTCACACTTATGACCATTGCAGCAGCCCCACGGTCATGTGATCAAAATTCAGACTCTTGGCAACTGACTCATATTTATGACGGTTGCAGTGTCAATGGGGAAGCCAGATTCACTTAACAACCGTGTTACTAACTCAGTAGCTATACTGCATCGCTTAACAGCTGTTGCAAGAAAGGTCGTGAAATTCACTTGATGGCTAACCCTTTTGTCGTCGCATGCTGAAAGCATGCACGACCCCCCCACCCCATTTTGGGCCTAGTAGGCCTCCCTGCAGCCTCCTGGGACCAAAAACGGGTTGCAGGGGGTATGTGTGGTGCCCCCCCCCCGTGGCCCATTTTAGGCCTAGCAGGCCTCCCTGCAGCCTCCTGGGACCAAAAACGGGCCGCGGATGCACCCCTATGTTCCCCCATCCCCTGTGCGTGCGCAAGTGACCCCTGCCCCTGCATGCACGTCTCCTGCATGTGCCCTGCCCCCCGCGCATGCACGGCAGAGACCCAAAAATCAGCTGGCTGGTGGGAGAGGTGCGTGCATGCAGGTTGTAACTGAGCTGGGCAACGGCTCACATGCCCACAGAGGGGGTTCTGTGTGTCACGTGTGGCACGCGTGCCATAGGTTCACCATCACGGTTATAGGAGATAATACAATAGGTCAAAAAAAACAACTAAGAATGCTAACAGCACTCTTAAGATTAACACACTACAATATCTTTATATTTTTTATAATATATATATATAGTTATATATATGTTTTCTCAAGTTTTCGCGGGTGTTTGTATGTAGGTCTTTGGTTATTCGGGTCTTCTCCCACGTAAAATTGGAAGTGTCTTGGCGACGTTTCGATGAAGTCTCATTCGTCATCTTCAGGCTGGTGGTCTCGGCTTTGTGCTTCCAGGAGCCTGATATATATATATATATATATATATATATATATATATATATATATAGATAGATAGATAGATAGATAGATAGATAGATAGATAGATAGATAGATAGATAGATAGATATAGATATATAGATATATAGATATATAGATATATAGATATATATATATATGTTTTCTCAGGTTTTCGCGGGTGTTTGTATGTAGGTCTTTGGTTATTCGGGTCTTCTCCCACGTAAAATTGGAAGTGTCTTGGCGACGTTTCGACGAAGTCTCATTCGTCATCTTCAGGCTGGTGTTCTCGGCTTCATGCTTCCAGGAGCTCCTGGAAGCATGAAGCCGAGAACACCAGCCTGAAGATGACGAATGAGACTTCGTCGAAACGTCGCCAAGACACTTCCAATTTTACGTGGGAGAAGACCCGAATAACCAAAGACCTACATATATATATATATATATATATACTGTTTATTAACTAAAAAGGAGGTTGACTCTAAAAGTTATGAAGAGATATAAGGGTAAAAATAAATTAAAAAGATAAAAGAGGAATTTTCACTTCTGTCTATGGAAATTAATTGCTGCCAGACCAGAATCTGGCGACGTTACATGTAATAAATTGTTCCTTATCTGAGGGGAGAACATCAAGAAGGAAACTTCCATTATGCTCTATAGAACGTGTCAATAAAAGAAGAATAAACCTGTCTCGACGCTGGTAATGGGAACAGTGTAAAATCACAGGTGTGTTGATCCCAATAGCATTTGCGCACATGGAGAGGGCTGAGGTCAATGCATTATGTCCATCACTTTTCTGAAAAGAAAATGTCTGCTCTATCAAAAAAAATGACCAAGTTGGTTTGGCATGATTTATTCCTGATAGATCAATGCTACCTGGTTCTTGCCAGGCAAGATGTATTTTTCTAAAACCTTGCAAACATGATTGCTTAATTATCTCTCTCTCTCTTTTTTGGGGGGAAATTTTTTTTATTTAAAACAAAAACAAAACATAAAATCACCATCATTCAAATACAATTACAAACAGTGTGTCGATCGGTCAAAATTCTTTTGTGCTCGATCCCTTATCCCAAATTACCAATTATTTAATTTCTCTTATTTAACAGTTTTACATATTATCCTCATTTAGCCATTGTTTAACAAAAGAAAACATTTCATATATTTTATCATTACATTAATTTCATATTTCATATTTCATCTCCATGCTTTATTATCTAGCCATTGATAAAACAAGTCCCAAATCAAATAGTATTGTTTATCTTCCTGTTCTCTAATTTCAAATGTCAATTTACTCATTTCAGCACAATCCATAATTTTCTTAATAACTTCATCTTCAGTAGGTATCTTCTCACCTTTCCAGTTTTTGGCAAAAACAATTCTAGCCGCTGTTAAAACATTCACAATTAAATATCTCAGTTCTTTGTTAAATATTTCTGGTAAAATCCCTAATAAAAATATCTATCAGACTTCGATGCTATCTCAAAATAAATGAATTTCCAAACTGCCAATCTTTAAGGAAATCTTTTCTTTAATTGAGCACAGCCACCAGATCATGACTCAATGCGGACAAGACTGACCTTTTGCCCCCCAATCCCTCCCTTTCCGATCCCCAAATCTCTGCTTCTCATTGGCTATCTTCCAAGTCATTCTTCAGACTTCTTGTCTCGTCATTTCCCAGGAATGTCCCCCCCCTCATTTCCACGACAACCCGACTTCAAAGGGATTTAGCAGGCAAAAGTTCAGAGCTTATCTCTCTCTCTCCTCTGCTCTCTATGCCAGCGTTGAAGCGCTGACAATATCTCTGGTTTAAAGTCAAACATGATTGCTTAATTATCTCTTTCAGACTTTTGCCCATCATTGAATTTAAATCAACTTCCCTGTAATTCCCTGGACATTCTATTTTTTTCCCCCTTTTGGAATGCAAGAATATTTTTCCTTCGCCAATCAATCCAGATTCATTCCCCTTGATTTCTCGGTTCGTTTCTTTATTTATCATTTCAAGTGAGTCAACCACCCAAGCTCCCTGAGCAGTTTAGAAGTAAAACACACTATTAAAAAACAAACAAACAACTGAATAAAAACATAACTAAAATGGAGAATAAATATTCTATATCAATGAGGCAGGTGCAAAAGTTGGTCATTTAAACATAAAGCGGTTTGAATTAAAATGCAATTAAAAATCAGAGAAAAAGCCCTGTGAAACGAAAAGATTTTTTTTATCTGGCACTAAAATAATGCTAAAAGGGGTGTCAGTCAAGCTTTTCAGGGGATGAGATTCCATAAATAATGAGTGGACTACCACAGAAAACCCAGCTTTTGCTGATTAAAAAAGGCTAAGTTATCAGGACTGCTTAGTATTTGGAAAAGAGACCACAAAGACATCCCAGAACTATATGCTAGACTGGAAAATTAAAAAAAAAAAAATCTACCTATCTGAAGGCAATGAGAGAGCCAGTTTGGACTATTGGTTAAGGCATGAGGTTAGAAAGCAGGAGATTATAAATTCTAGCTCCACTTTAGCAATGACAGGTGACTGGATGACTTTGGGCCAATCATCAGGAGACTGAGAGTATTAGTCAGGGGTGAAATCGAGCAGGTTCTGACAGGTTCTGGAAAACCGATAGCGAAAATTTTGAGTAGTTCGGAGAACTGGCCCCAGAGTGGGGTGGGAATGGAGATTTTGCAGTATCCTTCCCCTGCCATATGCCCACCAAGCCATGCCCACCAAGCCACACCACGCCCACCAAGCCACGTCCACAGAACCGGTAGTAACAAAATTTGGATTTCACCACTGGTTTCAGTCGCGCCTTAGAAATGAAAGCAAGTGGCAACGTTGGCCCAATCATCAGCAGACTGAGAGTTTTAATCCCACTTTAGGAATGACAGCAAGTGGTAGCTTTGGGCCAATAACCAGGAGACTGTAAGTTCTAGTCCCACTTTAGTCATGAAAGCTAGTTGTGTGATTTTGGCCAGTCACTCTCTTTCAGCCTAACTAACCTAACAGGGTTGTTATTGTTGTAGGGAAAATAGGAGGAGGAAAGTATGTTAGATGTGTTCACCATCCTGAGTTATTGCAAAGAAAATAAATAAAGGTGGAATATAAATAAATACAGGTAGTCCTAGGCTTAGGGCCAGTTTGCACCTATTCGGGAGAACCGGTTGTTAACTTTCTAAGCAGTTCAGAGAACCGGTTGTTGGAAGAAATCTCATTTTGCTTTTTTCCACTTTACAGGGCTAATCCTGTAAGGAAGGCAGGAAGGAAACATTCTGGTGTTTCTAGCCTAATCTTTATTGCCTTGCTTACAGAAACTGCCTCTCTGGTTAACCCTTATTACATTGTAACAGCTAAAGCGAAGCGCCCATTGACGCTGTTGTGATATTGAGTTGGCCATGCCCACACGGTCACATGACCACTGAGCCATGCCTACCCAGCTGGTCATTATGGCAGAGAACCAGTTGTTAAATTATTTGAATCCCGTCACTGCTTAGGGACCACAACTGAGCCCAAAATTTCTGTTGTTAAGTGAGACATTTGTTAAGTGAGTTATGCCCCATTTTACGATCTTTCTTGCTTCAATTATTAAGAGAATCGCTGCAGTTGATAAGTTAGTAACCCAGTTGTTAAGTGAATCTGGCTTCGCCATTGACTTTGCTGGTTGGAAGATCGCAAAAGGGGATCATGTGACCTTGGGACACAGCAACAGTCATAAATATGAGCCAGTTGCCAACCACCTGAAGTTTGATCACATGACCATTGGGTTGCTGGAATGGTTGTAACTGTGAAAAATGGTCAGAAGTCACTTTTTTCGGTGCCGTTGTAACTTTGAACGATCCTAAACGAACTGTTGTAAATTGAGGAGTACCTATAAACAGGCAGAGATTTCCATTTATTGCTATGAAAACTACGTGGCTGTGTCAACGGAATCATTAAATAGAGATCACTTTGTAGGATCAGGAAATCTCTTTTATCCAAAATAAAGCATCATTTTCAATCTCTTCCTCGATATCTTGCTCTTGCCTATTTTAACCAACTGTGGGAACCAACCAACCAACCTTTCTAGAGAATGAAATATTTTGGGGAATATTAAAAGAGGCAGACTATTATATTTCCCCAAAGGAGAAATGGAGAAACATGTTCTTAAAGGCAGAAAGCAGCCCCAGTCTTTCTGCTATAGGAAAATTGAAACTGCCTCAAACATAACCCTGAAATCTTCAGAGATGGATATTTTGTGCCTATTAAGAAATCCAGGCCAGCCTATTCATAAACAAAGCACCTTTAGGCTGGAGCTGATGGGATTAAGAATTTACATCCCACACCCAAATTCTAAGGACAGGACATGACCTTTAGGACGTAATAGCATTAACCCACCACCATTGAAATGGTAAAAGACACAAGGCTCACTACATTGCACAACCACCCTGGAGCATCTCAATCATAAAACCCCAGAACCCTATAAAGAGCCATCCACTCAGCCATTTTGTCAGCCACCTCAGAAACATGCTTCTGTCACTGAAGTTTCTGGAAGCCAAATAAACAGAGACTTTCTTTCCATGCAGCCTGCATTTTATTTCCAGCGTCTTTCTCCCGGCTTGGAACCGGACTGGATTTTTCTTCCCACACAACTGTAAATCTTTCTTTTGTTAGAATCTAGTTGTTTACCCAACCACTTAGACATGTACAAAATAGATACACAGTCCCTGATTTTTTCCCCCCTCTGTAGATCCTGCACATCTTGTTTATGAGCCACGGTTGCACAGTGGTTAGAGTGCAGTACTTCAGGCTACTTCTGCTGCCTGCCTGCTGCCTTCAATTTGGCAGTTCAAATGTCACCAGGCTCAAGGTTGACTCAGCCTTCCATTCTTCCGAGGTGGGTAAAATGAGGACCCAGATTGTTGGGGGCCAATAGGCTGACTCTGTAAACCGCTTAGAGAGAGCTATAAAGCACTGTGAAGCGGTATATAAGTCTAAGTGCTATTGCTATATCTGCAGTGGAAAAGTCAATGCCCCTAATTCTGGTGACTATATTGAACCAGGGTGGCACAGTGTTTAGAATACACTACTGCAAGCTAACTCACTGTTCACTCCAGGAGTTCGATTCTCAGCGGCTCAAGGTTCACTCAGACTTTCATCCTTCCCAGGTTGGTAAAATGAGAACCCAGATTGTTGGGGGGCGATACAGTGACTCTGTAAACAGCGTAGAGGGGACTATAAAAGCATTATGAAGTGGTATATAAGTGCTATTGCTATATTGTTGGAACTAGCCCATTATCCCCACAATTTGACATGATTTGAACCAGGACTGGGTTCTACTTATCTTTACTACCCGTTCGCATCATACCCACAAATAAACTTTGATGACATCCGGGTCAGTGGGTAAAGCCTCCCGCCGGTTTTACTATCGGTTCTTGCGAATCAGTTCGAACCGGGGGCAACCCACCACTGGCTTGAACATAAAGCATTCCATAAACCATGACATCAGATCTGAAAAAGACCAGGGCCACTTAAAATAATTTCTTCCAACCAATTGCCAATTTTACTTCCTTCATTGTTTGCAAAACAAAACCATAACTTAAACAGAAGCCAGAGGAAACATATTACCTTTGTTAGGATGATGGCTTATTATTGCAATCTGGAGATTATGGTTAGAATGAATGCCTGTGAGGCCTTCATTCCTAGTTGGGCTAGGATAGGAAGATGGGTTTTGCTCTTATTCCTGGAGGAAAAGTTCTTGGGAGAAAGTGGAAATAATATCTCTTCCAAAGCCTGCTCCTTTCCTTCCGTTCCCACAACAGAATTTTCTTTTAACCAAGTACCACTTTTTGACCATGAGTGAACAATGCAAGCTATCTTGAACTATTAAAGCATCATGCATGACTCCTGCAAACCATGACTGGAATTTGAAGAGGGAATAATTAACATTATAGCCTTCCAGAAGGCAGAAGCCTCTGAACATTATGACATGTTAGAAGAGGGCTGATTTATACTGATCAAAAATACAGTTTCTAATATTCCATGGTGCTTGGCTGTGACCGAGAAAGCGAAACTCACAATGTGTCTATTCAAGGAAGAGAAGATTTGATTAGTTATGGCAGGGAAATAATTTAAGCCGCTCAGCCGAATCCAAACACCAAGGCCCTTCTGTAATTTCCCCAAACATCTACATTTGACCATTGCAGCGATAAGATTTTGTCTGATGCAGCATTGTTTTACGAAATCGTAGGAAACCGTGAAATCGTTGGGTCTGGTTTCTGAAGCAGAATAAGAAGCTTAGTGGTCATTTTGAGAGTTTTGTGTTTTGTGAACATGTGTCCCAAATATCAGCCAACACTGCCTTCTGCATTTTCCTGTGGTTATTCTGGAGCCTTTGTTTATTGAGACCAAAAAAATAAAAATAAAATACAAACTGCTTACTGGCCAAAGCAGAATGTTTAATCTGTATAGTCGTGGTCTTTCGCTGAATCAAAAATTGTGTAAAGTGTGTGCTTTTTCAACAAAATGAGCTGGCTTATTTTCCCTTCCCTGAATCCCTAGCGACCCATATTGGATGGAAATTCTGGAAGGCTTTTAAAACCTAAGCTAATTCGTCCCAAATTTACACCCAGTCAGGAACTTATCCTTACATAACAAGTAAGACACAGAACGGTTCCAATTTTATGAGAATGGATTTTGTGCATTTCTTAAAGACATAAAATTGGCAGTTTAATGCTTTGCACTCTTTGACATTCGGAGAAAGTGCCTCTTTTTTTCTTTTTTTTTTCTGGACCTTTGAACAATCTCTCCGCAATTGGAAAGGAGAATATGAACCCACTGCAAGAACATGGTGTAATCTAAGCTCATTGACTTTAGTTTCACCAGAAGACAGGCTGATAAGAATGATAAACATCCTCCTTGAAGCAAAAGTGGCTTAAGGAAATACCAATTCTGTTGGTTTTTAAGCCTTGCTGATTCACAGGACTAAGCAGTTTGGATCAGAACAGTCCCTGAGTTCATGCTTGCCCCACACATACGTTCTGCAAAACCTGAGGAAACTATATATTTCTGTACATATATATGTGTTTGTGTGTGTGTGTGTGTGTGTGTGTGTGTGTGTGTGTGTGTGTGTAGAG